>NC_082710.1:123316337-123625568 GCF_030144855.1 Hypanus sabinus
ATAAAACATTCAGCTTAGTTGAACTATTGCAAAGCATCAGCATTGTTATGCAATCAAAGGCATTATATTTAATAAATATCAATTACTAGTTTCTCCAAATCCTATGACATACGAGTAGTCTGAAATTATATTTGTTTTCAGTTTCAAGCGGTCCATCATGAACAGAAAAAAATTCTGAGGAAGCGACACTAATGGAAAAATAGCTGTCGAGTGTTACTAGGTCATTTCCAAAAGTAGTTCAAGGTTCAACCACTTTGGACGGTCTGCAGTCCAACTTAGAGCAGTCTGTGTGAGGACAGTAGATACCCACCCCCACCACAGTACACCCCCATCAAGGCATAATCATGAATTGTATGCTTCTTTTGTATATAAAATAGTTTTTTTTTAAATAGTAATCATTACTCACATTTTACTTTATGCCTGCTTACTGATATGCATTTGGACTCCATGATTTCAATTGGTTCAAAGTCAAATTATTATCAAAATATGTACAGTACCTGGAAAAAGTCTTAGGCACTTATATAGCCAGGGTGCCTTTTGCATAGTACTGTATTTGTCAACGTGGAGTGGAGAGCTAGTTTGTAAATCTGTTGGAGACAAAGGAGTTAGGAATGGTGAGGGTAGAGAACCATGAGAAGGTTGTGGGATAAGTGGCAGAGAGGAAGTGCCAGGAGTCAGGGGGATGCCACAGGTGTAGACACACCAAGTCCTCAGACACTTTGACTGGCACAGAATATCTCTTTGGTGCTTCCCACTCCCTTCCCCTTTCTCCAACCATGATTTCCCTCTCCCTGCCCCTTTCCCACTCTCTGTCCATAATAGAGACCCGTATCAGAATCAGGTATATCATTGTCACTCACATACGTCATGATTCTCTTTTTCCCTGTGGAATACATAAATTCACTACAGTTCTGTGCAAAAGTATTAGGCCCCTAGCTACATATAGGGTGTTAACATTTTCTGTCTTGAGGTTCATTTTCTTGAAAACATTCATAGTAGAAAATAAAAGAAATACAACAGAATTTACGAGAAGCTACACATAAGCAAACACATGAACAACCAATGTGTGCAGGAAGACAAATGTGTTTGCAAAGTGTGCAAACAAATCAAAGGATATATGGTGTGCGTGAGACAGACAGACATACTTTATTGATCCCGAGAGAAACTGAGTTTCATTACAGTCACACCAACCATGAATAGTGTAGAAATATAGCAATATAAAGCCAAAATTAATTAATTAATTATAAGTAAATTATTCCAAGTGGAAATAAGTCCAGTACCAGCCTATTGGCTCAGGGTGTCTGACACTCCCAGGGAGGAGTTGTAAAGTTTGATGGCCACAGACAGGAATGACTTCCTATGATGCTCAGTGTTGCATCTCGGTGGACTGAGTCTCTGGCTGAATGTACTCCTGTGCCTAACCAATACGTTATGGAGTGGATGGGAGACACTGTCCAAGATGGCATGCAACTTGGACAGCATCCTCATTTCAGACACCACCATCAGAGTGTTCAGTTCCACCCCCACAACATCACTAGCCTTATGAATGAGTTTGTTGATTCTGTTAGTGTCTGCTACCCTCAGCCTGCTGCCCCAGCACACAACTGCAAACATGATAGCACTGGCCACCACAGACTCGTAGAACATCCTCAGCATCGTCTGGTAGATGTTAAAGGACCTCAGTCTCCTCAGGAAATATAGACGGCTCTGACCCTTCTTGTAGACAGCCTCAGTGTTCTTTGACCAGTCCAGTTTATTGTCAATTCATATCCCCAGGTATTTGTAATCCTCCACCATGTCCACCACAGGGGTCACAGGTGCCTTAGACCTCCTCAGGTCCACCACCAGCTCCTTAGTCTTTTTCACATTAAGCTGTAGATGATTCTGCTCGCACCATGTGACAAAGTTTCCCACCGTAGCCCTGTACTCAGCCTCATCTCCCTTGCTGATGCATCCAACTACGGCAGAGTCATCAGAAAACTTCTGAAGATGGCAAGACTCTGTGCAGTAGTTGAAGTCCGAGGTGTAGATGGTGAAGAGAAAGGGAGACAGGACAGTCCCCTGTGGAGCCCCAGTGCTGCTGACCACTCTGTCTGACACACAGTGTTGCAAGCGCACGTACTGTGGTCTGCCAGTTAGGTAATCAATAATCCATGACACCAGGGAAGCATCCACCTGCATCACTGTCAGCTTCTCACCCAGCAGAGCAGGGCGGATGGTGTTGAACACACCGGAGAAGTCAAAAAACGTAACCCTCACAATGCCTTGGAGTTTTACTATTAACCAAGTCAAAAAACATGACCCTCACAGTGCTCACGATCTTATCCAGGTGGGCGTAGACACAGTTCAGCAGGTAGACGATGGCATCCTCAACTCCTAGTCGGGGCTGGTAGGCAAACTGGAGGGGGTCTAAATGTGGCCTAACTATAGGCTGGAGCTGCTCTAGAACAAATCTTTCCAGGGTCTTCATGATGTGGGAGCTCAATGCCACTGGTCTGTAGTCATTGCAGCCATTGGGGCGCGGCGTCTTCGGTACAGGGACAAGGCAGGACGTCTTCCACAGCACAGGAACCCTCTGGAGACTCAGGCTCAGGCAGAAGACATGGTGAAGTACTCCACATAGCTGGGGGGCACAGACTTTGAGCACCCTGGGGCTGACACCATCCGGGCCTGCAGTCTTGCATGGACTCCATCGGTCAGGGTTAACCATGGATCCTAGCTGCTTAGATTTGCAAGGCTGGGTAGTACAATATAGAGAGAAAACTATTGCCCACATAGCAAGCTAGTGCTCCCTATGCATCTGATGGATCCAGAGGAACAGTAGATACAAATACAATTTGGCACCAGCTGCATCACAGGAGTTGTCAGTTAGCTTGAACTCAATGTAGGACTGCATTAGGGACTCCAGCCCCAGAGTTTTCCATTGAGGTTTACTGCCAAATTCTCCCCCATGAGTGGTGATAGCTAAAAGACAGCGGAATCTGATATTGGAGTTTTCTTTCTCCTAGATGAGCTGTCAGCCATGGCTTATGAGTCCCATCTGCCCCAAGTGTGGTTTTGAGGTGCCAGTAACCTGCTTTTGTCCCTTCTCCTGTCAATAGAAATGGTTCTGCTGGGCTTAGTTGCTAAGCTAAATGTGAATGCCAGGAGCTGGACTTGTTTGGCAGAGACTATTTGAGGAGCACGTCAATGGAAGCATTTAATAGGTAATAGGAACTTGTCCCCATTATCACTCCCAGCTATCACAACCTTAAGGAACATGTGCAGATTATTCCTCTGGTAATTTAATATTGCATCACTGCTGTAGCCCTGATAAGGGGCCAACAATTTGAGAACATAACGTGCAATTGGAGGAGTGGGATGAATACAGGCATAGCGTCTTCTCAGTTGGCTAAAAACCACTTCTTTTTGCTTAGCACCAGAGCCTACGATGACTGACCACTGACCTCTAGCACACCTAGTGTTGTTCTGCTGTTTGCAATGCCCGAGACCAGTTTTCACTCCTGACCTTGGAAGGTCTCTGTGTGACATTCACCTTTCTCGCTTTGACCACCTGCTTCCTGGATAAAAATGGCATTAGGGGATACGGTGAGCGAGCAGGTAAGTGGACATGAGGCTAGGTTTAGATCAGCCATGTGATCTCCTGGGCCAGTTTTCGATAGCCTGGATGGGTCGGAGAGGAATTTTCCAGATTTTTTCTCCTCAATTAGCAAATCGTTTTTTTTTCCCCCGGGTGATCACATCGGTTTGGGCGGGATGAATAATAAAATAAAATGGGTGGCATGGTGCCCTGTTGGTTGGCACTGTTGCCTTGTGGGATTCGGTGAAAACTAGAATTAAGATTGGATCAGCCATGATCTTGTTGAATGGCGGAGCAGGCTTGAGGGGCCGATTGGCCTACTCCTGCTCCTATCTCTTATATTCTTATGTTCAGTTTCCTCACAGGTCCCAAAGACCTGCATGTTGTTAGGTTACTTGGCCACTCTGAATCACCTCAAATGTGTAAAATCTGATGACAAAGTGATAAGAATTAAGAAGAAAGGGATTAATGTAATTCAGTGTACATGGGGAATTGATGTTTAGCAGAGACTTGGTGTACAGAAGGGACTGTTTCTGTGCAATAACCCTTCACTGACTATAACCCATAGTTCTTCTTTACTCAGTTTGTTAAGACAAGACACATCCTGCCAGTTTCCATCTTAGCTGCAAAGGAATGATGATAAAGGCACTCACAATTATAACTCCTAGTTAAAATGACTTTGAATTGAGTTGGCCCGCAGATAATGAACACTGAGCTGAACTGTATATGGACAATTTTATGTTTTATGTTCTGTGCTTTCACTCATTCTTTCTTGCTGCCAATTGCACAATTTGATTTTTGAGTGGGGGTGGGGGGCCATTGACGTTCTTGTTACCATTTGTGCGATTTGTTGTTTTTTTGCACTTAGCAGTGGGACTTGACGTTTTACTTTGAACGGATTCCATGGTTTTCTTTGTTTCGTAGCTGAAGGAGGTGATTCTCAGAGTTGTAAACTGCATACATACATACCTTGTAACAAATGTACTTTGAATCCTTTCTGCTGCTTTGGGTACTGTCAGGTAGTGTTTCTGTGCTTTATATCAGATGTCATGTGGGCCTAATAGCTAGGGCAAATGAAATGATAATACTGCAGAGTCCTACTACAGAGTACTCAGAGAAGAAGCTCATCAGAGAAGCTGCTGACAGTCAGACTTGACTGGTATTTATGACAAAATGACTAATGATTTAACATTGGAGTTCGCAGTTCGTGGAGCAAGCCTGGAATTTAAAGTGAGATAGTGTACGTCCATCCACTTTTGTAAGAAGAATCAAAAATGAGAATTATTATGTAAATGGAGGAAGCTTGCAATTGAATGAAGATCAGAGGGATCAGAGGTGCTCCAGAACATGAATCACTGTAAATTAACAGGCAGGTCGAATAGGTTGTAAATAGGGTGAACAGCAGTGTGACTGTTATAGCAAAGAGGTTGGTACTTATCCATATAGAGGTTGTATTACAGCTGCACAGGGTGTTGGTGAGAAAACTCAGTTTTCATCCCCTTAGCCATTAAAGAGGATAGAGTAACATTGCAGTAGTCCAAAGGAGATTCATCAGGCTAATTCATAAGATGTAATTGATGTCTTATTAAAAGTATTTGAACCTGTATTCTATGGAGTTTATGGAATGATAACACATAAGAATCAAAGCTATTAGGGAGTTTGGCAAGGTAGATGTTGAGATGTTTTCACAAGTTGTTACAGTTAAAGACACATAAATACAAAATAAAGGTGCTAGCCATTGAAAATTTTAATGCATGGAATTTATTCTGTCTCTCAGAGGAAAGTGTATCAGTGAAATTCTCTGCTCCCAGAGTGGTGTTAGCTATATCAATCCAACTAGAGGTGCAGATAGACAAATATTTGAAATATCGAAGAACTGAGGATTCAGTGGTTCAATTTAATATCAGAGAATGTATACAGTTCACAGCCCAAAATCCTTACTCTTTGCGAATATCCACAAAACAGAGAGAAAAGAAAAAATGAAGAACGAATGACAGAAAAATGTTAGAACCCCGGAGTTCCTCCTTCCCACTCACAAGCAACACAAAAGCATGGACAATAGCATCAGCCACCCTTCTACGACAAACCATATAATAGGAAGCCCCCAGAGATCATGATCGAGAGTTCATGAAAATCTACTGTCCCTTATGGGGATACTGCACATGGATGTTGTATATTTGCACTTTCAGAAAGCCTTGTACAAGATGCCACACATGAGGCTGGGTACGAAGATAAGAGCCCAGCAAGTGGTAGTCCAGGAAAGTTGCTGGCATGGTTAGAGCATTGGCTGATTGGTAAATGGCAGAGAGTGGGAATAAAAGAATCCTTTTCTAACCAAAGTGCTGTTCTGCAGTAGTTGGTGTTGGGACTACTTATTTTTATACTGTATATCAATGATTTAGATGATGGAATGGATGGGTTTGTTGACAAGTTTGCAGATGATATGAAGATTGATGAAGTGGCAGTTAGTGTTGAGGAAACAGGTAGGCTGTAGAAGGACTTAAACAGATTAGAAGAATAGGCAAGAAAGAGGCAAATGAAATACAATCATAGAAAATTTATGCTCATGCAGTTCGGTAGAAGAAATAAATGTGCAAACTATTTTTAAATGAGGAGAAAATCCAAAAATCTGAGATGCAAAGGGATGTGGAAGAATCCCTAAAGTTAACTTGCAGGTAGAGTCAGTAGTGAGGAAAGCAAATGCAATGTTAACATTCATTTCAAGAGGTCGAGAATACAAGAGCAACAATGTGATGTTGAGGCTTTATAAGGCACTGGTGAGGCATCACCTTGAGTAGTGTGAACAGTTTTGGGCTTTTCAGCTAAGAAAAGATGTGCTGATATTGGAGAGGGTTTGGAGGAGGATCACAAAGATGATTCAAAGATGAATAGATTATTATACAAGGAATGTTTGATAGCTCTGGATCTGTACTTGCCGGAATTCAGAAGGATGAGAGGGGATTTCATTGAAATCTACTGAACGCTGAAAGGCCTGGACATGGTAGATGTGGAAAGGATGTTTCCCATGGTGGGGGAGTCTTGGACAAGAGACACATCCTCATGATAGAGGGACATCTATTTGAAATAGAGATGCAGAGAAATTTCTTTAGTTAGAGGGTGGTGAATTTGTGGAATTTAATACCACAGACAGCTGTGGAAACCAGATTGTTGGGTGTATTTAAGTCAGAGCTTGATAGGTTCTTGATTGGACATGGCACAAAGGTTATGGGGAGCGGGCCTGGGAGTGGAGCTGAGGAGGAGAAAAGAAATGGATCAGCCATGATTGAAAGTCAGAGCAGACTTGATGGGCCAAATGATTTCATTCTACTCCAATGTCTTATGGTCTTATGGGGAACTGGCACAGCAAAGGAGCTGAGTCCAGCATAGATCCGCTAGGATCATACTGAGTAATAAGGCAAGCTTGCAAGCTTCTCAGCAACACACAATATCCTGGCCTAAGAATTCCCAAGTGTTTTTCTTTCTTTTTCTTTCTCTCTGTCCCCCCTCTCTCACTCTCTCTTTATTCACTCTCTATACCTCCAACTCTTTTTACCCTTTTCTCTCCCCACTCTCCCCTTCACCCTCTCCCTGTCCTCTCTTCTCTGCCTTCTCTCTCTCCCTTCTTATTAAATACTCCTGAACATCCAAAATGTTTGCCCTGCTGAGGATCCCTGCTTTTAATTTTGTTTAGTTATGTAACTCAAAAAGTTGTGGGAGCACAGCTAAACAAGTTTCAAAGTATCACGTTAATGAAAGTTTATATGTTCCAGTTCTCGCATGGATTACTAATTCAGTCATCAATGTCCATCATAAGGAAGTTTGTCCTTTTAGATTAGGAATATGATTTTCAATATCTAACAGAGGTCCACAAGAATTTCATTTCCAAACAAATCCAGTTTTCCATAAACTACAATGGAAGTGCTATCCTGGAGTAAAGTGATCACAGTAAATGTTTTGTTTATAATACATTCTTACAAAAAACTTCAAGATCTATTGCCTTAATAAACCATTACAGAATGCAAAGTACTTCATGTTTTCAGACAAGCGATGACAAAAAAAATCTCCTTGCTCAAATTTTATGTGAGCTAGTAACGGCATCTAAAGTTTAATTTTTATTCAATTCAAAATTTAATTTTCTCCTCCACAAAGCAGAGCAGGTCCCTGGAGAAATTAAACAGAACAAGCTGCCTGTAAATGGCAAATGAGGGGGAGAAAAACACGTCTAACATGATTGCATGCTCAGAGAGAAGCAGGCCAAATGGAAGACCTTCCTCGTATTCTCTAATTTATTTTGACCACTCTATCTGGCTAACAATGCCATACAATAAACAAGCAGAGGAGATACATATATACTGCTGCAGGGTGATTGTGAGTAATAGTAGTTTGGCTTTGCAGCAGCCTTGAAAATGGCTGGAATATTCATTTTCTCTGCTAACTCTTCTCAAAACCACACTGATGTTGTGACAATCTCCAACCAGAGTAAAATCCTTATTTGTGTTGGATAACCACTACTTTTATCAATCAAGCCAGATACAGCATCTGTTTCTCTGTGACCTGTGAGTTGTAAAAACCATTTGCAATAGCATACTCCTTAAATGAAATAAAACTTTCCATTACATAAATCAATATATCAAAAATTGAGTTATTTCATAACAGTACATGATAAATTAGGGGACTGCTTCATTGAGCACCACTGCTCCATCTGCCACAAGAGGAAATTCCCTGTGGCCAAATATTTTAATTCCCCTTTCCCATTCCCATTTCAGCATGTCAGCCCATGGCTACACTGAGGGTGAGGGAGCAACACTATATATTGTGTTTGGGTAGCCTCCAATCTGATGGCATGAATATTGATTTCTCTTTCTGGCAAAACTAAATTTTCCCTTCTCGTCCTCTCTTCCCCACTCTGGCCTTTTCCCTCCTCACCTGCCAATCACTCCCCCCAGGTCCACTCACCCTTCCCTTTCTCCAAAGTCCAGTCTCCTCTCCTATCAGAGTCTTTCTTCTCCAGACCTTTACCTTTCCCAGTCACATGTTCCACCTACCACCTTCTAGCTAGCCTCCTTCCTCTTCCCCCTTCCTTCTCAGTCCTGAAGAAGAGTCTCGGTCCAAAACATTGACTATTTATTATTTTCCATAGATGTTGCCTGACATGCTGCGTTCCTCCAGCACATTTCGTGTGTTGCATTGGATTTCCTGCATCTGCTGATTTTTTTTGTGGTTATTAATACATGATGAGAGATATGGCATATTGGCATATTGGCATTCATTTTTGGTTCCATTTTACTGGAGATTAAAACCGAATCATGCTTAGGATGATAGTGCTGAATGCAAAGACTTCTGCTGAGGACAGAACTTGTCCAGCGTTCATTCCACTCAAAAGATAATTAAGCAAAACTTTGCCATGTTAAAGGTTTACATCAAATATCATGATTGATTCTGAAAATCTGGGATATGATAATGAGGTTTCAATAAGGAAGGGAAGAAATAGTTCATTCAATACCAAAATAAATTTGCAGGTTAAATTATTCACCAAATAAGGTAGATGGTGTTATGGTTTTTAGCAATCAAAATCTGGACATTTCAGAATCAGAATCAGATTTCATATCATTGATGTACATTATGAAATTTGTTCTTATGCGGCAGCAGTACATTGCAACATATGATAATAAGAACTGAGAATTACAGTAAGTATAATATTTATTTATCTGATTTCTGAATAGACATTGAACACATATATAAATTTGTATGTTTCTTTGATGACATACCAAATCTCCTCAAATTCTTGATGAAATATATTTGTTGTCATGCCTTCAAGTAACTGTGTCGATATGTTGGGCCCAGGATATATCATCAAAGACGTTGACAATTTGAAATTGACTTACCACTTCTAATCCATCTATGAGGACTGGTGCGCATTCCTTCATCTTACACTTTTTGAAGTTCACAATCAGTTCTTTGCTCTTACTAACATTGAGTGCAAGGTTGTTGCTGCGACACCACTCAGCTAACTGATTTATCTCACTCCTGGATGCCCTGACATCACCACCTGAAATTTTGACAACAATAGTTTGCTCACTGTAATGGAAATATACTACTATATTCATAAATTCACGTAAAAATAGAGAAACATGAGTTTATGTGACATTGTGACTTAAAAAAAAACTGTTAGAAAAAGCTGAAGGCTAGATTATTTAATGATATACTCTTGACATTAAACTGCACCCAGTAGGAACATGCTGTTTCCCAATACACCTCTAGGTTAAGGCAAAATTGCTGGCAAAACATCCTTGATGTCATTCATGGCAATTTGAAAGGTATATTCTTTTCTTTTAATAAGTATCTTGCACTATACCACACATAAAGGACTAAACTGTGCTGGAACAATAGTTGTGCTAATGATGCTCAACATTATTTATGCGTAAATCATGAATTGCCTCAACTTGCTTGAGTTACATTGTTCTATCAACAGTTCTGCCTAAATTTGATTTGCTTGCCAGTTTTTCTTAAAAACTGACTACACATTAATTTCCTCTAAAATTACTGTAGAGAATTATGGCTGGTGATTAACATTGAAAATGCATTTTATATTGTGTGATTATTGTTAATCAATGTCAATCAACATCTCTATAAGGAAGTAATTTACACTGTTAATCAAAGTCATGCATACAGTAAATTGTTTTCAGTCTTCATTAATTTTCATTTGCTTTTTTGTCTTCTTTTTTCTTTGTTTCTCTTATTCCAATATCATATTCCCTCTTGATTTATTTTTCTGCACTGAATTAAATTCTAACTTATCTGAGTAGAATTAACTGCTGCATCTCTCCTGATTCTTAAATCTAATTGGTTAAGGCACTACCCCGCGGATGTTATTCTTCTATGAGCCAAATAAACCAGGTAATGAATATACACGCTAAAATTACTGAGCATGTGCAGTAGTGTCAATGGCTGATGTCACTGGCAGGAATTTTTACTGTTCATTCCTGGCTAACAAATGGTGCGAGACTCAAGCATAACACCAATTATAACCAATTCAGCACATATTAGCTAAAAGAATGTGATTGGAATACAGTTGTGGTATCCAGAACATTAACTTACCTCAACATTTGTTCCTGATTTATTATTAGATGGTGAACGAGGATACCCAATTCCCAAATGCCCCTATTCTCCACATCTTCTCATTAGATCCCAGAATCTTCAATTCGAGCAACTGTCCTGGTTGACCTTTCCTTGGCTCTTCAGCACCTTTTTCTCAGCAGGCTACCCCATCATCTTGAGTCATGTCAACAAACTCCCATTCAACATCACACCAGCACCAACACCAAGTCATCCACCTCTTCCACAATACCAACCAAATATTCTGATTATTTGTCCCCAAATTAGTCCCCCAACGAGTCTGTAATCTCCCTTTCTGCATTCTGGTGGATTCATAGTGTTGAACCCCATATGTGCTTTCAAGATTAGTGCAAATCTGATCCTCTGCATTCATTCTCTGAGGCCGATATGAGAGCATGCTTCAGGAGGATAAAACAATGGAAAGCATAAGGTTCATATGGTATACATAGCTAAGTACTGAAGACATGTGCTAATCAACTGGCTGGAGTATCTACTGATATCGTCAGCCTCTCATTTCAGCTGTCTAATGTACTTACCTGCTTCATACAGGCTTCAATCGCACCGGTCTCCAAGAAGAATGTGATAACCTGCTTCAGTGACCATCAGCCAGTAGCACATATCCACTGTGATGAAGTGCTTTCAGAGTTTGGTCATGGAATATGTCAACTCTTGTCTCAGGAGCAATTTTTTGCCTACTGTCATATCAGGTCAAAAGTTCATACCATTTCATTGGCTCTTTACTCAGCTCTAGAATGTCCGGACAATGAGGAAGCGTACATCAGGATGTTCTTCATTGACTACAGCTTAGCATTCAACACTATCATCTTCTCAAACCTAATTGCTATGTTTCAAGGCCTAGGTCTCAGCACTTCCCTGAGCAACTGGATCCTCAATTTCCTCACTTGCAGATCCCAGTCAATATGGATTGGCAACATTTCCCCCATAATCATCATTAGCACAGATACACTACAAGACTGTGTATTTAGATGCTGTTCTGCTTGCCTTATCTCTATGGTTGTGTGGCCAAATACAATACAATGCCGTATTTAAGTCTGCTCATTACACCACTTTAGTTGGCTGAGTCAAATGTGGTCATAAATTGGCATATAGGAAGGTGATTAAAAAGTTGGTTGAACAACAACCTCTCACTCAATATTGTCAAAGAGTGCTTATTAACTACAGGAGAAAGAATCTGGAGGTCCATGAGCCTTTCATCATGCAGCGAGTCAGTAACTGTAAATCCCTTGGTGTTATCTTGTTCAGTGGATATATTACATCACAAAGAAGTTCCATCACAAAGAAGCACAACTGCTCTTCTCCTTTCTCAGAAGTTTTCTTAGATTTGCATCATCTAAAACTTTGACAACCTTCTATATTTACACAATGGAATGTATCCTGTTCAGTTATCTCATAGCTTGGTATGGAAAAACAATGCCCAGAATGGAAAAGACTATAAAAAAGTGGTGGGTATAGCCCAGTCCATAACAGATACAGGTAAAGCAACCACAACACCTCCCCTCCCCCCACTGCATCATTAAGCACTTTTATAAGGAGGGCCGCCACAAGAAAGTACCATGCATCATCAATGATCCCATTCAACCAGATCATACAATCTTCACATTCCTACCATTGGGCAGAAGATATAGGAGCCTTAGGTCCCATACTGCCAGGTTCAGGAACAGCTATTACTCTACAACCATCAGGCTCCTGAACTGACATGGATAACCTCACTCTCCTCAGTGCTAAAATGACACCGCAACTGATAGAGTCATTCTCAAAAATTCTACAACTCATGTTCTCAGTATTATTTTTTTTATTATTTGCATGATTTGTCTTCTTTTGCACAATAGTTGTTTATCAGTCTTTGTTTCTGTATAGTTTTTCATAAATTCTATTTTATTTTTTCCCTGTAGATGCTTGGAAGAAAACATAGCTGAAGGTATTATATGATGACATATAGGTACTTTATTAATAAATTTAATTTGCCTTGAATCATGATGTGAGAACATATATGTTGTCTGCCTATTTCAAACTATTTCAATCAGATCTTCATTTTCCTTGTATCAATAAATTGAATTTGTAGAAAATGTAACAATAGATATAATGTTAATAAATGGCTATTGATATTTTTGCAGAAGTAAGCTAAAAAACAATTCAATCCAAATATGTTTCTGAGCTATAGACAAAATTTAAAGACACCCAGATATGCTCAGTTTCTCATTCTTACATGTATGAGCCAATAAATCCCTCTGTCTTAATTAAAGTTCATTTTACAATAACGAAGTACTTAATAAATGTGCACTATTAATTAAGTTTTAATTTATGGATCATAAGCTAAAATGGTGTCATAAAATATAAATATATTGAAAAGCAATTTTAAATGTAAGCAGTACTCTCTCATGTTGGCATCACTATGAGTTGCAACCAACATAGTCATGGTAAATCAGCTGGAAGCTCATAATAATAGTGATAATTGTGTTTGTATTGAAGACTAGGCAGAAGTCAAACTGAGTGGAACAGTGAAATGATTTTGTTGTACATTCAGATTACCTTTAACTCAGCTAACTTTGAATAAGTAACTCTCAAAAAAAAATCTCAACATTGTGTAGTGGTTAGCACAACACTATTCCAGTGCCAGTGATCCGGGTTCAATTTCTGACACTATCTGTAAGCAGTTTGTATATTCTTCCTACGACCCTGTAGTTTTCTTCCAAATACTTTGGTTTCTTCCCACATTCCAAAGACATACAAATGGCTTAGTTGGTTAATTAGTCACATGGGTGTAACCAGGTAGAATGGGCTTTTGGCTTATCTCTAAATACATTTTTTTTTTAAGTGACTCTTATTCATAAAGCAACACACACAAAATGCTGGTGGAACGCAGCAGGCCAGGCAGCATCTATAGGGAGAAGCGCTGTCAATGTTTCGGGCCAAGAACCTACGTCATAATTCCTGACTAAGGGTCTCGGCCCGAAACGTCAACAGTGCTTCTTCCTGTAGATGCTGCCTGGCCTGCTGCGTTCCACCAGCATTTTGTGTGTGTTGCTTGAATTTCCAGCATCTGCAGATTTCCTCGTGTTTGCGTCTTATTCATAAAGCTCTACACTTAATCTATGATAAGCTGTCCTGACCTTATGTCTCATTTTGTCTATGCTGATTGGCTCTTCTCTCAGTCACAGATGTTCTGAACCAGATTTGATCTTGAAGTGTCCATTCACTATTCATCAAAGCTCAAGCCAAAAGGCCTCATGCACTGCTGAATGTTGCAACAATGATGAGTGACTGAAACACTAGCTTCATGCCATTGCTAAAATCACACCCGATCTTCAGTAAACTCAAAGGTTTTTCAATATTGTTTGCTGATCAAATAAAATGCCAGTCCTTCATAACACTTCCATCCATTTTGACAGAAATTCAGCAGTTAGTGTGCACAAGGAAGTGATGTATCTTTCTGAGGCATGCTGATGATTCTGTGACACCTGGTTTATACAGGTAAAAAGTGAGTTCTGCATTTTTTTTTACACTCAGCTAAAACAATGCATCAACAACGATACATGACTTACTTGTGTTGCCAATCTGTCCAATCTATCTGAGTAGCTGAAAATATTGGATGTGTCATTATGGTACATTCACTTTGAACTAGATGGCAAATTTACTGCAAATTCTGTGTATGACAAGCACACTTCAAATTGCAAAATGGTCACGTCTAAGGTGTGTATATTCAGCAACAAAAATGGAAAGATTATGTTGATAATTGTTCAGAAAATTTTTACCAGAGAATTTACACAGAAAAATCTCAGATTATTACCTTAGAACCAAAGATGATGAACACATGCAAGATCTGATTAGAGTTTAATTGGAAAACTTAATTCCACCTTGGGAGAAAGTATGTTACAAAATTATCATGGTCTGCGGAGTTGAATCTTCTTTGGCATGAATGCCATGATATTTCAGGGGATGGTAGATGAATTATTAAAATATCAGAGAATTGAAAGCTAGGGAACTGGCAGAGAAGAAAAAATAAGCACTTCAGCCAGGATTGTATTGAATTGTGGAGCAGGTTTGATGCAGCAGTAGGCATACTTGCTCCTATTTTCTTCTGTGTTCTTTTAAAAATATCCTGCTCTTGTCAGACATTCAACAGAATTGTCGTGTCTTTCTGTACGACTATAAATTCCCTTGACTCAGCTGAAGGAGAAAGAGTTTGACGTTGAACACTAATTTCAGATTTTGGTATCAACAGTTACATAAAGCTTATATAAATTCACTATCGAGAAGCAAGTTGAGGTTCTTCATTAAATGGGGCCAAGTATTTATCATAAATTAGCATTTAATCCTTTAGAGCCAGTTCATGGTATTACTTTCAAACCACAGTGATGAATATCACTTGACAGCAATGGAGGGCCACATGTGGATATTACTGTCAATCTTTACCTATTGAAGTTGATTTTGCTGTTCAATTTTAGAAGATTAAACTACTTTGATTCAGCATACAATAAATATGTTGGTCTCAAAATGCAATTGCTCTCCACAAAAGCTATTTACTGCATTCAATATTCACCTTTAAAAATGGAATTCAAATACTGCTGTGGAATCACTGCTTTAGATCTTAAGACAATTTTACAAAATATAGAATTATTTTATTGCAGTCAGGATGCAGAAACTTTCCATAATTGAGTCAGCTATGTTATTTTTGATACATGCAGTGAACCACCTATTCTAACTGCATGATATGTCTTCGGTTTGTAGCTCCACATTCCAAGGGGGAGCATTCTTCCATGAGTGTTTGGAGAGAAGCTGAAATCTTCAAAGAGTAAACACATATAAAATATAAAAATATCAAAAACTTGAAATTCAAAGAATATGAGAAAGTCTATATTTGAAATATATTTTAAACCTTTGTTTAAGCCAATTGTGAATTGCTTTTTTTTTCAACGAAGGTCTACACATCTCCAAAGACCACTCATCACAGGCAATTTATTCTGAATCAGAATTAATGTCACTGACTTACTGTACGTGATGATGTTTTGAGGTAGTACAGAGAAAGACATTAAAAGTACTATAATATACTATAAAATATGAAATAAATACATAGTGCAGAAGAGGAATAGTGAAGTAATATTCATGGGTTCACTGATCATTCATGATAGCTGATGTCAGAGGAGAAGACATGAGGAGATGGACAAGCAGAAAGACATGAAGATTTCTCATCAATAAACCATGCCTCCCAATATTATCACATCAACCAAGAATCACAGAGTCATACAGCATGGAAACAGACCCTTAAGTCCATCAAGTTCATACCAACTGTACCAATCTGCTCTAATCCTACTAGATTTTCTCTAGATTCTACTAATTACATTCATTAAAGGAAATTTACAATGGGCATTTAACCTACCAACTTCCACGTGGGAAGAAAGTGGGGAACCAAGGGAAAAATTCAGGATCAGGATCAGAATCAGGTTTATTTTCATTGGCATGTGTCGTGAAATTTGTTAACTGAGCAGCAGCAGTTCAATACAATACATAATAATATAAAAATATGGTAACTAAATACATAAATAACTTCAAATATATATGTGTGTGTGTGTGTGTGTGTGTATTGAATAGATTAAAAATAGTGCAAAGGCAGAAATAATACAATTTTTTAAAAGTATGTAGTATTCATATATTCAATGCCCATTTAGGAATCGGATGGCAGAGGCGATGAAGCTGTCCCTGAATCACTGAGTGTGTGCCTTCAGGCTTGTGCTCTTCCCTCTTGATGGTAGCAATGAGAGGAGTGCATGCCCTGGGTGATGGGGGTCCTTATTAATAGGTGCCGTCTTTCTGAAGCACCGTTCCTTGAAGATGTCTTTGGTACTATGAGGGCTAGTACCCAAGATGGAGCTGAGCAATTTTACAACTTTCTGTAGCTTCTTATGGTGCTGTGCAGTAGCCCCACCCCCTTTCCAGACAGTGATGTAACCTGTCAGAATGCTCTCCATGGTATATCTATAGAAGTTTGAATATTTTAGTTGACAAACCAAATCTCTTCAAAATCCCAATTAAGTATAACTGCTGTCTTACCTTCTTGATAGCTGCATTGATACGTTGGGGCCAGTTAGATCTGAACACACAGGAAAATGAAATTGTTCACTCTCTCCACTTCCAATCCCTCTATGAGGATTGGTTCATGTTCCTTTGTCTTACCCTTCCTGAAGTCCATAATCAGCTCTTTTGTCTTACTGACAGTGAGTGCAAGGTTGGTGCTGGGATACCACTCAACCAGCAGGCATATCTCACTCCTATATGCACTCTCTTCTCCACCTGAGATTCTACCAGCAATGATGGTATTATTAGCAAATTTATAGATGGTAGTTGAGCTATACCTAGTCACACAGTTCTGGGTATAAAAGGAGTAGAGCAGTGGGCTAAGAACACACACCTGAGGTGCACCAGTGTTGATTGTCAGTGAGGCAGAGATATTATCACTAATCCACAAAGATTGGTGTCTTCCGGTGAATATGTTTTGGGTCCAATTGCAGAGAGAGGTACAGAGGCCCAGGTATTGTAGCTTATTATTCAGGACTTTGGGAATGTGTTAAATGCTAAATAATAGTCAACAATCAGTATCCTGGCATTGGTGCTTGTATTGTCCAGGTGGTCCAAGTCCATGTCAAGAGCCTTGGAGACTGAATCTGCCATAGACCTATTGTGGTAATAGGCAAACTGCAGTGGGTCCAGGCGTCCTTGCTGAATTAGGAGTTCATTCTAGCCATGTCCAACCTCTCTAAAACTATTTAGTCACAGAAAGAGAAAAAATACACTTCAAAGAGACAAGACTGCTTGAAATACTAGGATTGAACCTTGGCTACTGGAAATGTGAGGGATCTGTTCTAGCATCTGCACCACTGCACGACCTATCTTTGCTGAGCAGCATTCTTGTCTTAATTTTTGAGATCTCTGATGCTTAAAGGTCTTTGCTTCCCCCAGGTGATAGTGACTGGTAACTGCCATTGCTTCTAGCATTTCTCATACATTCCAATCCACATTTATAATGCTAAGCTTGGAATACTGCACGGAAAAAAATAACCACTGTGGGTTCTTGTAGTAAACCTACTGCCATTTGCTTTAATTTTTCCCACTGCTCTCAGGAGTAGTTACTATAGCACCCACAACGCAGCAGGGGAAGGTTGCTGACTTTCAAGTGAAGGGGCAGGAGATGGCCTGAGTAAAGAAGTCTGTGCATATTTGAATCTCTGTGGCTCAATTTTAGACCTCACCATTGCACTTTAGTCTGCAAACAGGCTCACAAGGAAATACGAAGTTGCTGGTGGAATGGCAGGAGTTTATGAATATTGCCGACCTCCCAGGCTGGCAAGGTACCAAATCTTATCAAGTGTTAGAGAAATATTGTGAGTCCACACATGTAGAAGCTGATATAGATTGATGACAGTCTACAATTGATCTGGTGGCATCCATACCAATGTAAGCTGAGGCTGCGATTTCACAAGAACAGGTAGGGCAAGGAAGAGCATGGAACATGTATAGGCAAATTGGATTTGTTTAAATTGGCATCATAGGTAAATAGCCAGCCTAGATGTGGTGGATTGATGCTTGTGCATTGTACTGTTTTATGTCCCATGATCTTATGGCCATGGGATATTGGGTTATGCTTGGTATCATCAGTGCAAAAATGAAAATATGTGCATTGCTCCAGTATGCAAAGGATCTCTACATAGGCCTGTGATGGCCAGTATTAGATTTCTTCATGGAGATAAAGGAGACTGCAGACGTGCAATCTGGAGCAATGCACCAAATGCTAGAGGAACACAATGGATCAGGGAGCATCCATGGAGGAAAATAACCACTGATGTTTTGGATCATTGATCTCATGATCATTGATATTGGAAGCAGGTTGTCTTTACTAGTCTGGACCATCAAGCTCCTTAGCTCCGCAAAGAACCTTGTGTGCAACCTGATATCACCTTCCAACCCCTCCCTCCACTTGAGTGAGCTGGCAATTGCAGACCATCACCTACAGGTTCAAAAAGCATTGGCAGCTAGTATGTCTGTTGAGGTGCCAGTTCATTCTTCTATTCCTTCAGGGACTGATCAGCTTCCAGTCTTAGAGAATCTGGATGAAAAGGTGTTGAGAGATGCTGAAAAGATAAGTAAGAAGAGAAACAGCATGGCCCCAGTTTCTGTGAACACAGGAAAATGCAGATGCTGGAATCTGGAGCAACATACAATCTGCTGCAGGAACTCTGCAGGTTGAGCAGCATCTGTAGGAGGAAAAGAATTGTTGGCATTTCCAGTCCGATGCATAATTTCAAGCTGAAATGTTGAGAGTTCTTTTTTCCTCCCACAGGAGATTCACAGCCTATTGAGCCCTACAGTAAATTGCCCATTGTTTCTAGCTTGTCCAGCATCTCACTCTGGAGAGAAAAGTATGAAGGGGATACCACTGATCTCAGGAATGTAATGGAAAGCTTTTCATCTGCCTGAATGATTTTGTCACAACCAGGGGTTGTTTTTAAAAAAAGATCTTTTTCTGTTAGTATATGGACTGTAATTTTTAAGGGTCACCTTGTTTGTCTCTGCTTTTTTCATTTCATTTTGCAGGTACCTCATTTGGTTTCTTTGTATTTATCACTTTTATTCAATTTGGAATAATTTAATTAGCATGGGATTTTTCAATATCTTGCATTGTATTTGTTGTCTCTGGAGGTTATTGCTTTTTCTGGACACCAATGTTGTCTGATTGTATGAATTCCTATGTGCTGCATGGTATACTCCAAGGGGTATGTGGGAGGAGGGGTGCTTGCCAACTCCTCTTTGCTCAATCGTGTGGATCCTTGTCAAGTGAAATGCAGACCAAGTTGTTCTGTGTATTGTCAGTGATTTCAGTTCTTTAAGATTCTGTATAGTTTTCCTGAGATCTTCTTAGATTTTTCTAATCAATATGTAATAAACCTTCAGTTTTGTTTGAATTGCCGAAGTCTCTGTGAATCCTGCACTTCAGTTCACCAGTGTCCCTAACAGATTTTAGTTGCAACTGGAGCTGAGTAACAACATTGAAACCAATACAGCTGAGTCAATTAGTATGATATTTTGCCATTGTTAGCACTCATTCAAAGTCTGAAGTTCAAACTAAATAGCATTATTAAAGCACATATATGTCACCATATATAACCCTGAGATTCATTTTCCTGAAGGCATGCTCAGTAAGCCTATAAATAACAACTATAACAGGATCAATGAAAGATCAACCAGTGCAGAAGACAACTGACTGTGCAAATGCAAATATACATAAATAGCAATAAATAACGAGAAGATGATGTAATGAGATAAAGTGAGTTTATTTGTTGTCGGAATATTTCAATGATGGGGTGAGTGTGTGCAGTTCTTCTTGTACCCTTAACTCCGGGAGGAGTCGTTGGGGTGCCGTCATGACAAGCTTTGCACGGGTCTGTTCCATCAGTCACGGTGATGTGGCAGGGCCTGGGTCACCGCAAATGTTTTCCCTATGCAGTTAGTCCCTTTTATTTAAGAGCCTGATGATTGAGATGTAAAAGCTGTTCTTGAACCTGGTGGTGCAAGTCTTGAGGCTCTTGTACCTTCTACTTGATGGCTGCACACTGAAAGTGCAGACTATTCCATCTATAGAATGTACTACAGTGACTTACAATGGCTACCCAAGCAGCATTTCATAAAACAGCAACTTTAACCATTGAACAGACTGTGCTTTGGGACACCTCCATATTCTGGACTGATTCTAAGTCAAATGGCTCAAATGGTTCTGTGTATTATCAGAGAAAGTATACAGTATACAACTTGCACAAAAAAAACAGAAGAACTGCAAAAGAATAAACAAGAGAAATGTTAGCACCCCAAAGCCCCCATTATCCCCCTCAATCATGCAAGCAGTGGCAAAGCGTCAACCCTTTCTTCCCCCCATCCATTTTGGCAGAAAG
Source organism: Hypanus sabinus (assembly GCF_030144855.1). Classification (NCBI taxonomy): domain Eukaryota; kingdom Metazoa; phylum Chordata; class Chondrichthyes; order Myliobatiformes; family Dasyatidae; genus Hypanus; species Hypanus sabinus. The sequence goes on from NC_082710.1 coordinate 123,336,993, forward strand.
CACCAGCACTCTCAATCCAACAAAAACAGCGAAGGCCAGAAAGAGAGATCGTAATCTGCAGACAACAAAATCTACTGTTTACCTGACAGTCTCACATATCATAGGTCTCTCTCTCACTAACAAGAGATAGAGAAATGTTATCCATTTCACAGCTAAAAAGGAAACTAACAAACAGTTGCTGTTATGCCACATTACTTTTTATTCCAAGATTTATTCCAATCAGCAGCAAAGTCCCCTGAGATAGAGATAGAGATAGCTCACTCAACTACAAGGACCTCCGTCCGCAGCATCTGCCGCCACAAAATCGCAATGTGCCTTCTCCTTTGATGCCTCAGTGGGTAATACTGGTCTGGAACTGGGCATCCACCAGCCACATAGCACCACACTATGTGCCGTCTTCCAGGCCACCCCAGGAAAATGTCAGAAAATGCCCTGTCAGTGAGCTCCAAGATCAGGATCTCATTTCACTGTGAAAAGAAGTGCAGTCTGAGTGCTGTTGCAAATCAGGGACTTTGATAGTACCTCAGCCACCTCAAAAAGAATAAAGACATTAAAGAGAGGAATTTAAGCTGTTTTTGCCAATGAGCTTAAGGAAGTCATCCTCTGCAGCCATTTTAGCTCCCCCCCACCCCACGGAGTCACAGTCCACTTTGAATGGGGAATTGTCATATGTTCCATCATTGTTGCTGGATTAAGTCCTGAAGCTCCATGCACAGCAGCACTGTGAGAGTATCATTACCAGATGACAGCAGCAAAATCAGTAAATCTGCTCTTTTGACGTCTACATCCTGTAAGTAAAATTTTAAATAGTCCCACAAGATCATAAACATCTACCCATTCAACAAGCTACAAACCAAGCCCTCAATATCCGTTGCTATTTCTTTTTACTGTTTCTAAATCATGTGCTTCAGCAGTTCCTGCCCATCAGTCCCCAAAGGATAAATATTTCTATCCACCATTTCCTCTCTCAACTCCTTCAGTCCAGCTTTCAATTGTTATCAGCCAATATCACTCCTTCACAAGACAAATCCTCTTATTATTCTCTGCAGCCATTTCATCCATGCACTTCTAAAGAGTTACAGGCTGTAGGAGAGGAGTGTTACTAACAGTTCCAGACCTCCTACTGATGCCTGCAGCAAGTAACCAGCTTGTTTAGTGCTGTCTGCATGGAGCCATCATTTAAACAGCAGCTCATGCTGATCTGTGTTTGCATCCTGGTGAACTGGCACAGGTTAAATGTGCATTGTGATCCATGTGTTAATGTTCAGTGGCTAACAAGCTTAACCCCACTGTGTGCCTTCACTACCCTAGTGGCTGCAATTTAAGAAGGGATCTATATTTTCAGCTCACCAGTTTCCCATGCTTCCTGATAATATGAAAAAAGATCAGCTTGTACGACAATGAGGTTTCAGTGCTCCCTGCAGCCTTCTAACCACCCGCTGTGAAACGATGTGTTGAAAGTATTTCTATTGAAGGATTAACTGCTGTACTTTGAAGGAGTTTGCACTTCAAATCATGATGTGATGTTGTACAGACCATCGTTGGATAATGGATGGGTTCCATTTTTACAGACGTCCTCAAGTCAGTTTTGTCTAAGTTGGAAAATACACAAAATACACTTGATATTGCAAACATATCTCCATGGTTTTACAATGAATGGCATCAAAAGCAATTAGGACTGATGAGAAAGGACAGTTACTAAAACTGCACATAGGAGAGAGTAAATATAACCTACATACATTGGATTTCAATATTTATTACTCCTGGAGCATTTTCCTTTTAGGAATGTTCATAAATTAGGTGACCCTAACCTGACTATGGCTTGTAATTGCCCTGGGGAAAATGTGCATAAAACAGCAGTAACAGCTTAAGGTGGCAATAGACACTGGTAAGTAGAAGAGGGGGAGCCAATGAAATACATTACTCTAAAATCAGTTGGTACTGACCGAGGACAACCTTCATTGAACCCTTGGAATGGACTTGAGTTCAATGGTAGCAGATAGTTGCAGACCTCCAGCTGATTTAATCCCTGCTAGCCTTACTGACAATCTATTTTCAGTCATTGCAGATTTGTTCTTAAATTTGTTGATTTTTTCCCCCCTTCAAGATGCTTCCCTGGAAGTCAGTTGATTTTGTATAAATTGGTATGACAGGGTACCAATCCTTCACTAATCACTCTAGCAATTATGTGAAATTTGTCTGGTCTTAAACAGTAAAATTCAAGTGCTTGAGTTTATTCAAACACCAAGCTTTATTGTGAGTATACAGGACAAGCTGCACAACTACTGATTAATCATGAAATTTATCTCCATCACTGCTTAGCTAATTCACATCCACTGGACCAAATTAATGGACTGGTTTGTGCAAAGTTCCCTATGAGGTGCATTATTGTTTCTAGTCAGCAGAATCTCCCAAACTTACTGGGGCCACCAAACGTGTTAAACACACACACAAAATACTGGAGGAACTCAGCAGGTGAGGCAGCACCTACAAGTAATGAATAAATAGTCAACATTTTGGGCTGAGACTTTTCAAGACTGAGAAGGGGAAGATAGAATGTATTCCTTCAAACCTAGTTAATTGTGCCCAGATTAAAAATAAAATCACTGAATGAAACTAATAGCAGTTTAATAAAAGCTATAGTAACACCAAAGAACAGAAACATTTACCAAGAATTGAAGATTTGCTTCAGATGCTTGGACATTTATGGAGGCCTCTTCCAGCTTCTGTGAGCGTCTTGAGTTCTACTGGGCTCTGCACAGGTTTGCATAATAATGAAAATTAGTCAATCCCCTCAGATTCTAATATGGTTCAGTAACATCATCTCTTATCCCCCTGAACTCCCATGATTAAAGGCTTTTTCTTCATTAAACAAACCCCTGCTGACACAAAGAAAGGAACATTGTTGATAGATCATTTAAAGTTCTTTCATAACTTACAAACAGGCCAAGAAAAAGAGGAGGAAAATAGTAATCTCCTATGGCTCTAGCAATTTATATTGCTGATTTGGTTGCTAAGGATACTGCAGCAGGTGCAGCAATCTATTAGTTAATATCATTCAATTGGCAAAATTATCACATGCAGAAATCATTCTGAATCTCTGTTGATTGGTAATAATTAATTCAGTTCAACGTGGATGGGAGGTTTCCTTTGCCAAGTGATCAGAGATACCAAGTTATTGATGATGCTTTGTCTTTCTGGGGTGAGAGCTGCAAGATCAGTTGTAGTCAGCTTCAGCCTTTCCTCTGTTTCTATGCTCTCTTTTGGCCATAAAAGAAAGAACAGACATTTACAACAGTAACAGAGTTTGCTTAGTTAATGAATAAAATTGGCAATCAGGGAAAAATGCAGAACAGTAAGGTTAAATATGGATAGGGCTGCAAAGTTGTGCAAAGAAAAGAAAAGAAAATAAAGAACATGGATGATATTATTAAGTTAAGCACTTGAATGTGATGTGATAGACCTATTGCTTTGTTAGAATATAAGGCAAGTGTGGAATTGACTCATCTGATCCCAATCAGGTTATTAAAACAAAATGCATTCAAGCCAATGGAACACACATCCTGCTCAGATCACCTAATGCACCTACAGCTTTCCATCCTTTGTGCAAGAAACAAGGTATTTTTTTTGAAATGAAAGGTTCTTTAGATTGGTCCTTTACTCACTGGAATTCAGGTGATGTTATTGAAACATGTTAGAATCTGACAAATTCAAAGCAAAGGTGACCTACTTAGATTTTTTTTAAATGAGAAAATTCTTTTCTCAGAAGATCTCAAATCTTTGAAATTCTTTATTCCTATGAGTTCAGAGGGCTGAAATGTTGAATCACTCCAAGGTTGAGATGGATTTTTGTCTGCAGGGGAGCTAAGTGTTACAAAGAAGAGCTGAGACTGAGATCAGGATTAGCTATGATCATATTTAATACTAGAAATGACTCAAAGAACATATGGCCTACTCTTAGTTTCTTTTTCTTATCAAATTACGAGCATTTCCAGAGTCTTGTCCATTAACCTTGACCGCACTCTTGGTTTCTGAGACTTTTAATATAATGAGAGAGTCAAGTGGCTTAATTAACTGGATTCAAAATGTTTAAAATACATCATCACAGATGGTTTGTGGTTAGTTTGTACTCTGTGTTGCCAACATAATCACACTGTTCATGGATAAACAGTTGAAAATTTATTTTTCACTCATTTGTTTGTTCCTCTCCCCTCTAGGTCACAGTGAGGCCTTTACGCAGTTATAGCCCTAGTTCCATGGCAACTGAGGAAAAAAAATATTACGTGAAACTGTTGCCTGTATCTGAATGGGTCACTCCATTTCAGTTACCTGACAGTTAAAGGCTGAAGAGAAATGTTGGTTTTCCATTATTATTTTATGGAACTATTTGTGTCTACACCAGAAATGGCCTCATAAATTCCATATTAAACATTTGGATTTCACATTTATCCTGATTATCAGCCCTAACTTGTAGCTAAAACATTCAGAATTAATAATTCTATCAAAAGCATGTACTTATGCAGTAGATTAGCATGTAACACCATGTAGCGCAGAATTAAAATAAATTTACATCATTGTGGAAAACTGCATTATTTTCAGACTTATGTTTTATTTACAATGAAAACATTAGATTCCAGTAATAAGTCTTAAAGTATGAATGTTTTAAAAAGAGAAGTGACACACAGGGAAGATGATGTTCATTTCTAGGATTTCAAAAGAGAATAAATGATGCACGCTTAACTTGGTTTTCTATATAATAAAGTTAGACAAAGCTATTGGTGACATGATGAGAAAATGCCTGATTTAATTATGTGAGAAATCAAAACCAGCATTAACTCATTCAGAATAAAGTAAGTGGATGTGCAACTTCATTTAAATAATGATGTGTGGTATGGTACTGTAGCAGAGAGCAGATATTACAAGTCGGGGTGCTGGAGTTCAAAGTTCAATTCCAGCGTCCTCTGTAAAGCAAATTTGTAAGTTCCTTGTCATGTATGCATGGTTTTCTTCCAGATGCTCCGGTTTCTTCCCACAGTCCAAAAACTTTACTTGATTTGTAGATTAATTAGTCATTTTAAATTGTCCCGTGATTAGGCTAGGGTAAAATCAGTGGGTTGCTGGCAGAACAGCTCAAAGATCCAGATGGGCCTGTTCTGAGCTGTAAGCCTCATTAAAGGACAAGATAGTGACAGTCAAGACACAAGGTGAAAGGGCAAAGTATTATATTAACAATGGAAACAACTATTATTGTGTAAACATTGCCAGATTAATTTAAAGGCAACACGAGTGAAGCTGCAGATGCTAGAAATAAATAAAAACACAAAATGCTGGCAGAACTCAGCAGGCCAGACAGCATCTATGGGAGGAGGTAGTGACGTAGTGACGACGTTTCGGGCCAAAACCCAGTTTCGGCCTGAAATGTTGACATTACCTCCTCCCATAGATGCTGTCTGGCCTGCTGAGTTCTGCCAGCATTTTGTGTTTTTACCGGATTAATTTAATTGTCTATCATTTCTTAATTCAGGAATACTGAAATCAGTGCAGCCAGGCAACTAAAAAGAAAGTACTTAATTAAATGCATGCATCAGTTGTGTCTCTTTACATGAGTGTCAACTGAAAAATGTAACGACTGAAAGAAATGCAAGACTGGATATCGAACCACTGGAAAATGATGCTGAAGAGGTAGCATTGGGAAAAGGAAGAATTGGTGGATGAACTTAGTAAGTATTTTCCATCAGTTTTCACTGTGGAAAACAGGAGCAGTGTGCCAGAAATTAAAAGGTGTCAGGGATGAGAAGTGAGAGTAGTTGCTATTACTGAAGAGAAGGTGTTTGGGAAGCTGAAGATTTGAAGGTAGGTAAGTCACCTGGACCAGGTAGTCCACACTTCAGAGTTCTGAAAGAGGTAGCTGAAGAGATTGTGGATGCATTAGAATTGATCTTTCAAGAATCACTAGATTCTGGAAGTGTTCTGGATGACTGGAAAGTTAAAATGTCATTCCACTCTTTAAGAAGAGAGTGAGGAAAAAGACAGGAAATAAAAGGGGTGTTAGCCTGACTTCAGTGGTTATTAAGGTGATGGAGTCCATTATTAAGCATGAAGTTTCGAGATACTTGTGGTATGTAATACAAATAACTGAAATCAGCATGGTTTCCTTAAGGGAAAATATTGTCTGACAAATCTGCTGGAATTCTTTGAGGGATTACAGGCAGGATAAAGAAAAGAGAATCTGTGAATGTTGTCCACTTGTATTTTCAGAAGGTCTTTGATGAGGTGCCACACATGAGGTCGCTAAACAAGATGAGAGCCCATGGTATTACAGGAATGATATTAGCATGGATAGAATATTGTCTGACAGTCAAAAGACGAAGTGTGAGAATAAAACGGGTGTTTTCTGGCTAGCTGTCAGTGATAGTGGCATTCCACAGTGGTCAGTGTTGGGACCACTTCTTTTCGCATTATATGTCAGTGATCTGGATGATGGAATTGATGGCTTTAAGTCTGAGTTTGTAGCCGATTCAAAGATAAGTGGGGGGAGAGGTAGTGTTGAGTAAGAAGGGAGTCTGCGGAAGGACTTAGACAGATTAGGAAAATGGACAAAAAAGTGGCAGATGGAATATAGTATAGGGAAGTTTATGGTCATGAATTTTTGCACAAGGCATAGTCTATTTTCTAAATGGGGAGAAAATTCAGAAATCAGAGGTGCAAAGGAACTTGGGAGTCCTCATGCAGGCATCTGTTAGTCTTGTAAGACCATTGGTTTGCACCTTGGAAGGTTTCCAGGGCTTAGGCCTGGGCAGGGTTGTATGGGAGACCAGCAGTTGCCCAAATTGCAAGCCTTCCCCTCTCCATGCCACTGATGTTGTCCAAGGTAAGGGCACCCAAGTTGCTTGGCACCAGGGTCGTCACAGAGCAATGTGTTGTTAAGTGCCTTGCGCAAGTACACAATGCGTTGCTTCAGCTGTGGTTCAAACCAGTGACCTTCAGATCACTAGACCTGTGCCTTATCCACGTGAGCCAACGCAACCTCATGCAGGATTCCCTGATGATTAACTTGCATATTGAATCAATGGTAAAAAATGCAGATGCAATGTTAATATTCATTTCAAGAGAACTAGAATATTAAAAAAAATGTAATTCTGAGTCTTTATAAGGCATTCTTCAGATCACCCTTTGAGTATTGTGAGCAGTTTTGGCCTACTTATCTAAGAAAGAATGTATTGGAATTGGGAAGGGTTCAAGGGATGTTCACGAGAGTGATCCTGGAAACAAATGATTTAATGTTTGAGAAACATTTAATCATTCTGGCCCTGTAATCACTAGAGTTTAGAAGAAAGAGGAGGGATCTCATTGAAACCTATCAAATATTGAAAGGCCTAGATAGAGTGGATGTAGAGAGGATGTTTCCTATAGTGGGGTTATTTAGCACCAGAGGGCACAGCCTCAGAATGGAGAGACATCTATTTAAAACAGAGATGAGGAGGAATTTCTTTAGCCAGAGGTGGCAAATCTGTGGAATTCATTGTCACAGATGACTGGAGATAGGACGCATGCTACAATGGTGCGAACACAGCAACTTGAGTCTCAACATGGACAAGGCCATAGAGGCGGTTAAAAAGCTGCAGGCTGACCACTCCTCAATGCACACCCATGCCTCCTCCTCAGAGGGAGTTAGGAGAACCAAGTTTCTGGGTATGCACAGGATGGATGATCTCACCTGGTTCCTCAATACCACCTCATTGTTCAAAAAAGTACAGAAGTGCCTCTGCTTCCTGAGGAGATGGAGGTGAGTGAGGCTCCATCCTCCTCTCTATTTTAATCAATTTTTTATAGGAGCATCATCAAGATTATTCTGACCAGCTGTATTACTGTCTGGCACAGGAATTGCAATGAATCTGACCACAAGTTTCTACAAAGGATTGCGAGTTCTGCTGAAAGGACCATCAGGGTCTCTTTTCCACTGATTAATTGCTGGATTCATCAGGAGCTTAAATCTGTTATTTCCATCCATATACTAGAAATTGTTCATCAGGAACTCCAGAAGACCATAGGAAATGAGTTCACATGGTTTGGAAAGATGGAATTAAATTGATTGAAGATGTGACTAATTGGGTGAATTGAGGAAAAGCAGCCAGTTACCAAACTAGTGAACTAATCAATGGATATAAAGGTAATAGTTACAATTATTGGAATTGGAGTAACACACTTAAGTTTGGTAGAGTCTATCCACTGCTGTCCTTAGTAGTGTTGCTGTAACTGAATGTAACTATGTTTCCTTCTATTGGTTTAGCATCACATAAGATACAGATCATGAATGTTATAAATTACTTGGGATTTCAATGAAACAATAGCTAAACAATAAAGTGCTTAACCATGAAATATATAACACAACAGTAATTAAAATAGCAATGCAACACACACACACACACACACACACACACTCACTCCCGCCCCCCCCCCCCCCACCCCCAAGGAACTCAGCAGACCACAGTGCATTTACAGAAAAGAGTGCATTTAACGTTTCAGGTCCTGATGAAGGGTCTTGGCCTGAGACGTGAACTATACTCTTTTCCATAGATGCTGTCTGGCCTGCTGAGTTCCTCAGGATTGTATTTGTGTTGCCTGGATTTCCAGCATCTGCAGAAGTCCTCTTATTAGTAATTACAGTAGGTTCAGCTATGGAATTGATAATTTTTTTTAATGTCTGGCAAGAATATTGAAAATCATACCCTCAGAGACCACTTTATTAGGTACAGCTGTACACCAACTTGTTAATGCAAGTATCTAATCAGCCAATCATCTGGCATCAATGCATATTGCTTGCAGAAATGGTGAAGAGGTTTAGTTCATACTCAGACAAAACATCAGAATAGGGAGGAAATATTATCTTAGTGGTTTTGACCGTGGAATGATTGTTGGTGCCAGACGGAGTGGTTTGTGTATCTTAAGAACTGTTGATATCCTGGGATTTTGCTACACAACAGTCTCTAGAGTTTACAGAGAATGATGCAAAAAACAACCCAAAAAAAAAGCATCCAGTGAGTAGCGGTTCTGTGTGCAATAATGCCTTGTTACTGAGTGAGGTCAGAGGGGAATGGTCAGTCTGGTTCCAATTGACAGGACAGCAATAATAACTCAAATAACCATGCGTTACAACAGTGGTATGCAGAAGAGAATCTCTAAACACACGACATGTCGAAGCTTGAAGTGAATGGGCAACAGCAGCAGAAGACCACACTGGGATTTATGAAATACACTGCCATACCTAATAAAATAGCTACTGAGTATACAGATGAGTGTTTGCCATGTGGATGTCTCCTTCCTTTGTTATTTTAATCTGGTAACTGCAAGCCATTTGGTCCATTTTATATCAAACCCTTTGATGCACCATCAATAACTCACTCTGAGACGTAAAGGCGAGATATCGGCTTTTATTGACTGGAAGAAGGAAGCAGCAGTGAGTGACCACCATACTACATCCTGGAGACTGAGAGGCCGGGCTCAGGCCTTGATCGTCTTTATACAGGGGTCTGTGGGAGGAGCCACAGGAGCAGTCAGCGGGGTGCGTGTCCAGACAGGCACACATAATTCACCACACCCTTTTCAAATTGTCATTCAAGATAGTCCAGGTTGTTCCTAGTTGTTACCTTAAATTGAACAATGCCCACACATCCCTGCCAGCCACACCACAAACTCTGGACCGGCAGACTTGCTCAAGCTTAATTCTCTCTGCAGCTGAACCATGGGAACAATGATCTGAATTGTCTTTATTACATCCTTAACATACATGAGGAGTAAAAATCTTTACGTTATGTCTCCATCTAAATGTGCAATGTGCAATCATAGTAATTTATAATAAATAGAAGAGTCAATGTAATATAGAGTACACTTAAATCAGCGTGAGTTCATCAGTCTGATGGCCTGGTGGAAGAAGCTGTCCCGAGGCCATTGGTCCTGGCTTTTATGCTGTGGATCCTATGAGCCCTTTTTACACACCTGTCTTTGAAAATATCCTGAATTTTCAGTACACAGCCCTGAGGGGCTCCTGTATTGAGAGGTGAGGGAGCCCACTCTTACTACCTGCTGGCGAACTGACAGGGAGTCCAGGATCCAGCTGCACAAGGCAGGGTTAAGGCCAAGGTCTCTGAGCTTCTTGTCAAGCCTGGATGGAAACTGATTATTTCAGAGTTAACCTTCCATCTCACCATGGGGACAATTGTAAGTTAAAAGTAAATTAAATACAATAAAATAAATTCCTGTTTAAATAGTATCTTTCTAGTTTTCACAATATAAACTGAGAAAGCTGGAGAAGTTTTGCATTGTAACATATTGTATCTGATTTGCAAAGTTGTGCTCTTGTTGATTCATGAGACTTAGCTTACATAGATGCATTCAGGTTTAAGTTTGACAGATGCAGTATATCTAGTTCTCCTTGCATTCAATGTCAGCAAGACCAAAGAGCTGACTGTGGAGTTCAGATAAGATAAGACGAGGGAACACGCACCAATCCTGATAGAGAGATCAGAGGTGACTAGAGTGAGCCACTTCAAGTCCTTGGGTGTCAATATTTCAAAGGACCTAACCTAGTCCCAACATATTAATCCAGCTATAATGAAGGAAAGATAGCACTTGTAGATCATTAGAAGTTTGAGGAGATTTGGTAAATGCTCAAAAATGTCTATAGACATAGAGACTATTCTGACTGACGGCACCACCATCTGGTATGAGACGGCCTCTGCACAGGATCGAAGAAAGCGGTAGAGAGTTGGAAAATTAGTCAGCTCTATCAAGGATACTTTTCTCCATGTACCCATGACATCTTAAAGAATCTATGCTTCAGAAAGGTGGTGTCCATTACTAAGGACCTCCATCACCAGGACATGCTCTCTTCCTATTGTACCATCAGGAAGGAAGTGCAGAATCTCAAAGGCTCATACTCAGAGATTCAGGAACAGCTTTTCCCCCTGTGCCATCCAATTACAGAATGGATATTGAACCCATGAACATTACCTCACTTTTTTTTATTTCTGTTTTTGTATGACTTATTTAATTTAACTCTCTCTCTCTCTCTCTCTCTCTCTCTCTCTCTCTCTCTCTCTCTCTACTCACACACACACACCTGTAATTCAGTATTTTTCTATATGCATCATGTAATGTATTATACTGAAACCACCAAGTTAACAATTTTCATGACATATGCTGGTAATATTAAACCTGATCCTGATTCTGATGCAAAATTAAAAACCACTGACAATTAGAAATTCAAAATAAATACTTGCTAAATCTGTGAATCAACTGATGAAAAGTCTTGGAATCCAAATATATTCTAGGTTACCGTGGAAGCACAGGAAATAGTTGTATTAATCTATCTGTTTTAGATCCATCAGTTATTAGCTCAGCTTAATTTAGGTCATGGGGTCAGGTTGTTAAGAGATGCAGGGTCATTCTCCACATTCTTCCAAAACTAATGCATTACTTCTATTAAGTAAATGCTAGCACAAATTTATGCCTCATTTATCATACTATCAATTACTTTGCTGTATACATTGCTGGAGTTTAGAGTAGCAATGAAGGCCCACCATCTCTGGCAGTGTTCAAGGCTTCCTTCAACATGTCAGTTGTTTCCTCTTGGTTTTCCCTACTGTCAGTCACACAAGTCCCAGGTGGAGAGTCAGGAATAAGATTGCACTCAGATGTAGAAGTTAAACTTTAATGCTGTTTTCGTGACACTTTCATTTGGCCAGTCAGTGTTATTAGTCCTGAGCTAAACCTCTAAACCTGGAGAACTGGAGGATGACTGTTAGTCTGGCCTCTACCCTTTGACCTGTTTGGCATGGGTGACCCTACCAAGAGCCAAAGCATAAAGCTCAGACTGTAGCCAACATAGCTTTCTGGGTCATTAAAACACACAGTACTCCAAACTCAATAACAAAGTTGTAGTCCTCTTGGTAAGTAATTATACATACTGTTGGTAATAGCATGCAAGCCAGCTACAAAAGCCTCTGCTTAAAACTAGAGCTATGGCTTATCTAATGTTTCAGAACTAGTTTCTTTCCTTCCACCATTAGATTTCTGAGCAGTTTATGAACCTATGAACAATCTTTTGTTAATCATTTCTCGCACAGTTTATTTATTTGTAGCTTATCATATTTTCATGCCTTTGCACAGGACTGCGGCTGCAGAAAGACACATTTTACACCATGAAAGTAAATATTTTTTCAAATATTTTTAATAAATCTTCAATAAATTACCAATTATTAAATGATAATAATTCTTCTTTCAAATCTGAAAAATAATGTTAAATGTCATATCGTCTATTGCAGACTTGAAAACCTTAATCCAGAGTGAAGAACTTCTGTGAGTCTTACTGGATTAATTAGTATCATTTCCTACCAATCCATGCTCAATTTTGAAGTGATTTTTGTGTTTGCTAAGGCTTTTTTCTTCATCAAAGTCATCCATGTGAACTTAATAGAAGCTCACCAACTTCAGCACATCATCCTCTCTGACATCTATAAAATTACAGCTCATAAGGTTAGACTTTTCTGGATCTAAATATAAGTAAAATACATTTGAATTTTGTTGTTATTTCATATCCGTCTCGCCAACCCTGTAGCTGATTAAATCTTCTCAGATACACTTTACCCCATTCCTAGGTTATAGAAATTTCCAGAACTTTCCATATATGCTGTAGGTCATTCATTATTGAAAATGAAGTCTTTCTCTCTTCATTCAGTATCATGCCCTACTACCTTCCTGCCAGCAACATGTAAAATAAAGTAATAACCCATTAACCTCTCTGAACTGACCTCACATGATCACAATTATAACCTTTTTCCTACTTATCTCTCCCTCCATCTTCTTTGCTACTCAGAGGCATTATTTTTATATCTTTCCTTTCAGGTTTTGACAAAAAGTCTCTGACCCAGAACATTAATTATGTTTTTCTTTCCAAAGTTGCTGTTTGACCTCTTGTGTTGACTGACACTTCCTATTTTCATTTTGAATTTCAAGCACCTACAAACTTTTATTTTTGATTTTCAAGCCTGTAACTGCAGTTGTGGTCATGTTCTTTTCAAATCATAACCAGATTTTCAATTACAGTGGACAAGACTCATTCTGCAGTAGTATTATTCTAATCTTAAAAGACAGATACTCGATAACCACGTTATTAGATACACCCGTGCACCTGCTCATTGATGCAGATATCTAATCATCCAATCATGTGTCAGCACCTCAATGCAAAAAAGAACGCAGATGTGAACAAGAGGTTCAGCTGTTGTTCAGACCAAACATCAGTATGGGAAAGGAATATGGCCTGAATGATTTTGACCATGGTATGATTGTTACTGCAAGGGAGAGTAGATTGAGTGTCTCAGAAACTGCTGATCTCCTGGGATTTTCATGCTCAACAGTCTAATGGTCTCTAGAGCTTACAGAGAATGGTTTGAGAAACAAGAAAACATCAAGTGAGCAGCAACTCTGTGGGAAAAAGTGCCTTGTTAAAGAGAGAGGTCAGAGGAGAATGGCCAGACTTGTTCAAGCTGACATGAAGGTGACAGGAACTCAAAGCTGATGACATAGAAACCTTTATTCATCACAACAAGCAGGCATCATTCTGGAGCTCCTCTCAGTAGAATCTCACAGACTCCAACTACTGTACACCACATTTTTAAACCCTTCAGACCCAAGGTAATTCAATATGATTTCAATAGTTACAATGATATTTTGTTACACTGGATTGACAATGCTTCCTTTGAATTACATATCTACAGTGGAAGACACCTCTGAATTTTCAAACATACCTGCTGAGACAAACTAATTGACACAGATATTCTAAAAACTTCTGATGACAGAGACCCATATGCCAAGTCTGTGTGAGCTGACTCTCTGAGTACACAAACTCTCCCCACCATTGATTGCTTATACCTGTAACTATGTTTGATATGCAAAGTAACTGCATTAGTCTGGTCTCCCAGCTTCCTTGAACTTGTGTACAATGGCGCAAGTGACTCAAACCCACGATTGGGTGGAATGATGCAGGCCAATTAACACAACCCCATTGCCTGAGCATTTGGTTGATGCATATACAAGCATCTCGTGGTCATTTTGCAAAACATATCTCTTAATCATTGGGCTGGTCTGCGCTATTATCTTCAACTTAATGCTGATACTTGGCAATTTTCAATAAGCACTGAAGACTGGTTCTTGCTTGAATTAGTATCTCTTATATTCACATAACTCCAGAATACTCTGTAAATGACTTCAGCAGCAGACAACCTCAAATATGTAATTAGTGGCTACTTTATTAGGTACAGGAGGTTCCTGAAAACGTGGTCACTGAATGTTCTTCTGTATTTCCTTTTTTTTTACTTCACTTGATGACATCAAGGTCACACTGAAAAGCAAAAATCTTGGAGATTCTTAAAACAATGTCTGATGTTCGGATGAGTAGTAATTCAATAGTTATTTGGAAACTAGAAATTAAAAGAGAATTTTTTTTTTGGAATTAGAATCCCTGTCATCTAGATATATACCATAGAAACAAGATCTTCAGCGCAACAGCTTACAAGGTGCTCCCTTACTGACACTTTACTCACTTACTCTGCCTCTTTTCCCAATGGAAGTTTGAGTGTTGTCCTCCACACCAGTAGAGCCACCCACATATTTTATGAGGGAACTTTGTGGACGCAGTTAACAAATAACACACATCAAATTTCTCAGCAGAATGTCTGACCCAGCCAATATTAGGAAAGTTATATTTTACTATTGCAGCCCAGTTAGTCATGTAGCTATCCGTTATCCCTTTACATCCAAGGTGTTATACTATGAACACATCGTTCCCTTTCTATTTCTACATTCTACCCACATAGCCTCAAAATATCCTTTCTAAGTACTGTGGTGTTCTCCCTGATTGAATACAACTTCCCTCCTCTCTTTCCTTCATCTCTGACACATCAGAAATATGAACATATTGGAACCTTCAGCTGCTAGTCCTTCCCATCCTTCAGTCACATTTCTGAACTAGCTATAATATCCCAATCCCATTTGCCTATCCATGTCCTGAATTTACCTGCCTCATCTGCCAGGCTTTTTGTATTAAAACAACAGTTTAGCCAATCTACTCTTCCTCATTGCCCAAACTGCCCATTGAACTTGCTCATTTTCATTTTTGTATTTGCCTTAACTTTCTCTTAGAAAACACCCACACAGCCCTCACCTGACTAATTTCAACCCTTTCCATCTGGTTCCAACTGTTGTTCACATCTACTGTCTTCTTCATTTCTTCACATTCTTATCTCCATTACTTACCAGAATCCAGCTCTGGTGTTCCTGCAAACCTCCCTCCAGCATCTGTCTCCAGTCTTCACAATCCCTTTCCTCCCCCACCTTGTTCTATCCACTGTTTTCTCCTTTTGCCTCTCTCTCATTGTCTGCCTCCATCCATCATTAATTTCCCACCACTCCTGCTCTCCCTGACCTCACACTACCTGCCTGTCATCTTACACTGTTCCTCAAGCTATCAATAATTTTGCAATCCCTTCTTTTTATTCCCCCATCTCCTGTCTGTATTACACTCTTGGTCATGATACAGTTATTTGACCTAAAAGTTCAACAATTTACTTCCACCAACCAATGCTGTACAACCTACTGAGATTCTTCAGCAAATAGTGTGCTGCAGAAAAAGTTCAAAGCCTGAGACAGTTTTTCCATTATTCTCTTAAATGGGAAGATCACTCAAAAGAATGCCTCTTCCAAAGTCATTCAAATATTTTAATCTGAAATTTCTAGAAACTAGAAGTGGCAAAATATCTACAAGGAAATTATATAGTTCAAACACTCTTTTTTTTCATGTGCAACCATCTAAATGCGTTTTGAACTTGGCTCTTTAGAGCTTCATTCAGTTTATTTCCATGTGGTGACATTTATTTTCGTATCAGCCTCTGGTATTAGGACAGATTTCTGACAAAATATTCCTAACCATCCCAGGCTACCTTTGGGCACTAACTGAAGACTCAAAGGCAGATAAAAATGTTGCCAAGTACATCCTGCTGCAGCCTAATTAAAATTAATTCTCTCTTTTTTTGACACAAGGGATAATATTAATTGTTGTGTTTGCTCACCTTTAACTACTGATGAGACCCAAAGCCAGGAGTTAGAACAAAAGCAGAACATGAAAACCAGAACACCAGAACTAGCAGTACCCGGCACAACCTGGTTGACTTCACATTTGATTGAAATCACAAGCACAACAGTGTCTTCATTTTCTGTAACCTGCTGATACAATAGTCTGGAGAGGGGATCTGCCTGTGCAAGTTCCTTTGGTTGATCTGTGTATTTGCTGTAAATATGTGTCTTGTATTGGCAGACATTTGAACTGTGATTCAGTCATGTTATCCAGCTTCAGCATTCCCTCTAATTTTGTTTGCAGCTAATTTTGTTTACTATTGCACTGTTTTACACAGTATGAGAACTGTGCAGCAATTATTTTGTTTTTTTGTAATATGCACATCAAGCAAACGCAAACCACAAGTAAAGGACGTCAGGCAGTTAAGATAACTGATAGGCACAATCGCAAAAATAAAATGTTTTGACTAGACGGTGTCAGTGTTCAATATGCTGGCAGATATTTAGCAATGAACAATTGACTTCCATTCTGTGTTTATTGTTGTAATTTGTAACAGTGTAGTAACTTGAAACACTGACGATGCAAATACTTTGAAGCTCTAAGATGTTGTAGTACATGTATTATTTAGACAATTTATGGATTATATTCATTAGCAGATAATTAATTACAGGGTATTTCACAATTATATTAACATTGATTTTAAAAAATGAGCATAATACATAATATAATTGAGCATAATAGATGGAATTATGATGTAGTGGCCATTATGGAGACTTGGCTGGCACCAGGGCAGGAATGGATTCTCAATATTCCTGGATTTCAGTGCTTTAAAAGGGATAGAGGGTGGAGAAAGGGGAGGAGGTGTGGCATTACTGGTCAGGGATACTATTACAGCTGCAGAAAAGTGGATAATGTAGCAGGATCCTCTTTTGAGTCAGTATGGGTGGAAGTCAGGCACAGGAAAGGAGCAGTTATTCTACTGGGGTATTCTATAGGCCCCCTGGTAGCAGCAGAGATACCGAGGAGCAGATTGGGAGGCAGATTTTGGATAGGTGCAAAAATAACAGGGTTGTTATCATGGGTGACTTTAACTTCCCTAATATTGATTGGCACTTGATTAGTTCCAAGGGTTTAGATGGGCGGAATTTGCTAAGTGTGTCCAGGATGGATTCCTGTCACAGTATGTTGACAGGCTGTCTCGGGGGAATGCCATACTAGATCTAGTATTAGGTAATGAACCGGGGCAGATCACAGATCTGTCAATGGGTGAGCATCTGGGGGACAGTGATCATCGCTCCCTGACCTTTAGCATTATCATAGAAAAGGATAGAATCAGAGAGGACAGGAAAATTTTTAATTGGGGAAGAGCAAGTTATGAGGCTATAAGGCTAGAACTTGAGGGTGTGAATTGGGATGATGTTTTTGCAGGGAAATATACTATGGATACGTGGTCGATGTTTAAGTTCTCTTGCAGGCTGTTAGGGATAAATTTGTCCCAGTGAGGAAGATAAAGAATGGTAAGGTGAAGGAACCATGGGTGACAAGTGAAGTGGAAAATCTAGTCAGGTGGAAGAAGGCAGCATACATGAGGCTTAGGAAGCAGGATCAGATGGGTCTTTTGAGGAATATAGGGTAGCAAGAAAGGAGCTTAAGAAAGGGCTGAGAAGAGCAAGGAGGGGTCATGAGAAGGCCTTGGCGAGTAGGGTAAAGGAAAACCCCAAGGCATTCTTCAATTATGTGAAGAACAAAAGGATAACAAGAATAAAGGTAGGACCGATCAGAGATAAAAGTGGGAAGATGTGCCTGGAGGCTGTGGAAGTGAGTGAGGTCCTCAATGAATACTTCTCTTCAATATTCACCAATGAGAGGGAACTTGATGATGGTGAGGACAATATTAGTGAGGTTGATGTTCTGGAGCATGTTGATATTAAGGGAGAGGAGGTGCTGGAGTTGTTAAAATACATTAGGACCGATAAGTCCCTGGGTCCTGATGGAATATTCCCCAGGCTGCTCCACGAGGCAAGGGAAGAGATTGCTGAGCCTCTGGCTAGGATCCTTATGTACTCGTTGTCCACAGGAATGGTACCAGAGGATTGGAGGGGGGTGAATGTTGTCCCCTTGTTCAAAAAAGTTGGTAGGGTTAGTCCAGGTAATTATAGACCAGTGAGCCTTACATCTGTGGTAGGAAAGCTGTTGGAAAAGATTCTTAGAGATAGGATCTATGGGCATTTAGAGAATTATGGTCTGATCAGGAACAGTTGTGGGTTGTGACTAGTGGTGTCCCAGAAGAATCTGTTCTGGGACCTCTACTTTTCATGATTTTTATTAATGACCTGGATGTGGGGGTAGAAGGGTGGGTTGGCAAGTTTGCAGATGACACAAAGATTGGTGGTGCTGTAGATAGTGTAGAGGGTTGTCAAAGATTGCAGAGAGACATTGATAGGATGCAGAAATGGGCTGAGCAGTGGCAGATGGAGTTCAACCCAGAGAAGTGTGAGGTTATACACTTTGGAAGGACAAACTCCAAGGCAGAGTACAAAGTAAATGGCAGGATACTTGGTAGTGTCGACAAGCAGAGGGATCTGGGGGTACATGTCCACGGATCCCTGAAAGTTGCCTCACAGGTAGATAGGGTTGTTAAGAAAGCTTATGGGGTGTTAGCTTTCATAAGTCGAGGTATAGAGTATAAGAGATGCGAGGTAATGATGCAGCTCTATAAAACTCTAGTTAGGCCACACTTGGAGTTCTGTGTCCAGTTCTGGTTGCCTCACTGTAGGAAGGATGTGGAAGCATTGAAAAGGGTACAGAAGAGATTTACCAGGATGCTGCCTGGTTTAGAGAGTATGGATTATGATCAGAGATTAAGGAAGCTAGAGCTTTACTCTTCGGAGAGAGGAAGGATGAGAGGAGACATGATTGAGGTGTACAAGATATTAAGAGGAATAGACAGAGTGGACAGCCAGCACCTCTTCCCCAGGGCACCACTGCTCAGTACAAGAGGACTTGGCTTTAGGTTAAGGGGAGGGAAATTCAAGGGGGATATTAGAGGAAGGTTTTTCATTCAGAGAGTGGTTGGTGCGTGGAATGCACTGCCTGAGTCAGTGGTGGAGGCAGACACACTAGTGAAGTTTAAGAGACTACTAGACAAGTATATGGAGGAATTTAAGGTGGGGAGGCAGGTTTGAGGGTCGGCACAACATTGTGGGCCGAAGGGCCTGTAATGTGCTGTACTATTCTATGTTCTATATTCTATATAATTTCTAACCTGTATTAACAGTATATAAAAAAAACTCCAGCTGTGTAGCAACATAGGCTCTGTGTATGGAAGCATTTCAGTTACTGTAAGGCCACCCACCCTCACAGCTTAGAGAAAACAGCGCCCAGATTGAAGGTTCTACATTCGCGATGGAAGGTAGTGGCATAAGTCCTCGCTGTCATGTTTAAAAGCTTTAGGCAATGGTAGCAGACACTGAACAGAGATGACTGCTCTCCAGATATGCTCGTTAGCTATCAGACAGTTTTGACAAATGATGGATCATGCGAGTTCTTAGCTGAAATGAAGTTGAAATAACGTTCATTTTCAGGAGTACCCAATTTTCAGAGCAAAGTGCATGTCTTCGATAAGCTACCTTTACTGACATACTCAACCTGCAATGCTGTGTACCTTCATAACATTTGAACTATGATTGAAATATAACTCACAAAGTGGTATTGATCTGGTAGTTTGTAATGGATGTAACAACTGATTCAGATGAATACTGTTCAATGTTTGACACCGACGTCATTGCACTCACTGATAACCTACTGAAAAAGGGTTTGAATATCTTCTGCTGGCCTGCCTCAAATTGAGCTGGTGTTGTAGAATCGCATGCAAGTCTTCTGCTGAAATTGTCATGTTGATATAATACAGCACCTCTTTGCCAATTTGTTCTGCTCGCTTGCGTGTAACTACTGGTGAGGCCAGAAGCCAGGAGATAACACAAAGCCAGAACACATAATAAACCTTTATTCAGTTAAACCATGCAGCTATAAAATCTCAAAACTCAACTGTACATCCCAAAGCATGACTGTTTAAATGGTTTATCCAAGAACGTTCGAGATATTGATGGGAATAAAAGCTAATCAGTGTAAGTCAGCTGACCAATAGCCTTTGGTGGTTTTGGCTTGCCATAGCATTAATTTTCTGATGTGAGGATTGAACAAACTGTTCAGAGGCTTGATTAAATGACAATTTAATTACTTTTCACCATCACTGGAAAATACATGGAGCCAGATGGACTTAGAAATTGAATCATTTATTAATTTCCCACTCACTGTGTGCAAATACAATAAACATAATTTATAAAGTGTCTTTTTAACACATTGCCTGATTCCCTCCACATTTCTCCAAAAGATGACAGGATAAACCTTACAAATGGAACTGTCAGGAGTTGATCATTTCAACTGGAGTATCTTTGAGAATTGCATCCATGTGAGACTTGCAAAGATTCAGCCTCCCAAATCCATCAATGCTGTCTACTGCTCAGTTCCCTGTGATATCCAGTTTTGCTAGAAGTTGCCCTAAAGAAATGCTTCTCACATTGTGTATGAGTCAGATGGGTACAGAACCTGAGACCTCATTGACTTCTGGGGCATCGTATAACTGTGGATTAAGAAATAATATTTTTTTAAAAACTAAACTTTAATGTTTTTAGTTAAATCTATACATTTTACATATTAAATTGCTTACATTTTAGGTTCTTCATGTTTTATTATTTTATCATATAATTTCATGTTAATGGTTTTTAGGATTCTAAAAGTTAGAGGTACAGTATTTGAAATTCAAGAATTTTTACAATAGGCATGACTTCGCCTCTCCTTTTTGCCTTCTGTCAGATTATTAGAATATCTGATGATGCCACTCACAATTCTGTTGCCAAGTGGACTACACATGACTCAAGTGTCTGAAAAGCCTATGAGATGGCCATCCTTATCATGCCCAGTTAAGAGAAAGAGTGCAGGGGCTGTAGATAGGAGATTCTAGTGTCAGGTCAATCCTACAAAATATAGCCTACATTATCATTATTCTTAGAGTGGAATAGGGAGATAGTAGTAAACACTTGGCAATTATTTATCTCTAAAATTATCCCGCTCAACACTGACAAGTCACTGAATTCATAAGTAATTCTATATTTATTTTGTACATACTTGTTACTGTATTATTTCTGTAGAAATATATTTGACACTTTAATTCGGATTTTTTTCACTCCCTGGTCTGTCTGATATAAGTCAAGGATTAGAAGAGCTACTATCTAAAGCTTACCCATGTGGAATACATATTTCATGAATGATGTACGTTTTAGACCCAAGTTCTGTTTGCCTCTATGGATTGTTTTTTTTTCACCGAAGTGACTGGGGATGTAATTCCAATGGTGAATATACTGTATCTCTGCTATGAACTCAGCACATTATTTCACAGCATTAAATAAGGTCAGTGCAGCAGCAACACATCTATAGGATATGTATTTCAAAACACTTTCAATATACTAGACCTTTCCAATTTTCACTCAAAAAAAGCATTATTTGTGGTATTCCTTTCATTGCCATCGGTCCTTAGTATAGAAATATTTTAAGTTACAAGGCAAAGGTCTCTGACTACATTCAATCCCATCGGAAATACCTCAATTTCTATAAAGTTCTGTTGTAGGAAAGTGATCTTGTACAGCTGCTGACTGTTCCCCATTAAAAGCGAAAGTACAGGTGTCCCCCTCCCCTTACAAGGGTAGAGCGTTCCTATGAAACATTTCTTAAGCTGAAATGGCGTAAAACAAAGAACCATTAACTTATATGGGAAAATTTTTCATAAAAGTGAAAACCTTCTTTGTAATGTGAAAACACGTTACTAATTTAGGTCTTTTGTAAAAGTGAAGTGGCATAAACCGGGGGACACAATCGCTGGCAGTGTGCTTCAAAGGGACAGAAGGGCCTATTCCATGCAGTATCTGAATAAATAAATTAAATATATATCAGTAATAGTTGTTGGGCCATATTTGGCTCTGTCACATAGCCTGCAATTCTTCAAGACCGCTAACTTCTGTCAATGGTATAATATTTATCTGTATAATGGAGTATAGTAATTATTCCCCATTTCCCATTGTTCACTGCTAATACCCAAACATCAACTAAAACTGAGTAAGCCACATTAGTTTGAAAGGTTTATTTTGAACATAAACATACATCTTCACCATGAAAATCAAATCATGGCGAAAAGCAGCAATAAAACAGCAATCTTTTAAAAGAATTCTTTTATTTTTTTTTACCAACAATTTCTATCCAGATTACTTTTTCAATAGCTAATGCTGGAAATCCATTCACAGTTGCTTGAACAGTTTCTTAAAAGAACATTCTAACTTGCCTCTTTGAATGATACCTTAGTGATCAGTTTAGGAATGCAATAACCAAGGTTCTAACTTCCTTGATCAATTATCTTCAGTCTTTTCAAAAGACAGCCCCACTGCTTTGCCTACTGTAAAATGTAAGTCTGTCCACATATCATTCCACATTAACCACATTAGCCACAAGCAAAAACTGAAAGTGCTGAAAATCTGAAGTAAAAACAGGAAGTGTTGGAAATATTCAGCACGTCACACTGTAAAGAGGGAGAGAGAAACAAAGCTCATGTTCTGAAGAACCAACACTGATCTGAAATATTATCTCATATTTACAGCATTTTCTTCTTTTTTCTCCTTTTTAGGAGTTAGCACTTGCTAGTGATTCACAGTGACTGGTAAGAACACCCTTCCTCGATCAGTTGATGTGTCAACGACATTTTTATTAGAAGCGTCAGAGCAGCGCTGAGGTTTGCTTTGAACCGCTGTATTCACTTCTCATCAACTAAACTCTGTCAATTCTTTTCAACCATTTATAATTCATTCCAATTCCCTTGAGAGCTTAATGCTCAAAAGTTTTTAAGGATGTCTTTGGCAGATTTATAGTAAAAAAATAATTAAAAAGAAAATCTTGTCATAAAATTTATTTTTCCATGTCAGTTCTTCTAGTGATGTATTTCAGATCAGGAGTTTACTGGCGGCCTGGACATCAAAACATTTCAAAATGAAGCCTGCCTCGGTTTGCTTGAAGACAGCTCTTTTGGATACAGATGAACTAGGCCTCAAGCTGCAGTGTCACCTGTTTACAACCGCCAGGAGAGAGATGTCGGAGCCAGTGTGCCCCAAAAGGGGGTGGTGTAAGGTAGCATTCAGGGTGGTGTTATTGCTGCCCTCCCCCCCCCCCCCCCAGTGTTCACACGGCAGAAGACAAGCTGTATTGTGGTTGACTGCAGACTTCTGTGCTATTCATGTCCTGGACCTGGATTTTTTTCTTCTAGCATGGCTGTATCTTATTGATATGTGCTATGTGCGCTTTGTGCTGTGTCTGACTGTTGGTACTGTGTTTTGCACCTTGGCCTCAGGGTAACACTTTCGTTTGGCTGTATTCATGGATTTTCATGTATGGTTGAATGACAATTAAACTTGAACTTGAACTTGATTAGCATAAAAGAAATTGACATCAATATTGAACATGGTAGGGGCAAACCTTACAACAAAATCAATCTGCTTATTGATAGACAGCCCTTAATAAACCTTCATCTGCAGTGTGTCAGAATTCAATATTTATCCTACATTAGTCTCTGCAGATTTCCCTAATCATAGGCTGCACAAATTACTTGTTGAATCAATGCCAGATGAAACCTCTGCAAATAGGGTTTACAGAGACGCTGGAAAGCATTCACCATCCCCCTGCTCCCCACTGCAGTAAAGACTTCACCATGTAACAGCCAATATTTTTTCCCATTATATTATTGCCAAGAGATAATTTTATCTTTGATCACTAGCTTTTAAAGTGCCAGAGGATTCTAAATGTAGGTTGTACACAACTCTGAAAAATTCTATAGAAGTCGGGAGAGCAAATTGATGGGAGGTGACTGTCAACAGGTGGAAAAGATATTCCACAGATTTAGTGCCAGGGATACAATTGTCCTTCTTGGGTATTTCATTTCCTTTCCAAAGATATCTTAACAATTTTTATTAAAAAATCTCTTGAAACTACTTAGTTAGTCAGGCCGAATTTGTGCTAGGAGAAAACATGTTATTTTTCAGTTTGAAACTTTATTGAAACCGGGGAATAAATAATGATGCAGAAAATGAAGTAAAGAAAGGAAAAGTTATTATCAGTCTAGATCTCAGGAGAAATAAAGTGACAGCAGAGATGATATTGCAATGGCCATCTCATTTTGGCCAATGGCGTCTGAATCTACAGAAGTATTTCCAAATTTCTCTGAGGAACTATCTGTTCATGGATTAAAGTTCTTGGCTTACCTAGATAAATGCTCCACATCATCACATTAATATTTGTCAATTTGCTGACAGAACATTCTGTCTTTTCTTTGAAGAGCATGTCTCCATTGGGAGTTAACAGATGGACATCCAAACAGTACAGGACAGATGGTGCGATAGCATGAATCCCTCTACATATCAAATGAATTGAAATATATTGATGCCAAACTTGTAAGCTCTGCTATTTCTTTAAAGTGCAGACATGATAAGATGGTACTGAAACAATAAATCATTTTCACTTGAATGTGTTAGTCCTTCAATATTAAAATGTACAAACATATGTACTCGAGTGAAAATAGAGCAAGAATGAAAATGTGAAAATTCAGATTTAGATTTATATGGAAGTGGATGGAGCAAGTCATTAGCCTCAGCTTTTAACTATGCATCATTCTGCTCAGTGTAGATGGTGATTTCATGATTTAAAGTTTATCTAATTCAACCAGTTTTCCAGAATATTTAAATTCTATTTCTGTCAAGTTCTGTTTTACTAAGTAATGACACAAATTTGTTTTAAAGAAATATATTCATCAGTATGACAATCTAATTAGTAATTCCTTTACTTTTTGGAAACAAATTCCAATTTTCTGTAATATTCAGCGAATAATGCGACCAAGGATGATATCCTTCAGACAGGTCACAAAAGCAATTCTTACACTTCTTTTACATCTTGCTTTTCTTTCAGTTGTGGTTCTGCTGCAGTTGGAGTCTATGATCTACATTTTAGTGGTGTGTTTTCAGGTTGGTTGAGCAATCTCTCTCCAAGGGTATTCTGTGAGCCTTCAAATTAACGGAGCTGCTTTGAGGGCAAGAAGCCTGGAGGTGGGGCACGAGACCTTGATTGACACCATTTCTCACCGATTAAAGCATCAAAGAAGATTGAACTTATTATGGCAAGTGGGGAAGACAAGAGGGTGTTCAGCCTTATCTAGCAGCCTCCCGCCTGCTGCTACTGGAAGAAGGTTTCTAAATGTGGCAGTCTCTATCCCCCTCTCACTTGATTCTCCCAAAGGAAGGTCCTTGCATTCAAATGATCTCTCTTTTCCTCAATGCTGTTGGAGGATTGTACCCGAGTTGTGGATTATGTTTAATTAATGTGGTTTGTGGATTGACTCTGTAGTTCACAATATGATGTGTATCTGGTTTCTGGCCACTCCTTTTATTTTGTTGCTACTTAGGGTGTCTTTGAATCGTGACAACTTGCAGATAAGGAAAACTGAGAAGAACTGCATATGCCTGGACGCTTTAATTTTTGCCTTTTAGATTCTGTGTTTTTTGCTCGATTTTCTTTTGTTCTCAGTTGCACGCTTTGTTTTTTTTTGTATGTGGAAAAGAGGTTTCGCTGTTTTCTTTGAACGGGTTAGATGGTTTCTATTTGCTCATGGCTGTCTGTGGTGATGACAAATCTCAGGGTTGTAAACATACATACTTCGATAATAAATGTACTTTGAATCTTTGAACATTTAAAGAGCACAAACATGTTGATATTCAGCAGCAGAGTGAAATTTTTTACATTATAAGAGCATTAAAATAGACAAAGCAGCTCATCTTTAAATATTGACCACAATGGTTGGGGTTGTTCAGTACTAGTGGGCACCTGGAAAATTTAGATATGATGCTTTTCAAATTTTGCAGTTTAATGTGAATTTATTATCAAGATGCGTATACCCTCAGTGGCTACTTCATTGAGTCTGTTCATTAATGCAATTATCTATTTGGCCAATCAAGTGGCCGAAGAACACTAGCATAATATAGTGGCCACAGAGAGTCTGTTCATGGTCTCCTGTTGCTGTAACCCATCCACTTCAACATTCAACATGTTGTCCAGTCAGAGATGATCTTCTGCACACCACTGTTGTAACGTGCGGGTATTTGAGTTACTGTCCCCTTCCTGTCAGCTTGAAGCAGTCTGCCCCTCTCCTCTGACCTCTCTCATTAACACGACGTTTCTGCCTGAGGAACTGTCACTCATTTTATTTTTTTTTTGTTTCATGTATTATCCTCTGTAAACTCTAGATACTGTTATGCATAAAAGTCCTAGATCAGCAGTTTCTGAGATACTCAAAAGTCAAAAGTCAAGTCAAAGTACATTTATTATCAAAGTCTGTATACATTACACAAATTTGAGATTCATCTCTGAACAGGCAGTCACAAAACAAAGACTCTCAAAAAAACATGAATATGTGTGTGTATGTATAACTCTGTATTAACACCAAATGTGCAGAGAATTGAAAAGAAACACATCATGCCCATAAAAATGCCATAAAAGTAAAAGAATAAAATAACCCATAAAAAAGAAGACTATCGAACTCCCAATGTGCAATGAAAAAAACCTCAAACAACCCTGTCTGGAACCGCCAATTATTCCAACACTAAAGTCACTTAGATCACATTTCTTCCCCTTTCTGATGTTAAGTCTGAACATCCTAACTAGATCTGTGTGTTTTTATGCATTGAGTTTTTGCCACATTGATTGGCTGATTGGACAGGTGTGTATAACAAAGTAGCCACTGAGTGTATATACTGTCAAGTCCAATCAATCATAATTAAAATCTCAGTTGTATCATGCTTGATATTTTATGCAAGGTGGTGTAATTCAGGGATAAGTTCATATTTCTTATCCCTATTCTCTGTCTCCTTCTGATCAGTCAAATCCATATGCAGATTGGTTATTCTCTCAAAATTCTATATGCTCTCATTTTAATATATATTCTGTTTGGGAGCTACCAAAATAGCATTTAAATAAATAAATATAAGTTTCCTTCTGGAATGGCTTTTGGATATATAAATGTAAGATTCTTAAGCATCGCTTCATTTACTAAAACTGCTGTCTCTTTAAAATTATAACAAAATTTAGTGGATATGAGTTCATATTGGTTATCTTTGGTCAATTTATAATCACCTAAATGATCAGTTACTCATCCACAACAGCTTCTCCTCCTACCCTGTGTTACTTTTGGAAACATTCAGTGGTATCATGTGGCCTCCCTTGGTCGTGGTGGACCATGGGTACTGCGCCTCTGGTAGTCACTGAAGCAAAGCTGGAGTGGCCTCTCCAGCGTGCAAGCCAGGGCAGAGTTGATATGGAGATCCATCCGTTGCTCATGCAGTGGGACCCCCCTCTCCATGCTGATAACAGGTCCAAAGGAACGACGAAAATTGGTACAGTTTGGTGCCAGCAGCGTCGCAGGAGTTGCCGTGCCAGTGCTGGGTACAGCAATCAACCACCTCCATGACTCCGGCTCTGAATTTTTCCTCTGGGTTTACTCCCAAAGCCTTTCCCGTGAGCAGGTGTATCCGCAAGGAAGCGGAGGTTTAAAATTGGAGTTTTCCCTCTTCTAGATGAGTTACCATCTGTGGTTAATGAGCCCCATCTGCCCAGAGCAACTGGTTTTAAGGCACCTGTCAGTGAGAACAGCTCTGCCGGGTATAAGAATTATGCCACACATGAAGGCCAGGTGTTGGTTTTGATTGTCAGAGGCTGTTTGAGCCGCAAGCCATGATGAACATTTGTTTAGCAGTGGGAGCTTGTCCCCACTACCACCCTTTGGCTATGACTACCTTTAGAGCCTCAATGGTATCAAAGACTAGCAAATTACATACTACTGATGTATGTTGGAGAATATTCTGACTGGTTGCATCACCACCTGGTACAGAGGCTCCTATGCACAGGACCTACAAAAGCTCCAGAGGGTTGCAAAGTCTACCTGATATATCATGGGTGCTAGCCTCCCCACTGTCAAGGACCTTCAAAAGGCGATGCCTTAAGAAGGAGTACTTCCATCATTGAGGACCCTCACCATCCAAGACATATCCATTTCTGATTGCTACCATCATGGAAGGAGCACAAGAGCATGAGGATGCCCACACTGTGTTTTAGGAACAGCTTCTTCCCCTTGTCATCAGACTTACGTACAGTCCATGAACCCATGACACATTATCTCATTCTTTTGTTCCTTTATTACATTATTTATTTATTATATATTCTTATAGTAATTATTTTTTATTTTTTTGCCCTATATATCTGGCACAAAACAACAATGTTCCTGACATAAGTCAAAGATAATAAACCTAATTCTGATTCTGATCCTCTTCTTCTGACTTGTATCCTAACCCTTGGTATTATTTATTGTCCACATACTCACACCAACTTCAACATGTCTCTTTTTTCCCATCAGTTTCCATCCATGCAAAGCCCCCAAGATGTCAATCTGTTTTATTATTGTATGAGAAGCAACAAACACCAGATAGATATTGAAAATATTAATGGTACTATTTTCAGTCCACACCACACAACTGATAACTTTGCTGTCCCAAGATTTGATCTAAACTATTCTACTTCCTATATAAAATTCAAACATTTGCCTATGGAACCCTCAAACTATTGTCCTCTAATTGAAAAAAGCCCTTAAACAGCATCCATCCCAAATCCCACCCCTTCACCTCAAAAATTCTCCTACTGTGGTAATTCCTGCCATAAGACTTCCCTTCAGTTTTCAATTAACAATAACATCCAGTCTGGGTCAACTCTTTGGAACTTTTCCCTTGAATTTCTCATCTGTTCTTCTGTAATATTTTCCTAATACCATTTTAGGTATGGAATCAATTTTTGTCAGATTCTAACTCTAAGAGGCAGCCTCGGACTTTCTTTCAAATGTTAGATCAATTTTCTAAATGTTGTTGATGCAGATGAAAATGTATCAGCATCTTGTAAATTCAACCAAGAGCTCATAATTATTTTTTGCATTCTTTATAGTTGAATTAAGTCATAAGAGCCAATACTTGTAGTTTGGTGGTTACCCAAGATAAAGAACAGCTGCACACTTAGGAATGCATTTACAGATTTTCATCTGTAAAAAATCATGAGCAGATGCTGCTCACTCAGTAAAATTTGATGAGCATGTCAGGCACCATCTTTCCCTGATTTTAATAGCTTACAATGTAAAATAAAGCGATGCATTAAATCCCCAAATGGAGGAATGTTTTTGTTGGTCTTGCAAAGAAATAGTTTTAAGAAAGTTCTATTATTTCTCAAATGATACTTCAATATTTTTTGAGCTTCTTTGCATTTAACTTCACCTCCAAGATATACAATCTCCATCAATGGAGGAACTCTGCAACTTTGCAGTGAAGGACAACTTTTGGTTTTGTTTGATCAAGTCTCTGTAGTGAAACTTGAACCTTTGACCCTCCGACTCATGCTCCAGAATGATACCATAAAATGGGTTTCCTAAGGTTAGCTGACGTTTGCACTTCATTCCAATTGAATGTGGGATATTTAAAAGAGTCTTTTCTCATTTAGATTATGTATTATGTAAGTAATTATGTTCTAATCGTTTCCTTCAGTTTGCGTGATTTGTAGTGTTACCACATTATTCACCTTCTTATCAATGACTTCCACTACTTTGGAATGCACATTTTTGTTATAAATTAAGTACTGCTGCCCAGTTCAAATGGTTTGTAGTTATGATTTTTTTTTACAGTTTATAAAGTGAATAATAAAGTATGTTATTTTTTGTTCAGAGACGGTTATAATGATCTCAGAAAAGTCACTCAACTCCTCCTACTAAGGTCTTGCCTGACAACAAAATGATCTATACAAGTGAAAATAATTAGAACAGTGATTTTACCAATAAAGAAAAACAGATTTCTTCCCAAATTCAATTAAAATACAAACAAAAGCAACTTCCTTTTGAGACTGGTGTGCAGTTTTGTATTGATATTGGACCTCATGACCTTTGTAAAACCTTATAATAGGGATGAGGACAAAATGAAAAATGATATTTTGTTTTCTAGAAACTGGGAACAAAAATATGTGGAATATACATACTATATAAAACAGGACTGTGACAAATGCTACTCCTGAAATAGCATATATGTAACATGTACTAATGGGCCCAGGTGAGTTGAGATATGCCACGTTTCAATAGTTTCTAACTGTAATGTTAATCTCTGGTTCTTTAACTTTTTTAACATTCTAATTCTTGGAACTTTTCAACTCCTGCAACTTTGATAATTTCTTTGAAAAAAGGATGTAGTTCCAGAGGAAAGGCAGTTAACTTCACATTCCCATTCAGAATATGTCCATACGTGGCCTCCTCTACTGCCATGATGAGGCTAAACTCAGGTTGGAGGAACAACACCTCATATACCGTCTGGGTAGTCTCCAGCCCCTTGGTACGAACATCGAATTCTCCAACTTCTGGTAATTTCCCCCCCCCCCTTCCCCCATCCCACTTCCCCTCTGCCTCCTCTTCCAGCTGCCTATCACCTCTCTCATGATTATGCCTTCTTCTACTACCCATCGTGCTTTCCCCTTACATTCTTTCTTCACCTTTCCCTCCTACCCCCCCACCGCTTCCCCTCCCCAACCCTTGATCTTTCCTCTGATTGGTTTTTTACCTGGCACCTTCCACCCTCCCCCCACCTTCTTTATAGGGCACCTGTCCCCTTCTTCTTCAGTCCTGACGAAGGGTTCCAGCCCGAAACTTTGACTGCTCATTTCCACGGATGCTGTCCAACCCTCTGAGTTCCTCCAGCGTGTTGTACGTGTTCAGTTAACTTATGTAATGCTCATACCTAAAAAGCAGAATAAAACATATCCAGGGAATTATAGGGCGGCATGGTAATGTAGTGTTAAGCACAATTCTTTATAGTACAGGCAAAACCGGGTTCAATTCTCATCGCCGTCTTTAAGGGGTTTGCATGTTCTCCCATGACCATGGTGGTTTTCTCCAGGTGCTTTGGTTTCTTCCGAGAATCCAAAGACACAGCAGTTGGTAAGTTAATTGGTCACTGTAAATTGTCCCATGATCAGGCTAGGATTAAATCAGGGGATTACTGGATGGCATGGCTTGAAGGGCCAGAAGTAACTACTCTGCTTTGTATCTCAAAAAATATACAGACCTGTCAGCTTAATATCAGTGGAAGGAAAATAGAATCTCCATTAAAGAGCGAAGCAACATCTAAGAATGTGTGATGCCAGCAGACATTTCATAATGGAAAATCTTGCTTGACCAACCTAATAGATATCTTTTCAGGATATAACTCAAAGATACTCCCAACAAGTTAATGTCACAGAGTGGGGAGTCAAGTGAATCAAACAACTTAAGGGATTACTGGCTGTCTCAGGACAGAAAGCAAAAAGTGAGAGTAAAGGGCATCTATTTACAATGAAAGAAGGTGATGGTGCTCTCCAAGAATAAGTACTGAGACTACTGCTGTTCACAACATACATCAGTGACTAATATTCTGAAATCAAAAGGATAATTTCTTTTTAAATTGTACTTAAGTTGATGGACAATATCAAATCAGGGGAAATACCAACATGAGAAGCATATAAACATTTTCAGAACTGCCAGGAACAGGCAAGTAAAGATGATGAATATATGCATGCATATTTTGATATGCAATAGGGAGATTATTAATTCCATAGGAACAGCGAGACCAGTTTGTGTAGGTGAATGCTGTTCCACAGATTAGCAAGTTCAGTTGTGGTGAAGTCATGCCCAAACTACAGTATATTGAACTTTAGTAAGACTGCACATAGAAAACTGCATACAGTTCTGGTCCCCAAATTCTAAATGTGATCTACCAGCAGGATAGATTGCAGAAAATTTTATAAGGATTGGGCCAGAAATCCATGATGAAATACATTATTGAAGAATGAGCAGACAAGATCTTTATTTATTCATTAGAAATAGAAGAACAGTGTGGAATAGGCCCTTCCGGCCCTTGGAGCCGTGCTGTCGGCAAGCCCCAATTTACCCTAGCCTAATCACAGGACAATTTACAATGACCAGCTAACCTACTAACCAATCCATCTTTGGACTGTGGGAGGAAACCAGAGGAGCTGGAGGAAACCCATATATTCCAAGGGGAGGACATACAAACTCCTAAGATGCTAATTACACTCTGAACTACAAAGGCAACATGAGTGAGTCTGCAGATGCTGGAAGTAAATAGAAACACAAATTGCTGGCAGAACTCAGCAGGCCAGACAGCATCTATGGGAGGAGGTAGTGATGACGTTTCGGGCCACTCCTGATGATGGGTTTCGGCCTGAAACATTGTCAATACCTCCTCCCATAGATGCTGTCTGGCCTGTTGAGTTCTGCCAGCATTTTGTGCTTTTATTACACTCTGAACTATGATGCTTTGAGCTCTAATAGCATTGCACTAGCCACCGTGCTACCTTGGCGCCTCTTTAGATAAGGCCAAAGAGTGACCAAATAGATGTCTAGACAGAGTGGATACTAAAAAAGATCTATCTGTTTTTGTGGAGACACATAACCAGATAGCATCAGTTTAAAATTGTTACCAAGAAACCCAGCAGATAGTTCAGATAGAACTTTTATGACAAATGAGATAAGAGTATTGAATTGTCTCATAACGGTAATACTGAAGGAGCAGCACATATGTGTTTCAAGGAAGGATTAGCAGGAATACTATGAAGGAGTTGGAGGGCCTTGCCATTCACTGTGGAAAAACAGGAGGATGAGTGGAGTATACACAATACGCTGTGAAGGAGTTCACAGCCTAATTATGTGACAATAGTGCAGTTCTGGTCTACTTACTTGAGCAAAGATATTCAGCCTTTGGAAACAGTGCAGAAGAGATTCACCAGCTTGATTCCAAGATATGGATATTAGCTAATGATGAGAGAATAAATTGCCTGGGGCTATAAACAATAGAATTCATAATCAGTGGAGATCTTATAGAAACATATAAAATTATGAAAGGGATAGATAAGATAAAAGGAGAAAATTTGTTTCTACAGGTAAGTGAGACTAGAGCTAGGGAACATAGCCTCAAGATTCAGGGGGATAGATTTGGAAAGAAAGTGAGGAGGAACTGTTGTTCCCAGAGAGCAGTGAATAAGTGGAATTTTTTTGCAATGCATTTACAGATCAAACATACAGACATTACTAAGTAAAAGACAGTCAGGGAGGGGATGTTAATGAATGCAGAAGGAAGAACTTGACTACAAAACAGTATATATGCAAATAACAGGAAATCTTGTTGAACAACATGGTGAAGTCAATCAGATAGTTGGCACATTTAAATCATATTCTCAACGTGAAAATCCCTAATAAAATATACTACTCATGCTATCTACATGTATCCTTGCTTTGGGAAACTCAGCAGTCCGAAGCAAAGATAGACATGGTTTGCTTACTAAGCACATTTTCCTGCTCGTTTCCTGAATTAGGAAGTATGGGGTTGCTTCACTAAAGTATTCCAAAGAAGTCGATCTGTATCCCCATACCCAAGCTCTGACTGTATCCCCATCAGACATAATCATGAATATCCACAAACACCTGTTAAGGTTTAGGAAGCCAGGATCAGAAATGCTTCTTGAGAGTTGTAAGGAAGCCAGGAAAGAGCTTAAAAATTTACTTAGGAGAGCCCGAGGGGACGTCAAGAGGCATTGACAAGTAGGACTAAGGAAGGTCACAAAGCAGTCTTGATGAAGAACAGTAAGATGACTAGAATGAGCTAAGACTGAAAGAGGAAACTCGTGCCTGGAATCAGAGAAGGTAAGGACATCTATTACTGACTACTTTGCTTCAGTATTAACCAGTGAGTGGGACATTGATGTTTGTAAGGACAACATTAATCTCAGCTGATATGTTAGAATACTTCATGCAAGAAAGAGAATGTATTACAACTTTTGAAAAACATGAGGATAGATGAGCCGTTAGAGACAGATAGGGTATAATATTGTGTCTTCACTGTGGAAGACATGAGCAGTATGGTCGAATTTCCATGGGTCAAGGAACATGAAGTGTGGGAAGTTACTATTAATAGAAAGAAGGCTCTTAGGAAACTGTAAGGTCTGAAGATAGGACCAGATGGTATACACCCCGGAGTTCTGAAAGAGCTGGCTGAAGAGATCATCAGGCATTAGTAATGATCTTTCAAGAATCACAAGGTTCTGGAAGACTGGAATATTGCAAATGTCACTCCAATCTTCAAGAAGGGAGAGAGGTAGAAGAAAGAAAACTATAGGCCAGTTAGTCTGACCTCAGTGGTTGGGAAGATGTTGGAGTCGATATTTAAGGATGAGGTCTGTGGGTACTTGGTTGCATGTGATAAAATAGGCCATAGTCAGCATAGTTTCCTCTCAAGTGAAATTCTTGTCCAACAAATCTGTTGGATTCCCTTGAAGAAATAACAAGCACAATAGACAAAGGAGGTTAATGTTGTGTACTTAGATTTTCAGAAGACTTTTGACAATGTGCCACACATGAGGCTACTTAACAAGCTACAAGTCCATGATATTATAGGGAAGGTTCTAGCATGGATTAAACAGTGGCTGATTGGTAGGAGGCAAGAACTGGGAATATAAGGAGCCTTTTCTGACTGGCTGCCGGTAAGCAATGGTGTTCCACAGGCATCTGTGTTGGGACCAATTCTTTTTACGTTATGTCACTGATTTGGATCATGGAATTGATGGCTTTATTGCAATGTCTGTAGATGATATGAAGATAGGTGGGGTCAGGTAGGTTTGGGGAAGTAGAGAGGCTACAGGTGGACTGAGACAGATTATGAAAATGGGCAAAGAGTTGGGAGATAGAATACAGTGTTGTGAGGTAGACAAAGTGAAAGGGTTGACTATTTTCTAAATGTAGAGAAAATACAAAATTTGAGGTTCAAAGAGACTTGGAGATCATTGTACAGAATTCCCTAAAGGTTAACTTGCAGGTTGAGTGTATGGTAAAAATGGCAAATGCAAAGTTACCATTCATTTCAAGAGGACTAGAATATAAAAGCAAGGATGTAATGTCAAGTCTTTATAAATCACTGGTGAGGCCTCACTTGGAGTATTTTCAGCAGGTTTGGGCCCCTTATCTTAAAAAGGAGGTGCTGAAACTGGAAAGGGTTCAAAGGAAGTTCACAAAAATTATTCCAGGAATGAATGACTTGTCATATGAAGAGCGTTTGATGGCTCTGAGCCTGTATTCATTAGAACTCAAAAAAATGAGGGGTGACCTCATTAAAATCTATTAAATGGTGAAAAGCCTTCATAGAGTGAACGTGAAGGGAATGTTCCCTATGGTAGGAGTGTCTAAGACTCAATGACACAGCCTCTGAATAGAGGGACATCCTTTTAGAATGGAGGTAAGGAGGAATTTTGTTAGCCAGAGAGTGGTGAATCTGTGGACTTTTTGTTACGGGACGCTGTGGAAGCCAAGTCTTTATGTATACTTAAGGCAAAGGTTGATAAATTCTCAGCTGGTCAGGGTATGAAGAGATATAGAGAGAAGGCAGGAGATTGGGACTGAGAGGAAATTTGGTTCAGCTGTGTTGAAATGGCGTTGCAGACTCAATGGGTCAAATTGCCAAATTCTGCCCCTATATCTTAATGGTTTTATGCTCTTATACCCTAGGTTACTGTCAAAAGCACTGGAAGAGATTGCTACACTTTTGATGATGATCTTTGCATCCTAAATCACCACAGGAATAGTATAAGAAGGTTGGAGGATGGTGAAAGTTACTGCTTTGTTCAAGAATGGTAATAGGAATAACCTTGGGGGTTACAGATCATTGAGTCCTACTTCAGTGTTGGGCAAAATATTGAGAATTTCCTGGTCCGGACTTTGCAAAGTTGTTAAAAACAGAAGTAGATTCAATGTGATCAATAAAAAGTAAACACGAGTGCATCTGCAGATGCTGGAAATTCAAGCAACACACACACAATGCTGGTGGAACACAGCAGGCCAGGCAACATCTATAGGGAGAAGCACTGTCGACGTTTGGAGCCAAGACCTTTCATCAGGACTAACTGAAAGGAAAGATAGTAAGAGGTTTGAAAGTAGGAGGGGAAGGGGGAAATGT
The DNA here is from genome assembly GCF_030144855.1 of Hypanus sabinus. Lineage (NCBI taxonomy): Eukaryota > Metazoa > Chordata > Chondrichthyes > Myliobatiformes > Dasyatidae > Hypanus > Hypanus sabinus. Next base: position 123,373,335 of record NC_082710.1, read on the forward strand.
GAAATGATAGGAGAAGACCGGAGGGGGTGGGGTGAAGCTGAGAGCTTCAAAGGTGATTGGCAAAAGTGATTCAGAGCTGGAAAAGGGAAAGGCCTAGGGTGAAAGAAAGGGGGAGGGGTGAACCAGAGGGAGATGGAGAACGGGCAGAGTGATGGGCAGAGAGGGAGAAAAAGAAGAGGGGGGGAAACTAAATATATCAGGGATGGGATAAAAAGGGGAGGAGGGGCATTTACAGAAATTAGAGAAGTCAATGTTCATGCCATCAGGTTGGAGGCTACCCAGCCGGTATATAAGGTGTTGTTCCTCCAACCTGAGTGTGGTTTCATCTTGACAATAGAGGAGGCCATGGATAGACATATCAGAATGGGAATGGGACACGGAATTAAAACTGGGAGAGCGGCCACACATTTTAATTCCACGTCCCATTCCCATTCTGATATGTCTATCCATGGCCTCCTCTATTGTCAAGATGAAACCACACTCAGGTTGGAGGAACAACACCTTATATACCGGCTGGGTAGTCTCCAACCTGATGGCATGAACACTGACTTCTCTAACTTCTGTTAATGTCCCTCCTCCCCTTCTTACCCCATCCCTGATATATTTAGTTTTTTTCCCCCTCCTCTTTTTCTCTCTTTCTCTGCCCATCACTCTGCCCATTCTCCATCTCCCTCTGGTTCTCCCCTCCTCCTTTCTTTCTCCTTAGGCCTCCCATCCCATGATCTTCTTCCTTTTCCAGCTCTGAATCCCTTTTGCCAATCACCTTTCCAGCTCTCAGCTTCACCCCACCCCCTCCAGTCTTCTCCTGTCATTTCACATTTCCCCCTTCCCCTCCTACTTTCTAATCTCTTACTATCTTTCTTTTCAGTTAGTACTGACGAAGGGTCTCGGCCCAAAATTTCAACAGTGCTTCTCCTTATAGATGCTGCCTGGCCTGCTGTGTTCCACCAGCATTTTGTGTGTGTCGATATGATCATTGCTGATCTGGTCAGACCTTGAATTCTCTTCTGTGCTAGTTCCTAAAGCTATTAGTTTCTTAATTGTTCACAAGCAGAGTTCACAATGTTCTTTTGTATTTCATCTACAGCCTCTCTCTTGCTCATAAATAGATGCAATCTCTTCTCCAAATGAAAAGCAGGAAGTTTATAAAAATATAAGACCATAAATGTTGATAATGGCAAGTAATTTTTTTTAGCGTTTTGGATTAGGTTTTTAATTGCAAAATGTGAACACATATTTTCATGTTATTTAGTAAACCGAACACTGCAGTACTTTGTGTTCCATCCAGCATGCAGAGTAAATCCCAGGTAAAGTAGATTTGACTCTTAACTCAGCCAACACTGCATCATAAGAAATCAACTAAATGCCAGCTGTTAATCCTGGCCAGTGTTTCAAATTGCTGGTGTTACATCTTTTTGTTTCAAAGAACACAGTTTGTTAATTAGATTTCCAGACTACAATACATTAATTTTTCTAAACTCCATGATGTGTTAGCCAAATTAAACAATGTACATTCAGTTAGTAATGCAATTCATCAAGTACAAGATTATATACTTAATTCAAATAGAATACTTCCTTTTACATCATTGTCTTAACTTAACAGATGCAATTGTGAAGCTGTTGGAACTGCTTGCTTGAAGGGATGGCTATTTCTGAAGTGCAAGTACTCAGCACTACAGACTAGATGTTGACTGGTCTGTTGATTGATATCACATGATGTGAATTAGTTTGCCTGAAGACAACTTCTTTTGATGGCAAAAGCCTCAGTGGGAAGATGTAATGAATCAACCATTCACCAGTACTAAGTAAAGACAGTTGTGAATACATCAGCCTTTCATTCAGCAATCGAATGCTGGTTTCTGACAGCAGTGAAGACGGGAACATTCATGGTGTCTCCACTTCTGGCACATTTAGCAAAATGGTAATATACCAAATACAAATGGAGGCTCTCTTCATGTGAAGACCAAAAGACATAGAAGCAAAGTTTGGCCCATAGAGACAGCTCCACCATTCAGTCATGGCTGATCCTTTTTCACTGATTCTATGGCCACAAAATAGATGGCAGGATGGAACGTTGCCTGCCAGATGCTAGGGTCCAAAGTGTCTCAGAGCTGCTGCACAATATTCTCAAGAGAGAGGGTGAGTAGTCAAAGGTGTGGTACACATTGGCACCCATGAATAGGTAGGAAGGGGGAAGCGGTCCTGCGTAAGAATAGGGTGTTAGCAGGTTCAGACATGGCCTAACTGCAGGGTGAGAGATACTGAGTGGGTTGATAGTTTACAGACTTTAATGTGAACAGTGTTAAAGGGAAAATAAAACAATAAATGCCAGGCCAAACAGGGCTGTTAACTAAAACACTCAAATGGAAGCCTTCCCCTGGCTGAAAAGAACAGCTAAGAATGAAATGAGTGCCACTAGTCTTCATAGTCAGTTGACATGACAGTCCAATTTCTCCGGCAAGGTGGACTGAGATAATGAAGCATGGCTAAGTCCTGGGTTCAAGTCTCAACAAACACTATGCTGGAATGAATGGAGTTAAATACTATCACAATGAAATAATAATTAGCTGACATGTGCATATTCATGAGCACAATTGCCCATTCTGCTGTGCTGCCAAATCTGTGGTTGTGATAGGGAGTCAAGAAAGAGGCTGAAGGGCAGGACCCCTAAGGTTATAGTCTATGGATTTGTCCCAGTGCCACGTGCTAGTCAGGGCAGGAACAGAATGATAGTACAGATGAATGAGTGGCTGAGGAATTGATGCAGGGAGGAGAGCTTCAAGCTCTTGGATAACTGGAACTTTTTCTGGACCAGGTGTAACTTGTACAAGAGGGCTGGGTTGCACCTAAACTGGAGAACAATATCTTGGTCAGTAGATTTACTAGGGCTACTCAGAAGGGTTTACAGTAGTTTGCCAGGGGGTTGGGAACCAGAGTATGACGTCAGAAAGTGGAGAGATGGAGAGGAAGGTAGATGGCAGGGCCTGTAAAAACAGGATGGAGAAAAGTAATAGATACGATGGGATGGATAGCTTGAAGTGTGTGCATTTTAATTCTAAGAGTATTATGGGTAAAGGTAATGGACTTAGAGAATGAATCAGTACACACAACTATGATGTTCTGGCCATTACAGACACCTGGCTGAGAGAGGGATAGAAATAGATGCTGAATTTCTCGGGGTTTCGATGCTTTAGAAAAGATAGACAAGGAAGTAAAGGGGGTGGAATTGACCTACTAATCATTGCATTATCATAGCTGCACTCAGTGGGGACATAATGGAGCACTTATCTGCTGAGTCTATATAAGTAGAATTCAAAAATTTCTCTGATGGGGTTGTACTACAAATCCCCCGATATCTACCTGGCTATTGAGAACAGATAGGTAATTGGATTAAGGAAAAGTGTAAAAACAATCGATTTGTTTTCATGGAGGACTTCAACTTCCTAGATATAAGCTGGGGTCTACTTAGTGCAGATGGAGCAGAATTTGTTAGGTGCATCCGTATGGGTTTCGTAAATCAATATGTAAATATCCAACAAAGGGAGGAGCTTATCAGTACCTCCAGTTGAACTCTGTCTTATTGTGTGTTTTTCCCTGAGCTGTCAGTCTAGTTTTGTATTGCCATGTGCTCCTGTCCCGGCTCCTGCTCTACTCTGGCCCCTGTATTACTGAGTACTCCATCTCTCATCTGTTTCTCATTATTACCTGTATTGCTGCCACCTGTGTCTCATTGTGCTCCACCAATCATCTGCCTCTCTGTTTATTGGTCAGTATATTTCAGTCCTGTGCTTTCACCTGTTTGTTGTCAGACTGTGTCAATGAATTTTCCTGAGCCTTGTCACCATTTGTATCTGTACACTGCCCATCTGAATAGTGACTCTGCCTGTTTCCCAATTCTGTTTTTTTTTGATTTCTCTGGATGTTTTGATCTCTGTCTGAACATTGACACTGACTTTGTTTGCACCTTGGGATTTGTTATTCAATTAATATCAGTGTGCACAGTACTGGGTCTGCAATTGGATCCCTGCTCTAGCCTCCCGACAGGGCTGTACTGGACTTTGTGTTGGATAGTGACCCTAGCCACGTGACCAACATTTCATTGGGTGAACAGTTAAAGATCGGTGACAACAACTTCTTAAACTTTAAGATAAATATAGATGAAGATAAGCATGGATCTTGCAGAAGGATTTTAAATTAGAGTGGAGCAAGTTATGAGTGCATTAGCCAGGAACTAGTGAGAGTTAATTGGGAAACAACTGTTTTTGGGCAAATCCACATCTGTCATGCGGAGGGTATTTAAAGATGAACTACAGAGAGTACAAGACTTGTATGTTCCAGTACCGGTTCCACAAGTCCCAGTTATGTGACTACTGATGCTAGGCAGACAATTGCTAATCTGTCTTGAAAAGATACTGCACAGAAGAAGGCAATGACAAACCACTTCTGTAGATATTTTGCCAAGAACAATCATGGTCAAGACCATGATCACCCATGTCAAATGAGACTGCACAAAATGAATGAATGAAGACAATGTACCAGTAAGAAGGAAGGTGATGAATTTAGTCAAAAAGAAAAAGGAAAACTATAGAAAGCTTAGGAAGCTATAATCAAACAGAGACCTTGAGGATTATAAAGAAGCCAGAAAATAACTCAGGAGGGGAATTTAAAAAAGCCAGAGGTGCCGTGAATGCCCTTGGTAAGTGGGATTAAGGAGAATCCCAAGGCTTTCTATACATGCTATACATCAAGGGTAAGAGGTTAACTAGGCAGAGGTTAGGACCACTCAAGGATAAAAGAAGGAATATTTGCTTGGATGTGAAGAATGTGATTAAGGTACTTGATGGGAATTTAGATTAGTATTTACCATGGAGAAGGACATGAAAGATAGCAAGATCAGTTCTGAGCATATTGATGTGCTAAGACATTTTGAATTTAAGGAGGATGTAGTGTTGAGTCTCTTAAACAGCATTAAATTACATAAATCTGCATGGATTGATGGGCTATATCCCATGTTGTTGAGATAAGCAAGTCAAGAGATTGCTGGGGCCCTGACCAATAGCTTTGTGTTCTATAGCCACTGATAAGTAGTTAATTTTGTTCCATTATTCAAGAATGGAACCAGGGCAATCCTAGAAACTATAGACTTGTGAGCTTCACGTCAATGGAAGGGAAATTACTGGAGAGAATACTTAGGGATGGGATTTATGAGCATTTGGCAATCCATGGCCTAATTAAGGGATGCCAGCATGGTTTTGTGCAGGGCAAGTTGAGTCTTCCTAACTTAATTGATGAGGTGACAAGGGTAATCGATGAAGGTAGAGCTGCGGATGCTGGATACATTGATTTTAGCAAGGCATTTGACCAAATCCCACATGGGAGGCTCATCTGGAAGATTATGAATCGTGGGATCCATGGTGAATTGGCCATTTAGATTTCGTACTCGCTTACCCATAGACTGTGGAGTGATTGAAGGGACTTATTCTAGTTGGTGGTTCGTCATTACTGGTGTTCCAAAGGGATGAAACTGTAGCTTTGTGGGTTAGTAAGTTTGCAGACAATACAAAAATTGGTGGTGTTGAGCATAGCATAGAAGACTGGCAAAGAAGTTAACAGGATATAGATCAGTTGCAGATTTGGGCTGAGAAATGCCAGTTGGAGCTTAACCCAGCAAAATGTTATGTGTTGCTCTTTGGTAGGTCAAGTGCAATGAGACAGTACACTATACACTGTTAAAGGCAAGATCCTTAACAGTGTTCAGCAGAGGAATTTAGGGGTCCAAGTTTATAATACTCTGAAAGTGGCTGCACAAGTTGATAGGGTGGTTAAGAAGGGTTATGGTATGCTTGCCTTTATGAGTTGAGACATTGAGTTTATAAGTCAACTTAGTTATGTTTCAGCTTTATAAAATTCTAGTTAGGCTGTTTTTGGAGTGTTGCATACAATTCTGGATACCCCATTATACAAAGGATGTTGAGGCTTTGGAGAGGGAGGGTGGAAAAACAAGTTTACCAGGATGTTGGCTAGATTAGAGGGCACGTGCTATGATGAGAATTTGGGCAAACTTGGAGTGGCAGAGTCTGTTGGAAGTTTATGAGATTATGTGAAGAATAAATGGAGTAGACAGACAATTATCTTTTTCCAGAGGTTGAAATATCTGGTTTCACAAGGCTTGCATTTAAGGTGAAAGCGGGTAAGTTGAAAGGAGAAGTGAGAGGCAGGTTTTTTTACACAGAGAAGGTGAGTGCCTGGGATAGCGATATTGGCAGAAAAATTAGAAACTTGTAAGAGACGCTTAGATAGACACATGGATGTGAGGAAGATGGAAAGATATGGACATTGTGTAATCAAAAGGAATTAGTTTAGTTAGCAGTTGATAACTATTTGATTTGGTTTGGCACAATATTGTGGGCCAAGGGGTCTGTTCCTGTGGTGTACTGTTCTATGTTCTATATCCTTCCTTAAAATTACATCTTAAATCCCAAAATCTCCTACCTGCCACTACTTTGTACAGAACTTCACTGTAAGTAGTGCTCTTGTGTAGAAAACTAGCTCATCAGTACCTTCTCAACAACAATTAGGGATGAATGATAAACTTTATTCTTGCCAGCAGTGCACTCATCCTACAAAAACCTAAGTGTTCAAACGGGTTGCAGTCATTGGCCGTTAATCTATTCATATGCTGCTGGAATGAAGGTGAAGAAGGTAAATGTGCATGATGTTTCACAATAACTACATTAGATTAATCTTCACCTGATTACATTGGCTTTAAGTCATAAATGCTCTATCTACAGCAGAAAATAGCTTTACATTGAATCAGTAAAGTTAATGGGATCTGAGACAGATTATGTTAATGTTATACGATTGATATTTAATCACAAGACACAGACCTAGCTTATTTTTTCAGGATAACCTGTTTTTAACCCTACTAAAAAATAAAACAAATCCCAAATTCCAAAACCGATCACCCCTGCTATGATCTTCTAAATCATTTATGAATGTTTATCAGTCCAATATATCTTCACTCTAATGGATTCATCCAACACAGTTCATAGGTACCTATGCTTTAATATAGATTCATAAAGTCATAGAACAATACAGTAATAATCTGTGCCAGACTATCAATCTGGTTAGTTCCATCGACCTGCATCTGGACTATAGCTCTATACCTCTCCTATCCACCGTCTGTACCCAATAAAGTTTCTCTTAAGTGTTGAAATCAACACCCCCCCCATCCCACACTTCCACTGGCAGTTCCTTCCACATTCTCAGCATCCGCTGAGGGAAGAAGTTTCCCCTCATTTTCCCTTCAAACATTTCACTTTGTCCCTTATTTTCACTAACAGGTCTCTAACAAATGTTTCATTTCTGCTCATTTTCCCCAACAGGTCTCTACTGAAATAATGACCAAAATTATAGCTAACTACACAAGATATCCTTGTGAAGGCATTTCATTTCAAAGCCAAAATTGAAGTGAAATATTGTTATCAAAGTATGTATATGTTACCATATACTTCAGTGAGATTCATTTTCTTTTAGGAAAAATGCAGGAAAATAAAGAAATACATCAGAGTTTATGGAAAACTTTATAGAAGTAAAGACTGAGAATCAATGTCCAGAAGAAGACATATCATGCAAATAATAAATAAAAAGACAAATAAATAGGTAGATAGGGAGAGAAAGCTAAGATTATGCATTATCAAGAACTTGAAACTGAGCCTGTAGGTTGTGGAATCAGTTCAAAGTTGGAACTCAGAGTGCAAACAGCACATTCCATTCAGATGGGAAATTTAGTTCCTGCAAAGAGTGGTAAAGCAGTTTTAATAATGATGCTTTTTGATCTTGTCCCATCATAAACAAATCAATTCCATATTATATTCTTCATTGTAAAATATTGTTTATAAATACATAATTTAAGCATTGCCTTGCTATCAACAACTGATACTAATCAATTATACTGTATTTGTCTTTCTAGTGGTTAAATCAACCATATAGAAGCTATTCTCCCCACTTCAGGATCTCTCTACCATCCATCAGTATCATTGCAGACACAGGGCCCTTTGTATTATTAAGGATCCCATCCATCCATCCATCCAGCATCCTCTGTGTCTTTCTACCATTAGACAGGAGACTATGATGCACAACAAAAAAAGAAAAGTGAGGATGTGAAGTAGTTTCTTTCCTCAAACCATTAGGTTTCTGAACGCACTGCCACATTGTGTTCGAAGAGTCACTGGTTAATATGTTTGTACTGTTCAATATTTAATATTAATGCACTTTAGGTTGTTATTTATGTGTGATTCACCTTTAGATTTAGCCATACCTTCATAAGATATTGTGCATTATGTGTATTATATGTATAGTACTACAGTGTTTTCCACCCTGCTTCAGAGAAACTGTGTCTTGTTTACATATACATTACACATGTATATTGTTAAATGACAATAAACTTGACTTGAATAAAGTAAATTTTGATGAATGCTACTCCAAGCTTGCTAAATTAATATTGTTCTGTTTGAATCCATGTTTAGAATAGCACTGGGAGTTAACAAAAAAAATTAAATTGCTTCAAGTTATGTCAGTTTCAAAGCTTTTCCTCACTTTATTCAGAATTGAATTAGACAGTTTTAGTGGAAACAGATCAATAACATGAAATGCAGGAATTAAACTACACAACCCAATTATAAAAAAGTAGCCACTGTAGTACCCGGATAAGGTTTGCATTCTGTTCTTGGATGATTGGGGTGAACTTACGACTAAAATATATCTCTTGTGGCTTTCAGTCAACAAACCTAAGTAAGTATTTAATTGCTATTCCAAATGCTTAGCTTACAAAGCCATCTATAGTACTGGCTTGATATTCAGTGTGATGAAAGACTGCACCAACAGGGTGGACAACCAATATGCAAAAGACAACGAACTGTGCAATTACAAAAGGAAAGAAATAATAATAAGTAAATAAGCAACAAATAATAACATGAGATGAAGAGTCTTGGAAGTGATTCCATAGGTTGTGGGCAACACACGCAAAATGCTGGAGGAATTCAGCAGAACAGGCAACATCTATGGAAAAAAGGTACAGTCGATATTTCGAGCTGACTGCTTTCCATACTTTTTTCCATAGATGCTGCCTAGCTTGGTCAGCTCCTCCAGCATTTTGTGTATGTAGCTTGGACTTCCAGCATCTGCAGAGTTTCTCTTGTTTACTGATGGTTGAGGGGTAATAACTGTTTCTGTGTGAATCCTGAGGCTCCTGTACCTTCTGATGTCAGTAGTAAGAAGAGAGCATGACCAGGATGTTGAGGGTCCCTGATGATGGATGCTGTTTTCCTGAGACAACACTTCATGTAGGTGTGCTCAGTGGTGAGGAGAGCTTTACCTGTGATGGACTGGGTTGTACCCACCACATTTTTGTAGGATGTTTCATTCAATGGCACTGGTGTTTCCATAACAGTTTGCAGTGCAGCCAGTCAATATACTCTCCACCACACATCTATAGAGGTTTGTCAAAGTTTTAGCAGTCATGCCAAATCATTGCAAACTTTTAAGGAAATAGAGTTGCTGCAGTGCTATCTTTGTAATTGTATCTGCATGCTAGGTCTCTGAAATGATAACACTGAGAAATTTAAAGTTGCTGACAATCTTCATCTCTGATCCTTTGATGAGGGCACTGGTTTCTTCCTCCTGAAGTCAATAATCAAATAGTCAGCTCCTTGATCTTGCTGATATTGAGAAACAGGTTGTTGTTGTGGCACCACTTGGCAGATTTTCAAACTCCCTCCTATCTGCTGATTCATCCCCACCTTTGATTCAGCCCATGACCATGGCATCATCAGCAAAATTAAATATGGCATTGGAGCTGTGCTTAGCCACGCAATCATAAGTGTAAAGAGGATAGAACAGGGAGCTAAGATCAGCAGAATATGGTGCACCTGTGCTGATTGAGATTGTGGAGATGTTGTTGCCAATATTAGCTGACAGGGTCTGCAGGTAAGGAAATTGAGGATCCAATTGCACAAGGAGATACCGAGGCTAAGGTCTTGAAACTTGTTGACTAGTTTTGAGGGAATGATAGTTTCAAATGCCTAGTTGTAGTCAATAAAGAGCATCCTGATGTACATAACTTTGCTGTCTAGAAGCACCAAGGTTGAGTGAAGAGACAATGAAATGGCATCTACAGTGGACTTGCTGCTCTCGTAGACAAGTTGGAATAGGTCCAAATCACTTCTCAAGCAGGAATTGATATACTTCATCACCAGCCTCTCAAAACATTTCATCCTTGTGAATGTAAGTGTAACTGGGCAATAGTCTTTGAGGCAGGTTACCATGTTCTTCTTTGGGACCAGTATAATTGAAGACTGCTTGAAGCAGATGGGTATCTCAACCAGCTGATCAGTACAGGTTGTTAGTATTTTGCCAGATACCCTGTCCAGGGCACACTTGGTCAACTGGGGAACAGCAATCCAGAACTTCAATTCCCTTAATAGGTTCAACCACAATCTGCTCTAAGCAAACATCACTTCAGCATTCTGCCAATTCCCTCTCTTTTGAGATCCAGCACCAACCTCATTTTCCCAATTTTCCTGCACATTGAAATTCCCACTTGACTATTGTAACATTACCCTTTTGACATGTCTTTTCCATCTCCCATTGTAGATGGTAGCCTACATCCTGGTTACTGTTTGGAAACCTGTATATAACTCCTATCAGGGCCATTAAACCATTATAACTTCTTAACTTGATCCACAAGGATGCTACATTTTCTGATCCTATGTCATCTTTTTCTAATGATTTAATTTTATTTGTTATCAAGAGAGCCACCCCACCTATTCTGCTTGCCTGCCTATCTTTCAATACAACATGTATCCTTGGATGTTAAGTTTCCAACTATGTTCTTCATTCAGCCACCACTCAGCAATGCCCACAAATCATAACTGTCAATCTCTACCTGCACTTCAAGGTCATGTACATTATTCCATAGATCGTGTGCATTCAAATATAACACCTCCATTTATCACCCTTTTCAATTTTGTCCTTCTGTTACATTTTAACTCATCCCATTGACTGAAATTTTGGCCTATCATCTGACTGTCCTTCCCTACAGTCTCAAAACACACTGCATCTAGCTATATACCAAGAGCCCAATTCTCTGTCCTATCACTCTGGTTCCCTTCTCCCTGCCAAATTAAATTAAACCCACCCCAACAGCTCTATCAAACCTGCCTGCAAGGATATTGGTCTTCCTCAGGTTCAGGTGTAACCCATTCTGTTTTTACAGTTCATTCCTTCCTCAGAAGTTGTGGCATTTCTATGGCTTTCTCATTGTGACAATTTGTGAGTTTATTTTTACCATTAACCTATCCTGTGCTTTTTCGAGGTATTTGGACATCTTTGTGTGCACATCCACACATTAAAATACTTAGAATCACTCTGTTTCAGCAAGTGTGCAATGTCTAAGCATAGAAACATAGTCTCAATATATCCACTGACCTAGCATGATGTCAGAAGTAATGGCCCGACTAACAACAGTGAATTCTTTCCTCTTAACTCATGTTAGTTGATCACTATTTCTGCCAATAGTCACATCCATAAAATGCAACATGCAAACTGGAATAGCTGCCAATGACCATTTCAATGTGCTGTTTCAGAATTGTATCTAGATCCTCAATTCATGGACTTCCTCTTTTTCTCTAAACTTATCTGTTTCACTGCCTTTTATTTAATTGTTTAAGTTTGTGCATCTGATCTTATGTTTGATCAAATCAGAATGAGAGGCTTTGAATGGTTTTCCCTACTGTAGTACAGCAGATGAAAGAGAAAGTTACAAACTTATACACAACACCGGAAATCATACTTGATGGAATTTACTAGCAGTCAGTGAATAAGAAATTGAAAGGAGAATCAGTATGAAAGCTAAATTGCACAAGTGCTGCCATGTCCTAATCTCCAATAAGAACACAAGAGGAGATAATATGCAAAGGCTCTGGATGGGAGAATGAGAGCTAACATAAATGATCGAGTTATTTTTGGAAACATCTTCATGTCACCATTCACAGTAACAAGTCCACCCACATTCAGCAGGTGATGAATGTCCCATTCTTGAAAGTTGGCAACACTCTTCACTTTTCAAAGGGTATGGGAGAAATTGTATTTTATTTTGTCATAAAATAGACTGATGCATCTAAATCATGAGCTAATTTATGATAGAATGTCTCTTGCCCATTCAAAACCTGAAAGATAACCAAGCTTGTGTTCAGGACAGATAACTTATTTGGTATCTCTTTCTCCCACCATATAAGTACATGTAAAAACAAAGGTCTTAATTGTTATTTAGTCCCGACTATTGAATTTCTATTGTTATGATAGGGCAACAATGAATATAGAATTGAATCCAGTTTTATAAATAAATAAATATTTATTAAACACTGCTCAATAAAAATGAAAAGTAAACAAATGACTAACTTAATCGGAAGTTAACTGCTATACGGTGACACAAAAAGTTCTTAAAGAGATAAATGCGAACATAGTTCTTAAAGTGGTAACTACGGAAGTCCAAGTGATTTATACAGTCAAATAGGAGAGACTTTCCTGAAGTAAAGATTTTCCTCAACGACATGACGTTACTGCTGATCCCAGATAAAATATGCGTTGCCCGAAGGATTCATGATGAAGGAAATGAAAATGGCTTAAAGTAACTGAGTTTTTCCTTGGGGAATAACACTGCACCCAACTCTTTCTGCACTTACAGCAGGGATTATCTCAGATGCAGGTTACTATCTCTTTGAACGAAGATCCAATAAGGTCGATCCTGTATTACCGCCAACGACACCAACTTTACTCAATCCTTCGGGTTCCCGTACTTCGGTAAATCTTCACTCTCCAATAATTAGACTTCAAAATTAAATTGAAGATACATCAAACATAACTAGCAGTGATTTTTAAAACTGCCAGCACAACTTACAGTAGCAAGTAAAACTCCACTTTAAAACAAAACTGGGTCATGAGATGAATCCGCAGCATAACCAAGTAACTGACGAATTGCACAACAAACTAACCTGTGTCACAGCAAGGCTTTCCCGTTTTATACCTGTTGGAAGAGGTCATCACGTGACCTCCCACTGGTGGGAAAATTACATCATGTGACCTCACTCTGGCAGGAAATTATGTCACCCCACCATTACAAGACCATTACATCACGCTCACCAGATACTTAATTACATCATTGTCATAAGACAGACACAAGGTACCCACGGGGTATGTAACACTATACCCTGGAAGCCTCAGTATTTTTAAATTGTCATGAGATTATTTCCCTTAAAATCATTGCAGTAGAACAGGGAAGATTTTCCCCAAGGACCATGTAGATAAAAGATGAGCAACGCAGACTGGAGGAACTCAGCAGGTCAGGCAGCATATATGAAAACAAATGAACAGTCAGTTTTTTGGGCCGAGACCCATCTCCAGGACTCAGAAAGAAGAGGCAAAATGCCACAATAAAAAGGAGAAAGAGGTTAGCTGGACAGTGATACATGATGCCAGGTGGGTGGGAAAGGTAAAGGGCTGGAGAAAAAGGGACCTGATAGGAGAGGGGAGTGGACCATAGGAGGAAGGAGAGGAAGAGGAAGAGACTCAGGTGGAAGTGATAGATTAAGTGGGAAGAGATGAAAGTTCAGAATGGGGAATAGAGAAAGGAAGGGGGGGGGTAGCAATTTTTTTATTGGAAGGAGAAATCTATATTCACAATATCAGGCTACCCAGATAAAATATAAGATGTTGCTCCTCCACCCTGAGGGTGGTACAAGAGGAGGCCATAGACCAACATGTCACAATGGAACAGGGAATTAAAATGTTTGGCCAAGGGGAAGTTCCACTTGTAGTGGATGGAGCGGAGGTATCCCAATTTATGGTGGGTCTTACCAAAGTAGAGGAGGCATAGCAGGAACACTGGTCACAACAGTTGACCACAGCAGATTTGCAGGTGAAGTGTTGCTTCACCTGGAAGGACTGTTTAAGGCCTGAATGGGCAACTATAGCACTTAGGCTGCTGGAAGGGTAAGAGCCGGGAGGGATGAATGGTCAAGGGAATCACAGAAGGGAGGGATCCCTGTGTAAAACAGAAGGGGGTGGGAGGTAAAGATAGGCTTAATGGTAGAATCCCTTCCGAGCTGGAGGAAGATACAGAAGATGATGTGTTGAATGCAGAGGCTCAGGACAAGTGGAACACTATCATTGTTACGGTGGTGGGGTGATAGGGTTCAGGAAATTGAGGAGATGCAATTGATAGAGTTTGACATTTGGAATATTACTGATCATTCTCCAGGTCATGTGAAATTAAAGCAAAATCAGGCTAATACCAGTTTAAACCGAATCAGATTTAGCAAAGGGAAGCTGATCATAAGAAGACTGACATCAATGAATACATCATAATATAGACATGCACCAATACTTAAGCATTAAATAATTTACTCAGAGAGTGGTAAGCATTAATGCAGGCGGATTGTCCACTGGAATGGTACCGGGGGATTGGAGGGAAGTGGATGTTGACGCCTTGTTTAAAAATGGTAGTAGGGATAGTCCAGGTAATTATAGACCAGTGAGCCTTACATCAGTGGTGGGAAAGCTGTTGGAAAAGATTATTAGAGATAGGATCTATGGGCATTTAGAGAATCATGGCCTTATCAGGGACAGTCAGCATGGCTTTGTGAAGGGCAGATCATGCCTAACAAGCCTGACAGAGTTCTTTGAGGAGGTGACCAGGCATATAGGTGAAGGTAGTGCAGTGTATTTGATATACATGTATTTTATTAAGGCATTTGACAAGGTTCCACATGGTAGGCTTATTCAGAAAGTCAGAAGGCATGGGCTCCAGGGAAGATTGGCCAGGTGGATTCAGAATTGGCTTGCCTGCAGAAAACAGAGGATAATGGTGCAGAAAGTACATATGGATTGAAGGGTTTTGACTAGTGGTGTCCCACAAGGATCGGTTCTGGGACCTCTACATTTCGTGATTTTTATTCATGACCTGGATGTGGGGGTAGAAGGGTGGGTTGGCAAGTTTGCAGATGACACAAAGGTTGGTGGTGTTGTGGATAGTGCAGAGGATTGTCAAAGATTGTAGAGAGACATTGATAGGATGCAGAAGTGGGCTGAGAAGTGGCAGATGAAGATCAACCCAGAGAAGTGTGAGGTGGTACACTTTGGAAGGACCAACTGCAAGGAAGAATACAAAGTAAATGGCAGGATACTTGGTAGTGTGGAGGAGCAGAGGGATCTGGGGGTACATCCCTGAAAGTTGCCTCACAGGTAAATAGTGTAGTTAAGAAAGCTTATGGGGTGTTACCTTTCATAAGTCAAGGGGTAGAATTTAAGAGTCACAAGATAATGATGCAGCTCTATAAAACTCTAGTTAGGCAACACTTGGAATATTGTATCCAGTTCTGGTCGCCTCTCTATAGGAAGGATGTGGAAGCATTGGAAAGGGTACAGAGGAGATTTACCAGGATGCTGCCTGGTTTAGAGAGTATGCATTATGATCAGAGCTTAAGGGAGCTAGGGCTTTACTCTTTGGAGAGAAGGAGGATGAGAAGAGACATAATAGAGGTATAAAAGATATTAAGAGGAATAGATAGAGTGGACAGCCAGTGCCTCTTCCCCAGGGCACCACTGCTCAGTGCAAGAGGATATCGCTTTAAGGTAAGGGGTGGGAAATTCAAAGGGGATATTAGAGGAAGGTTTTTTTACTCAGAGAGTTGTTGGTGTGCGGAATGCACTGTTTGAGTCAGTGGTGGAGGCAGATACACTAGTGAAATTTAAGAGATCACTGGACAGGTATATGGAGGAATTTAAGGTGGGGGTTATATGGGAGGCAGGGTTTAAGATTGACACAACATTGTGGGCTGAAGGGCCTGTACTGTGCTGTACTATTCTATGTTCTATGTTCATCCATGCTTGTTAGATAGCTCAGAATGTATTCTTTGGTCAGGTAGTTTTTATTAATGGAAATATTGTGTATAGTTTCCCAATCTTAATATAAATGCTTAAGAAATAATAGGCAAACTCCAAATGTTCTTTATCAAACAAGGTTAACATTCATAATACAAAATGTGTTTGGATCTGTTTGAATTCACTAAAAGAAAATTGTTGTTGCTTTTTTTTTCTCTGGAGATGTAAGTATGCCAATAATTTAAGGTAGATTTTACACATGTTGTACATGAGCAGTAAATAAATTGAGATGGAGATGGTGGAGTTGGAAGTGGAATTGGTCAAGAATAAGGGTTCAGTAGCTTGCAAGAGACTGAAGCATGAGTGCACTTCATCCTAAAAGTTCAAAGTAAATGTCTATATACCTTAGCGATTCTTTTGCTGTTTTTTCACCAGGTGATTTGTTGATGATGATAATGAGGAGAATGCACCTCTAAACATACAATCTAATAGACAAGATTAGCAAAAAGAAAATTTAAGGTTCAAAGAATTCATTTAATTGGATGGGTTGAGTTGTTCTCCAATCTTGGCAATTTGCTTATCAATATTTTGTTACATATGAAGAGATATCATCAGTGCTCTGCTAATTGTGGTGTGTCCTCTAAATGCTTGGCCTTTAAACACTTATCAATCAGCTGATTGGGCATGATTTGGGATGTAGGGAAGAGATCTCTTTGCTGATTGGCTGTTTGGAGAAATTCCTGTGTCAGGTCTGGAATATTACTCTCGTTGGCTCACAAATGGGACCAAGGGCTACATGTTTGTTTACGGAACTGCTCCTGCACTGATGATGTCTCCTCATATGATGACAAAATGTTTGCAAGTAAATTGCCAGGATCGGAGAACAACTCAACCACCGAAGCTAACCATTTTCTGAATTATTTCCATGTATTTAATTGTTATGCAATCACTTCAAATGCAACACTACTAACAGAAAGATGGTGTGTGACAGATAAGCAAAGGGTATCCTCATCAGATCTGCAGTAAAAACAATGTGCCGTGTTCCTAAAATTAGTGCTGGAATTAGACGACCATCATTCATTGAATCGAATTAGTTGAATGCTACATTACAGAAAGGATATGAAAGTTTTGCAAAGGGTGCAAAACGGGTTTACCTGAATGCTGCTTCGATTAGAGGGTCGACACTATTTGTGACGTTGACCAAACTTTGATTGTTTTCAATGGAGCATCAGAGCCTGAGGGAAGACTTGTTAGAAGTTAAAGGGTTATTAGAAGTATATATTGATAGAATTTTTTCCTCAAGGTAGAAATATCAACCACTAAAGGACATACGTTTTTTAGGTGAGAGAGGGAAAACCTAAAAGAGATGTGTGAGCCAATTTTGTTTTGCACACAGAGAATGGTAGGCGCCTGGAATGTGCTGCTGGGGAAATCATTGAAGCAAAACCAATAGTGGTGTTTAACTTCCTGTTAGGTAGACACATGAATATATTGGGATTAGAGGGTTATGGATCATGTACAGGCAAACATTCAATTCAGCACTGTGTAATTGGGGACCAAAAGTTCTTTTGCTGTGTTGGACTGTTCTATGTCCTTTGATACAAGCAGTAAAGGAAAGGTAGAGACTTTTGCATCCTGATCTGTGTTCATCCTTCTTTGTAATGATTACATCAAACAGTCACTACACCAGCTCTCTTTTCCAACATTCATTCCTTTTCATCATTGCGCTTCTTTACATCAGCATCTATCTATTGATAACATCATCTGCAAACTTATATAATAGTTTGCTTTTTTTCCTGCATTGTCTCCGTCATCCATGCAACATAAGACCGTAAGATGTAGAAGCAGAAATAAGCCATTTGGCCCATCAAGTCTGCTCCGCAATTTCATCGTGGCTGGCCCACTTTTCCTCTTAGCTCCAATCTCCCCTCCCACCCCATATCCTTTCATGCCTGACCAATCAAGTTATCAAAATTCTATCAACCTAGACCTTAAATACACATAAAAATTTGGCCTCCTCATCTCCTTTCTAAAAGGATGCCCTCTGTTCTGAGGCTGTGCCATTTGGGCTCAGACACTCTGACAATAGGAAAAGTCCTCTCCACATCCACTTTATCAAGGGCTTGCACCATTCAATGAGGTCACTCTTCTTTCTTCTGACTTCCAGCGAATACATGCCCAGAGATATCAAATGCTCTGCATATGATAAGCCATTATATCCTGGAATCATTTATGTGAGCCTCCTGGGAACCCTTTCCAGCTTCAGCACATTCTTTCTAAATAGGGGGTCCAAAACTGCTCGCAAATCTCCAACTGAAGCTTCACCAGTGTTCCATAAAGTCTCAACATTACAACCTTGCTTTTGTATTCGGGTCCTTTTGAAATTAATGCTAACATCACGTTTGTTTTCCTCACCACAGACTCAATCTGTAAATTAACCTTTGCAGAATCCTGCACAATGTCTTCCAAGTTCATTTCCCCCTTAGATTTTTGAATTTTCTTACTATTTAGAAAATATTGTATTCTTTTATTTCTTCCACAAAAGTGCATGACCATGCATTTAATGACACAGTATTCTATCTGCCTCTTCTTTGCCATCACCACAGGCTCAACCTGCAAACTAACCTTCAGGGAATCCTGCAAAAGGACCCCCAAATCACTCTGTACCTCAGATTTTTGTGCTGTCACTCTATTTAGAAAATTATCAATCCTTTCATTTCTTCTATCAAAGTGCATGACCATATACTTCCCGACACTATTCTATCTGCTACTTCTTTGCCCATTCTCCTAATCTGTCTGGTAATGGGAGTAACATATCCCATTACGCCCATATTGGTGCATAAAACAAGCTGCTGGAAGAACTCAATGGATCAAGCAACATCTGTGAAGGTAAAGGGATAGCTGATCTTTTGAGTCGAGACCTTGCATACAGCATAGAACATGGCAGCACAAGAACAGGCCTTTTGGCCCTCAATGTTATGCCAAACTAGCTGAAAAGAAAATCAGAAAATCTCAAGAACTATTCCCTCCTAGCTGCACCATGTTCACATCCATACAACTTCCTCACATTCTTGTGCCTATCTACACGTCTCTGAAAAGCCTTTAGTGTATTTACCACGATAGCAGGCATCCACCACTCTCTGAGCAGAAAACTTACCCTTTGAACCTACCCCCTCTCACCTTCAACGCATGCCCTCTGGTATTTCATGTTACACCAGCTGATTTCTTAATTTCCCCCAGAAGCCAGTATCTACCATGTCATCTGGCTCCCAGATTGGTCTCTTGCATGATTGGAGCAGGGGAAAGAACCAGGTATGAACAATGTTGCAAATGGCAATTGAAGAAGAAGAGCAGATCACACTAGAGAAACTTTGGAGTCCTAGATTAACAGAAATAGACAGATGGAATCTCATAGCAACCTAGCACCAAAACAAATATCAGACATTCATGTAACATATGATACATATGCAACTTTTGGACTATGCAATCAATAAACCAACTCATATATTATCCATGATATGTCTTTTTGAAGCCACTGATATTGATCCATTATTGAGATCTAAAGTACGAGGATGATTGATAAGTTCATGGCCTAAGGTAGAAGAAGTCTATTTTAGAAAACCTAGCACATTTATTTTTCAACATAGTCCCCTCCTACATTTGCACATTTAGTCCAGTGGTCATGGAGCATACAGATCTTGGACCTCCAGAAAGTGTCCACAGATGGTGACTGATAAGTTGTGGCCTAAGGTAGAAAGAGATGAGTTATACAGCTTTCGTTACATGCACGTGCAGGTCAACTCTTTGAGTGATTATGCAGTAAGTTTGAAGTTAATAACTCATCTCCTTCTACCTTAGGCCATGAACATATCAATCACCCCTCGTTGCGCAGGTCCTGCATTCCAGAGATAAAGAAACTCCTTGGGACAAATACATGAATAGCCGGAATGAATTTGGTTGTACTTGTTTTTTCCCTCCAGGTCTAACGATCTCAACTCAAGCAATGCGAAAATAGATTTCAGATCCCTACAAAAGATATGTTGTGGTATACTGCATACTGTTGTAGGAATTTGTAGCAACTCATTTTGATAATCAGTCAAGCATTAATTTGTTTGTGTCTTTGAACAACACGGCATCAATGACAGTCACTTTGATTTTGTAGAGCAGTCCTCTAAAGGTTAGATTGGATATGGAGTGGCCCCACAGTGATGCTAAAACATCTGAAGTTGTAACATTTTAAAGAAATCCTACAGCACAAGATGTAGAAAACCACAGCAGGAAAGAAAACAATTGCAACTAATTGGCATTTTCTTTTCTGTTAACGTCATCTCCATCAGTTGCTGCTTCTCTTGTTTAATTCTCTTTGCTGATTCCCAAGAAACCAAAAAAGACTGTATATTTTCAGTTCAATTGTGAAAGCCACATTAATTTAGGTATAACTGAGTAATTAATGTTATAAAGTCACGACAATCCACCTCTCCCAAGGTTCATTTCACTAGGCAGTGCGTCAGTACGTCAGTGAATTCACCCTGATAGTCTGTCGGGTTGGTTGGTTTTGAAAGTACACCCACTCTCAAACCTACACACCCCTGCACATCTAAATTTAGAGCAAAATTTTTGCTTAATGGACTTTAACTAAAGCATTAACATCATTCCATCCTAATTGAGCTCAATAAAGTATTTGTTCTTGGCTAATTCTAACTTAACACATTTCAGGTATAAATTTTAAATGTCTTCACTTTCATGACAGCACAAATTACAGGGAAACATGTTGAACCCAGAGTTAGTAAGCATTTGATTAAAACTATGCCTCCAGGGAAACTCTGATGGTTTTGTTGCTTAGGAACACTACCTGCAATGATTTAAATCTGCTGCATCTTAAAAGTTAAGTGGATATGATGGAATATGGTAATATGAATAAATTAGATGCAACAATTAGTGCACTGGGTTTATTGCATAGATTGATTCCTAGTATTCTTACAAGGCAAATAAACAAAGTAGTCATGGAAAAGGAAACAAAGAGAATCATCCAATTTGTGTGAAGAAAAGAGACCTATTGCAATATGTGAGGCAGCAGGCATTAAAAAAAGGGGGCAGAGCACTGGTGTCACTGAGTAGTCAGTGTGCTCTCCCGATATTGATTTGATTTTCTGTAAAGTCAAAGGTGAACTTTTCCTTTTTCTCCCCACAAAAAAGTCATTCTACCACCTCTAATTCCCACACTCCAGCACCTCGCAGAAACAAATAGATGGTGTAGTTCTCTGCAATTTGTCTTCCAGAAGATTACATGACAGTGTGTGATGCTGACACTGTCATGATGAATTGGAACCTGTTTAGCTGGATAGTCATCTTCAACTGGCAAGTCTTCTATATGGCATTTCTTTTAATATATCTCCCGTCTACAATCTATCATTTAACATATGTTGTTAGGTAATGTCTAAATCTCGACACTGAACAACAGGCAGATCTCTGAATTATATCTCTGGTGGTACATTGGAGAGATTTCCCAGATATTATCCAGAAAATGTGCTAAGGCACATATACTAGGAGGATTAGTATCTATAAATCCATTTTTACATATTTTCAGTGTGCTGAACAATGCTTTCTGTTTAGCAGCAACAAAGCAAGAAATTGAATTGTCAAAAAAAGGCTGAAAAAGTGTCAGTACTAAAAATGATAAGCAAGATAAAATTGAGTTGCATGATATGGTAGTGGTCAGCATAACACTTCACAGAACTAGCAATTCAGGTTCATTTCCCACCGCTGTCTGTAAGGAGTTTGTACATTCTCCCCATGATCGTGCAAGTTTGCTCCCACAGTCCAAAGATGCAACAGTTAGGTAATTTTGTCATTGTAAATTGTCCCATGATTAGACTAGGATTAAGTAGGTGTGATGCTGTGTGGCACGGCTTGATGGGCTGGAAGAGACTATTCTGCATTGTATCTTAATAAGTAATATGTAAACAATAAAATTGACAGATATATTAAGTGTATATAGCTTTCAACTTTCTCATCTGTGAGATAACATGGAAGGAATGTTCTTTGAGCTGGAGGTATAGAAAACAGAGAACCCCTGGAGACAATATAAGAAAATTCTGACAAGATGTGGATGCAATTTTCTCCCCCAAGTTGAAAAATCTCTGTTCAAGCAACGCAGGAATAAATTTCATGTCCTCATAAAATATATGTCATGGTACGCTGGAGACTTTGAAGTTAGTAGTGGCAACATTTTGGTAACTGGATCAAGGGTTCATTCATTTATTTTATAATCCGTGTAGGTTGATCTGAAAAGAAGGATGTAAAGAGTTATTAAAAGTAATCTGGTACCACCCCAGTTAATTGCTCTTGTACTGTACTGTTGGATAACAGTGGAGTGTGAGAGGGTTAATTGGTTTCTTTGTCAATTGTGATTTTGTAGTCTCCTCATATGAAGTGTCTCTCGGTTAAGGAGTTCCAAGGAGACTGTGTGAGCCATGCCTACCTCCTCTGCTCAGCTGAGATGTTTAGCTTTACACGTTATCTACCTCCTTGTTCCCTTGATCATGCTGTTCTTCAAGCTGTTCCTCATGGTTGCTTAGTTGAAGTTATCTCGCACTCTTCCAACTTCAGTAGCTGCTATTTGCAGGGTTGACAAAGTCCTCATATTTGCATGGTACCTACTGTAGACCTACAGACTGATGGAGACAATGTATTCTCACCTTTAGGATACCTAGGACATTTATAGTTATCGTTGTTTTAATTGGTGACTGCATACAACTCATGAGGATGGGGAGTTCATTGGTGTGAACAGCCAGAGAGGTAGAGGGCTGTCATTATCCATGGGTTTTAGCCCTAAGACAGCAGCGACCAATAAGTTTATCTGCAACATCAGTGAATCTGCAGATGCTGGAAATAAATAAAAACACAAAATGCTGGCAGAACTCAGCAGGCCAGACAGCATCTAATGAAGGAGGTAGTGACGACGTTTCGGGCCGAAACCCTTCATCAGGAGTGAAGTAACATGGGATGGTCAAGGGGGGATAAGAAGTGGAGGGAGGGATGAAGTAGAGAGCTGGGAAGTGATAGGCTGGAGGGAAATGGGCTAGGGGAAAAGTGGAGAATTATGGGAAATAAAAGAGAAAGAAAGGTAGGGCTGGGGGGAGATTATAGTGAGGGGGGAAAAAGAGAGAGAAAGAGAACCAGACTAAAATTATAGATAGGGATGGGGTAAGTGGGGGGCAAAGGTATCAACGGAGGTCTGTGAGTTGAATGTTCTTGCCAACAAGTAGGAGGCTACCTAGGTGGGAGATAAGGTATTGCTCCATTGACCTGCATGTGGCCTCATCTTGACGGTAGAGGAGGCCTTAGACAGACATGTCCGAGTGGGATTGGTCTGTGGAATTGAAGTGTGTGGCCACAGGGAGATCCCGCCACTGCTGGAGGACTGAGCGCCGGTGTTTGGCGAAATGGTCTCCCAGTCTGCAGCGGGTCTCCACAATGTATAAATAGCCACATCGGGAGTGCCGGATATAGTATATCACCCCAGTTGCCTCGCTGGTGAAGTGGTGCCTCACGTGAAAGGACTGTCTGGGGCCTAGGATGGTGGTGAGGGAAGAAGTGTGGGGGCAGGTGTAGCACTTCTTCCGACCTCCCTCCAGGCACTTATCATCTTATCATCCCAGCACCAGCCACATCTTCCCCTCCCCACCCCACTCTCAGCTTTCCACAGGGATCGCTCCCTATGCGACTCCCTTGTCCATTCATCCCCCCCCCACCCATCCCTCCCCACCGAACTCCCTCCGGGCACTCATCCCTGCAAACGGAAGAAGTGCTACACCTGCCCCCACACATCTCTCACCACCATCCCAGGCCCCAGACAGTCCTTTCAGGTGAGGCACCACTTCACCTGCGAGGCAACTGGGGTGATGTACTGTACCCGGCGCTCCCAATGTGGCCATTTATACATTGGGGAGACCCGCTGCAGACTGGGAGACCATTTCACCGTACACCGGCGCTCAGTCCTCCAGCAGTGGTGGGATCTCCCTGTGGCCACACACTTCAATTCCACAGACCACTCCCACTCCGATATCTCTGTCCATGACCTCTTCTACCATTAAGATGAGGTCACACGCAGGTCAATGGAGTTGACATGAACACTCAACTCACAGACCTCCATTGAAATCCCTGGACACCCCCCCCCCCAACCCATCCCTATCTATAATTTTAGTCTGGTTCTCTTTCTCTTTCTTTACCCCCTTATTATAATCTCCCCCAGCCCTACCTTTCTTTCTGTTTATTTCCCATAATTCCCCACCTTCCCCCAGCCCATTTCTCTCCTGCCTATCACTTCCTAGCTCTCTACTTCATCCCTCCCCCCACTTCTTATCCCCCCCCCTCGACTATCCCATGTTACTTCACTCCTGATGAAGGGTTTCGGCCTGAAACGTCATCACTACCTCGTCCCATAGATGCTGTCTGGCCTGCTGAGTTCTGCCAGCATTTTGTGTTTATAATAAGTTTATCTGGTAGTGTGAATTCCTTCAGGGTCAAAGAGACATGCGCCTCTGGAAACGTTGATCATTCTCAAGAAATTCCTCTCACCAGCTGAAAATCACCTGCATATTAAGGAAGTGGAAGCTACTTCAGTTAAAAATAAGGTTAACATTACTTAGGCAAGCTCTATTGAGCATATTAGTATAGTCAGTATTTAATTGTGTTTATGGGAACCCAGTTATGTTGGCAGATGGCAATACCTGAGAGTTCATTCTGTCCACGCTATAATCAAAGTAAATCTAAACTGCTATCTCACAACTTTCCTTTGGCTGTTAGCGTGGAGATTACATCACAAAATAAATTAAAATTAATTTAATTAAATCAATGTTAAATTAATTTTAATTATCTTAGTTTTAATTGAAGTAAGTTTTTTTAAAATAAGGTAATTTTCCTACATTTACATCTTCTTAATGAAAGTTAGGTAGTCCATTCAACTGTGATGTTTATAGAACTAAGGGGCTGTATATGTAATGCATCAGCCATGGATATTATAAAACTGAGGTGACAGACGTGAAGTGTGACTCTCACAGATGCAATCATTTATTGAATTTTCCTGGGTTCAGGGACAAGTCTGGGGTGGTGGGAGTGGTGAGGTAGGTGAGAAAGAGTTCTCATGCTTCCACACCTAAACTTTAGCATGTTCCATTCTTCTGTGATTCAGTGTACACGCGCGGAATTTTGAAATGTGCTGAAATGCACCTTGTAGTAAATTGGTATTATGCAAGAGAGTAGCTGACTAGTAGTCAGTGTGATCCAGCCAGAGATGTCTTAATTCAGTGACCATTCATTATGGTTCCAGCATGGTATTACTCTGGGATTTCATTATGTCATAATAGTGAAATTGTTCTTCCACTTATACACATATTAATGCATTTTTAGAACTGTATTTTCCTGTTCGTTTGTCAATCATTACTACGTTAACAGGAAGTCATTGGGAATTCTGAAAAACAGGCTTTTATCATTGCTTCCATATATATTCCTTGTTTTGTCTTCAGAATCAAAGCAGAAAAGAAGATATCAAAATAACTGAGTCCAATTGAAAAGTTCAAAGGCATTAACTCAATGTAACAATATAGTCCTGCCCAACTACAATAATGATTTGCATTCTTCAGATAGTTTCAAGACAATTCTAAGATTTGTGGGCATTTTCTTAATTGCTTCTATGTAACTAGATATTAAAAAAAACTATATTTGCAAAAATATGGATTACTGTCAACATAATTTCTAATTAAGACCAGGTAACTTTGATAATTGAGAATATAGGAATTTATTATAACTCTTAATACCTCAGTACCGTTGCTTTGGCTACACTTAATGCTTCTACTTTTTAAAGGAAACAGATTGTTTAATGTTTATCACAGGCAGACTGATATTTATTCTTCACCATCTGACGCTTAATAACATTCAGATCCCATGTGCATCATTTTGATGAGTTGATGTAGGATCCTAGCACTCAGTAGACGCTTTTAACGGTTGCATTCGAATAATGTTTATAAACTTGAAATTCCTGTAATAAACAAAAACCCAAAATTAATACAGATGTGGAATTCTGCTTAGCACAACAAATTAGATCAAATGGTTGCTATTGCAATGTATGCAGATGATATTTAGCAAATTGAAACACTCATTGCAAAGTTTAAACAGATCCCTTCTTATCCTAACAATTAAGTAATTTTAAGTGCAAAAAATCATTGCAAAGCAAAAACTTCCATTTAACTTAGAAAAACTATAAAGAACTGAGCTAATATTTAATGGAAATTCTTAGCAAGTAACAAACAAGCTAATTAAAGAAAGTCAAAAATAAATGCATGATAAATGCACTCCTTTTGCTAAGCGGTATGTACACAATGACATTCTTGAAGTCATTGCTGTATAGTAAGATGTGACTTAATTGACAAAAGAAGCAAAAGGGCGTTTTCCAAGCATGAAACTTTGTTATGGCAGAATATCAAAATACAGGGGAAAGTGGAAGTCTGTATATATTTGCTGTATCTCTTTTGATAATTGTTTGTCATACCAGATATCAATCAAATGATGTCTATGTCAGATCAATGCCCACTCATTGATTGGCTTATTTGGGAGTAAGAGCTATCATTGTGAACAATTATATCACATTTTTTTAAAATGAGAGGCAACAGGCATATATAATATTAACCATAGTCAGGCAGGCAATTTTCAGTTTGATTACAAACAATGTAGCATTTCATCATCGGTGATGAGACATTTTTAAGTATGAATCAGATTTTTTTTCCTGTTGGTAATTTACATTCAAATCTGCAAGTCTTACTTGTAGATTCAGTAGTGTTTTTTATGTCTACCATAAAATGTTTATTTGGGACTTTTTTTCATTTTGTATTACTTAAGGTGATGGATACGTTGAAGAATCAAATATGAATATACATTAAATGGTTTCTGGTTGTTGTCAATTAATTACTTAAAGGAAATAATTTCTTACAATATGAAAGTAGGGTATTTGAACTGTCAAATCAATGCCTATCCTCAAAGAAGCCTCATTTCCCACTAATTTTCAATGTAATCTAATCTCCATTCATTCTCTCCAATCCTTCCCCAACTAGATTCTACCACTTACTATGGACTAGGAACAGTTTACAGTTATCATTCAATTTATCAGCACACATTTTTTGGTATATGTAAGGAATTGGAGCACTTGGAGGAAAGGTCAGATGGAGAATATGAAACTTCTGGACAGACAGCAGTGTAGGTCAGGATCAAACACAGATATTGGCACTGAACTACCTCCTCGGGAAAACTGGAAATAAATTGAAAAGCTGGAAGTCTGACCCATAAGAATAACCAAAAATGTATTCATTGGTAAAATGGATTCCGCAGAAAATGAAGGAGGGATATGTACAGACCTTTTCCTGTGATGTCAAAGGTTTTTGTTGAGCAGGAAACCATCCCAATTCTGGGATACAGCAATAATGAACTCTGGTAGAGCTCAGTGAGTCAAACAATATCGGTGAAGGCCAAGTGACAGTCAACATTTGGATTGAGGTCTTGCATTAGCACTAAGACTGTAGAAGTGAAAATACCAAATATGTAGAAATAAGAGGAAAGGATGTGACAGGGGCCAGTAGCTGATAAATGATATGTTGATTGTTGAAAATAGTGGGGAGAAGCTGAAGACAATGGAGTCACTATTGCAGTGGGAAGATGAGGAAGGAATGAAAGAGAGGCAAAGAAGCAATACTGTACAAGAAGGCAGACTCCTACCTTGAAGGAAAAGGAAGGAAAAATGTAAATATTGGAATGGAATTTGATGCAGAGAGAAGGAGGACATGTGGGAGAACTGAATTATTTATCATAGAGAGCAAAATGAGGGGGAGTGTGGGTAAGGAATAAGTGGTTCCAAACGCTCAATATACAGCAGAGATGGAGGCCATTTGGCCCATTGTGTCTCTTCTAGCTCTCTACTAAGGAAGCAATTAGGTTCCACTCCTTTCTGCGTAGTAATGCATTATTTTTCTTTCACAATATAATATCTACTTCCCAACTGAAGACCATAATGAACCAGCCTTCAGCACGTTTGAGCGTCATGCACTCCAGATTCTAACCACCATAATTTTTCTATGTCACTCTTAATTTTTTTTTACTTTATTTAAAAATTGTAACCTTTAGTCTTTAACTCCTTCACAAAAAGGGTTCAGTGTGCCATTGCTCCTTCTGTCCAGATCTAGCAGCATTTAGGTGCTTTCATTGAATCAACCCCCAACCTTCTCAAAGAAAAGAGTGCCAGCCTACTGAATCTATCCATATCATGTGGCTTCTCAATCCAGGAAATGTTCTTTTCTGGATCACATGAGTAATACAACGTGGGCTATGGAAGGTTAGAAGCAAAGAAACATAAGAGCAGGAGATGGCCACTTTGTCCCTTTAGACCATAAGACATTGGAGCTGAATTAGTCAATTTAGCCCATTGAGACTGCTCTGCCATTCAGTTATGGTTGATCCTTTTTTGCCCCTCCTCAGCCCCACGCCCTGGACTTCTCCCTGTAACCTTTGATGCTGCATCCAATAAAGAACCTATCAATCTCTACCTTAAATACACCAAAGTACCTGGCCTCCACAGCCACCTGCAGCAACAAATCCCACAGATCTGCCACCCTCCGGCTGAAGGAAGTTCTCTGTATCTCTGTTAAAATTGGATGTCATTCTATCCTAAGGCTGTGCCCTCTTGTACTAGAATCCTTTCCACATCTTTTCTGGACAGCATCCTTTCCACATCTACTCTGTCTAGGCCTTTCAATATTCGAAAAGTTTCAATCAGGTCCTCTCTCATCCTTCTAAATTTCAGTGAGGACAGACCCAGAGCTATCAAACATTCCTCATATGATAACCCTTTCATTCCCAGAATCATCCTTGTGAAACTCCTCTGAACCCCCTCCAATACCAGCACATCTTTTCTTGGATGAGGAGCTGAAAACTGTTCATAACACTCAACTTGAGACCTCATCAGTGCCATATAATGCTCATCAGTGCTCTTGTATAATAGACCTCTTAAAATGAATGGTAACATTGCACTTGACTTTCTCACCACTGATTCTACTTGCAAGTTAATATTTAGGGTGTTTTGCACAAGAACCTCAAGTGTAAGCTTTTTGGATTTTATCTCTGTTTAAAAAATAGTCCGCACATTTACGTCTTTCACCAAGGTGCATGACTATGCATTTTTCAACATTGTATTTCATTTGCCACTTTCTGGCTCATTCTCCTAATCTGTCAAAGTCCTTCTGCAACCAATGTGTTTCCTTAACACTACCTGCCCTCCACCAATCTTCAACTCATCTGCAAACTTGACAACAAAGCCACCTATTCCATCATCTAAATCTCTGATATACAGCATAAATAGAACACATCCCATCACCGACCCCTGCACAACACCATTAGTTACCGGCAGCCAACCAGAAAAGTTTCCTTTTATTTCCACTCTCTGCCTACTACCAATCACCCAGTGCTCTAACTATGCCAGTGACTTTTCATGTAACACTAAGGCTCCTAAACTTGGTAGGTAGCCTCGTTTGTGTCTCCTTGTCAAAAGCCTTCTGAACATCCAAATATACAACATCCACTTCATCCTATTTATCTATTCTATTTGTAATATTCTCAAAGAATTCGAACAATTTGTCAGGCAAGATTTTCCCTTCAGTAAACTATGCTGACTTTGTCCTATCTTGTCCTGTGCCACCAAGTACTCCACAACCTCATCCTTCATAATTGACTCCTGAATCTTCCCAACCACTGAGGTCAGGCTAACAGGTCTATAGTTTCCTTTCTGCTGCCTTCCTCCTTTATTAAAGAATGGAGTGACATTTGCAATTTTCCAGTCCTCTGACACCATGCCCAATAGTTTTTGGAAAATCAGTGTTAATGCCTCTACAATCTCTACCACTACCTCTTTCAAAACCCTAGGGTGTAATTCATCTGGTCTGGGTTGCTTATTCAGCTGTAGGTCTTCCAGCTTTTTGAGCACCTTCTCAATAATGAGTGCATTCACTTCTCTTCTGTTCAACAGTTTGTGTCTTCCACAGTGGATCCTGATGCAAAATAGTTAATTAGTTTACCTGCCATCTCCTTGTCCCCCCACTATTATTTCTCAGACCTCAGCTTCTAGCATTCCTATATCCACTCTATTCTCTCTTTAAAAACACCATAATTCCTTCCAGGCTCGACAGGAAGTTCAGAGACCTCAGCTTTCACCCTGCCTTGTGCAGCTGGATCCTGGACTTACTGTTATATCGCCTGCAGCTCATAAGAGTGGGCTTCCTCACCTCTGCCCCTTTCAACACTCAACACGTGAACCCTCAGGGCTGTGTCCTAAGACCCCTCCTTTACTCTCTGTAAACCCATTTCTGTGTCACCACTCACAGCTCCAATCTGCTAATTAAATTTGCTGATGATACTACACTGATTGGCCTAATCTCAAATAATGAGACAACCTGCAGAGAAGAAATTATCACCCTGACGCAGTGGTATCAAGAAAACAACCTTTTCCTCAATGTCGCAAAAACAAAGGAGCTGGTTGTGGACTACAGGAGGAATGAAGACAGGCTAACCCCTATTGACATCAATGGATCTGGGGTTGAGAGTGTGAACACCTTTAACTTCCTCGGCATACACATCACAGAGAATCACACGTAGTCTGTACACATTGGTTGTGTGGTGAGAAAGACACAATATTGTCTCTTTTACCTCAGACAGTTGAAGAAATTTGGTATGAGGCCCCAAATCCTCAGAATTTTCTATAGGAGCACAGTTGAGAACATCCTAACTGGCTGCATCACTGCCTGGTATGGGAACTGTACCCCCCTCAATCACAGGAATCTGCAGACAGCCTAGCTCATCTGTAGATGTGAACTTCCCACTATTCAGGACCTTTATAAAAACAGGTTTGTGAAAAGGGTGTGAAGGATCATTGGGGACCCGAGTCACCCCAACCACAAATGTTCCAGCTGCTATCATCCTGAAAGCTGTACCACAGTATTAAAGCCAGGACAAACTGCATGGGGTCTCCAAAGGTTTCGTAAGACACACCCCCCCTCCCAATTTTGTTGGGCTGATTGGAGAGGTACGAGAGGAGGAGGATGAGTTGGAGGCGCGGGAGGCCTCTGTCAGCAGAGTACAGTCCTCGGTAGTGGTCCCCTGCGGTGAAGTGATCACAGATAGCCTACTCCAGAGAGCAGTAGATGATATTATGATAGAGTTGAGAACTGGGAAGTCTTGGCTGTTATCAGTGGGTGTGATCCCCCCCATATGATTGGGGGCGGGTCGGATCCCCTAAGGGGAAGAACAATGTGGAGGGCTGCTGGGAGCAGGTGTCACACAAGAAGTAGAGTGAGCCCCTGGGTACCTCAGCAGGGAGAGTCGTTGGGAAACTTAGACGAGACACAGTGAGGGAACAGCCTGGGGTCTCTGGGGGAACACATTCCCAGAAATGAACCAAGGAACCCCTGAAAGTGAAAGACCCTATTCTTGAAGGCTTAGTGGGACCATGCTCGAGTGTGTCACTACAGATAGAGGATATTTACAGTATGCTAAAGCCAAACTCGACACCGGGTCACAGGTCACATTGTTGTACCATTTATTTTACAACTGTACAGGGACGAGGAGTGGGAGAGCTTTCCTGCCCCAAGGGTGAAGACCATATGTCAGTTTGCCATCACCATGAAGGCAGAGAGAATGGAGGGGCAGGATCGAGCACTGGACCAGTTGGGAGCTTCTGATGATGCCACCTCCCAAGTTTACTGTAACCTGACTGCTCTGAAGACAAATCAGCTGCGGAATTGAGTTCTGGGGAAGTGACATCTGTTCAGTGAGATGACCCAGGCATCGGTATCATTTGGTCAGTGGTCAAAAAGGGAAACATGGCTCAGGTGGAGAAGGCAAAACACGGGACGGTGCCTCCATTACTGAGAGAATGGCCTCAGTTGGAATTGCGGAACCAGATCCTGTACCGGGTCACAGCACCCTCGGACCGACCTCGGCTTTGCCAGCTGGTTCCACTGGAGAAATACCGGAGGATTGCGTTAAAGTCACTTCATGATGATTCTGGACATTCAAGGATTGAAAAGACATATGGATTGCTTAGTAACCGGTTTTACTGGCCCCAAATGAAGTCAGAGGTCAAAGAGTACTGCAAATCATGCATTTGATGCATATGACGGAAGACACTGCCTATGCGGGCAGCTCCCTTGTCCCACTTGCAGAGTGCGGGGCCCCGGACCTGGGGTGTATGGATTTCCTGTCAATAGAACCCGATGCCAGCAACATGGCGAATGTCTTCGTCATCACGAACCACTACACCAGATATGTGCAAGCTTTTCCTACCAAAGACTAGAGGGTGTCCATGGTGGCCAAAGTGATATGGGAGAAGTACTGCATTTATTCTGACCTCCCCAGGCAGATATATAGTGATCAGGGACGGGATTTCGAGAGCAGATTTACCCATGAGTTACTGGGCATGCTTGGAGGTGAGAAGACAAGGACCACACCCTGTCATCTACAGGGTGATCCCCAACATGAAAGGTTTAATCAGACCTTGCTAGACATGCTCAGGACCTTAGAGATCAGCAAGAAGAGCAGGTGGAGTCAATATATTGGACATCTGGTCCACAGTTGCAATTGTACCCAAAATGAAGCTACTGGGTACTCGCTATACCATCTGATGTTTGGGCATGAGGCGAGGTGCCCATTGACCTTTGTTTTGGGACTGACGAAGGCGACTGACTACCAGAGACTTACCTAAAGTATGTGTCTAATACGAGGAGAGAGCTGAAAAGGGCTTATGAATTAGCTGGTGTTTCGGCTGCCTGGCAGAATCAAAGGAATAAGAGGAGGTATGATCAAAAGGTGAGGTTCTCACAACTCCTGCTGGGAGACCGAGTCCTCATAAGGAATTTGGCACTACCCGGGAAACATGAGTTGGCAGATTGCTGGGTGGCTAAGCTCTATGTGATGGAGAGTCAGATGCCAAACCTGCCAGTTTTCCTGGTGAAAAAAGAGGATGGGAATGGGCCTGTCAAGATTCTCCATCAGATCTACCTGTTGCCCATGGGACAAGAGGAGCAGATAGACGTAGAGCTCAACCTGGAGCCTACTCCTTGTAAGAAGACTCTGGAAATGCCGAGCAAATGCAAGGCCAGCAGCAGGAGAGGTTAGGCTGGCCCCCACCACTGAGAGGGATACTTATTCAGAGGATGAGGACTTAGATGTGTGGGGTATGCTAACTCCCCGATTCATTGAGGAAGAGATTCCCAGCCCTTCTCCCGCTGAGTCCGGTGAAATTGGGGGATTTATCTGTGCACAGCCTGAGTTGCAGTGGGGCCCTGCAAGAGATGAATCGGGGCTTGGCCAAGGAATAGAGGGGTCTGAGTTGCTGGTGGGCTCAAGTGAAAGGCTGGGCGAGGCCTCACCAGGTGGACCAGAAGTATCCCCAGTAATATCAGAATGTGAATAGTTTATTGAGTGGGGACGGAGGTCTCAGAGAATTAGCAAACCACCAGACAGGCTGGTCTATGTAGCACCAGGGGAACAGAGTGTGGACAGTACAGTTTTGGGGAGCTATGTCACTGCCTTTTACACCTGGGTTGGACTTTGTGCTTTGCAAGAAGGGTTGGCGAATTATCTCAATGTCATGAGGACATGACTAAATTTGATGGAGGAAGAGTGTAACGTGCTGTAATGTTTCATGCTAATGTAATGGTTTCTCTGTAGCAGCAGTGTTGTTATAACTAGAGATAGCGGGGATTTTGGAATGTGCACTGGCCAATGAGGAGAGATGTTTTTTTTCTTATGTGACCGAGCTAAATTTTAGTGGTCTTTTTTTGTTCAGCAGAAGAGGGGGAGAGAAGGTGCCAGAACGGGAAATTCGTAGTCTGCAGGACGGAGTGGACTTGTAATGGGGTTGGGAGTCGACGCTGGAGTGGAAAATCAGTGGAGAATGAACAGATGGGAAAACCGTGAGCTCCAACGTTGCACATTAGACTGTTTCATGAGAATGGGCCTTTTAATTTTTTTGTTTCCTTTCTAGCCATGTAGTCAAATTAAGAATTATAAAGCTCAATTATTTAATCACATATTGTGTACTGTTTGTTATTTTGTGGTACTGATCTGTAACAGGGGAACACATCACACAGCATCCACCCAAACAAGATTTCTCGAGTTTGGCTGGACTGGAGGTTGTCTTCTCCTAAATTAAGCTGCTAGCCAAACCTGAGGGTTACACACATTTAGATGGACATGTAACATAAAGAATTTTACTCCTCATGTGTATGAAGGTTGTAAGTAATGAAGTCAATTCAAAAGCTTTTACTATCCACTTTGATATTGTTTACTAGCTTGCTTTCATATTTCATCTTTTCCCTCCTAATGATTTTTTTTGTTGCTCTCCATGTCCTTTCTTTTACTTTTTCATTATCTTTGTCTTCCCTTGTCAGCCACAGTTGTATTATTTTACCATTTGAGTATTTCTTCACTTTTGGACTACATCTATCCTGCACCTTCCTCATTTTTTATCAGAAACTCATTCCATTGCTGCTCTGCTGTCATCCCTGACAGCATCTCTTTCCAATTTACTTTGGCCAGGTCTTCTCTTATATCACTTTAATTTCCTTTACTCCAATGAAATTCTGCTACATCAGGCTTTACGTTCTCCCAATCAGATTTCAAGTTGAACTCAATTATATTGTGATCAGCAATTCTTCAGAGTTCTTTTCTTTAAGCTCCATAATCACCTCTGGTTCATTACACAACACCCAATCCAGTGTAGCTGATCCTCCAGTAGGCTCAACAATGAACTGCGTTAAAAAGCAATCTCGTAGGCATTCAACAAACTCATTCTCTTGAGATTCATTACCAATCTGATTTTCCCAATCAACCCCCACGTTGAAATCTCCCATGCCTATCATAACATTGCCGTTTTGGCATGCCTTTTCTATTCCCTCTTGTAAACTGTAGACCACATCCCAGCTACTGTTTGCAGCCCTATATTTAACTGCCATCAGTGTCCTTTTACCCTTGCAGTTTCTTAACTCAACCCACAAGTGTTCAACACCTTCCAATCCAGTGTTACATTGTTCTGCTGTTTTGATGCTATTCTTTACCAGCAGAGCTACACCATCCCTCTGCTGACCTTCCTATCCCTCCAATACAATGTGTAACCATAGACTTTCAGCTCCCAACTCAACCATCCTTCAGCCACAGTTCAGTGATAGCCCCCAACAAGAGATTACAATCTGTGATAGTGCAACAAGATCATTCACCTTATTTCTTATATTCCGTGCATTGAGATCTAAGTTAGCCTGCTCTCTGTTTCAATACAGTCATATTGATCACCTGTTTCAATGCCAAATTCCTGTAGTTCTATTTGTCTCTTTATGAGATTTAACTTTCTCTTTCTTACGTATCATGAGCATTTTGGACTCTTCATAAATTACTTTCTGAAATTTCACCAACATCTGAATGAGGTATAATCTTTTCATTGTTTTATCTGCAACTCTGACCCCTCCTTCTGGACAGCCCACCCACCTCCTTACATACCATCTATCTGGCAATATTCACTTATAATTAGATTGCACTTTGTACTTCAAATCTCTAGATGCTTCAAGTCTTGTTGACTTCTTCTCTAAGGCAGCTCTCCAGCCACTTCAGTGATCACACAACGCAGAAAGGATACTTGAGTGAGTGAGTGACACAACTATTGTTGGCAGAATTTCAGATGGTGAGGAGCATGCGTACAAGAATGAGACAGATCAGCTGGTTGAGTGGTGTTGCGACAGCAACCTTGCACTCAGCGTCATTAAGACCAAGGAACTGAATGTGGACGTTAGGAAGTGGAAGTTGAGGGAACACCCAGCAGTCCTCATTCAGGGATCAGCAGTGGAAAGGATGATCACTGTCAAGCAAAAACATCTCAGCATCTCTAAAAATCTAACCTGGGCCCAGCATATTGATGCAATTACAAAGAAGACACAGCAGCTGCTATATTTCATGATGAATTTGAGGTGATTTGGTATTTCATCAATGACTCCTGCAAATTTCATCAGATGTGGACAGCATTCTAACTGTTTGCATCACCGTCTGGTATGGAGGGGTTTCTGCAAAGGTTTAATAAAACTGCAGCAGTCTGCAGACTCAGTCAGCTGCATCATGAGCATTAGCATCTCCAAAATTGCATTCAAAAGCCAATGCCTCAAAAAGGCGACATCCATCTGAAAGGACCCTTATCACCCAGGACATGCCCTCTTCTAATTGCTACCATCAAAGAGGAGGGACAGTAGCCTGCTGCTGCAAAACACCAAATTTCATGACATTCTGTATACCTGTGATATTAAACCTGATATTGATTCTGATTCTGAGTGGCAAAATCTGACAAGTAGAGAATAATGTGGAAAAATACATGCTTATCTATTTTCTCAAGAAGCTTAATGAAATACATATTATCAAAATGTTTTTTACTAAGCTCTGATACACAAAAAGACCTGGTGCTTTGGTGCATTACTTGCAAAAGGCAAATAATTAGGAAAGTTAACAAAATGTCACTGTAAGTTGAAAAGAAGAATGTTGAAACCAATTAGGTGATGTTTCAACAAGAGACATAGGTGAGGCAATACCTAGAGTACTGTCTATTGTTTGGTGTTTTTTTGAAGTAAGAAGTAAAGAATCTGTGAGGAATTCTGAAGAAGGTTGGAGATATGGAGAGAATTAATACTCTTGGCATAGATGACGTAGAACATATATATTGTTTAAATGATAGGTGGAATTGAAGTACTTATAAATGTAGACGGAGAATCTGGAAAAAATATCAGTATTTGAATAGGGGAAAACATTTAGACAAGAGACAAGAGCTCACTGAAATAATAGAAGTACCAGATCTCTACTGGACATTGATCTTAGAAAAGAGGCAGAAGACAGCTGTGGATAGTCAGACCTCGATAGCTTGAAAGGCAGAAATCTAACTTCAGTGATAATTTTACATTGTGTCTAATGTCTGTTATCAACCATGGATTGTTAGGTATAATCTGCCTACATTTTCTTTCATAATGCCTCAGCAGAGGACATCTATTCTTCATGTCCGTCCGTTCTCATCATATTTTTCTGACAATCCTGCTTTATCCTAATCCTTACTCTTAGCTCATCATTTAGGAATTCATTATTTGATTTGTTCCATTCAATTTCTATACTTCTCATCTTCTTCCTTTGAAACTCAAAACAAAGTACTGTTCTACATCACCTCCATCATTGCTGCCTCCTTAGTTAAGAAATACCCTCTCCCATTTCCATCATGTCTAAAGTGATATGTCCTTCAACTTTTGAGTATTTCATGTTTTATATTTGATTCAGTGATTCAGAATATTTTACTCTGGAATAGATGTGGAGTTGGCATATATTGTCCATGTTTTAGCAAGTTTGAATAAATTAATCACTTTTTTAATCTCCAATTTTAAAAAAGTTTCTGAGTATTTGAAAGGAAGATCGGCTATTCTGTGGTTATGAAATCCTGTGGTTATTACTCGTTCGGTTTGTATTTAGAAATTTCATAGCAGGATTACTTCATGAACCACTGTAGTGTGCAGGCCTCTGTTAGTCTTGATAGACCATGGATTTGCACCTTGGAAAGTTTCTAGGGTGTAGTTCCTGGGCAAGGTTGTATGGAAGACCGGCAGTTGCTCATGCTGTAAGTCTCCCCTCTCCACACCACCGATGTTGTCCAAGGGAAGGGCATTAGGACCCATACAGCTTGGCAATGGTGTCATCACAGAGCAATGTGTGGTTAAGTGCCTTGCTCAAGGATACACACGCAGCCTCAACCAAGGCTCAAACTAGTGACCTTCGGATCACTAGACAAGAGCCTTAACCATGTGAACCGCTACAAGCTATGTGGTGAGTATTTCCAACTTTGCTAAATGGTAAAGTGTGCAGAACATTAACCTAACAATTGTCTTCAATTTCACCTCTCTCATTACTACTGCATGAAAAACTGGAAATAATCTACTAGTATTTCCCTAAATTCAATACTTTACAAAGCAAAATCTCCACCAGGTAACACCTCAATATTCCCATTTCTAGGAAAACATGACCTTAACTTTATGTCTGTCTTTGTAGCTGTAAGGTCTCATGCCTATAATTATTCATGTAGGGTGTTCAATATCTGTTCTACTGCTCCCTTATTTTTCCTGTAAAAAGTGTTAAAGATGGCTGGTCTGATTATAACATCAATTCAACATCTCTGATTACCCATAGTAATCTTTAAGCTCCTTATCAATCAAGGGTCTGGCTATTGCTTTGTGGAAAATTCTCAAAGACTCTGAATCCAATTTTAGCTCAGGTAAAAATTTGTTTTATACTACAAAACAATTAAAACTTTATTACAGCACTGTCAAATAAATCAAAATTAACTCACTTAGGACACCTTAAAACATTTTTAAACAATCAAAATTCAATTAATCCAAATAATGTAAATTACCTGACATTAGTAGTAGTACCAGTGTGGTCACTCGACTCAAGTAAGCTGTTCTCCTAAGGGATTGTCTACTGGTGGGTCCTCATGTGTCCACTGAAGCTGATCTGGGATTCTCATATTTGGGTGTGGTGTGGCCATGAGTAAGTGGTAGCTCTGATTAGAGATTGGGCCCTTTCACATCTGTGGCACAGTCATGTAACACAGTACCCTCTTAAACAGATCTTCTCCAAGTGCATCTATTGAGTGTAATTCATCTTTTGAAATAGAAACATAGAAATAGTGAGTAAATTATTGAGTGTAATATCTTCCCAGTTTTTAGTTGTAATGTTGAATTCCTTCAGGCTGGTTTTAATATCTTTGAAGCATTCCCTTTGCTCACTAGGACTACTCAGGTGGTCATTAATCTCTGAGCAGATGTCTGCTTTTGAAGATAAGACCCTTCTCCCTGTAGCATTTCCTCTTCATTCAAATCACATGATTCGCTGTTCTTATTCTGGCTCTATTTTAGTGCAAGGTTATGAAGTAGATCCCTCACTATTGGGAATATAGTAATTCTGTGTCCAACCACCAGTGTCCCTGCAGAATGCAGCCAATAAATTGCCAACAGAGCTTGGCCATCAATTTTATGATTACCAAGTTCGTAGTGAGGTCCCAAATTCCCTGACATTTTGCAAAGTATTAAGCTACCAGTATTTCCAAGTGTAACAATAAGATAACATAAGATATTGTAGCAGAATTTGGGCATTGAACCAATCAGGTTTGCTCCACTATTCAATCATGGCTGATTTTATTTCAACTCCAATCTCCTGCTTTTTCCCAATAACTCTTAAACCCCTTACTAAAATATCAATCTCTGCCATAAGTACATCTAATGACTTGGCCACCACAGTCCTCTATGGCAAAAAAAAATGCACTGATTCATCAACCTCTGGATGAATAAATTCCTCTTCATGTCAGTTCTAAAGGGAGATCCTTTATTCTGAGACTGTGCTCTTCAATCCTAAACTCCCTGAAGGCATTTTGTTTTGTTTGGGTTAGAGGTCTCCTCCTTAGGATGATGATTTACCTCTTTTCGGTTTCATGGTTCTGTAGTGCCTGATATGGCAAATGGCCCTTCCACAGATGGGGCTGATCAAAATCAGTATCAGGATTAATATCACTGGCATATATCGCAAAATTTGTTGTTTTGTGGGGCAGTACACTGCAATACATAACAATAAAATTGGTGAATAACAGTTAAATTAAATAAGTAGTGCAAAAAGTAGTGAGGTACAGTTTATGGGTTCAATGTCCTTTCAGAAATCTGCTTGCAGATGGGAAAAAGCCATTGCTAAACTGTTGAGTGTATGCTTTCAGGCTCCTGTATATCCTCCCTGATAGCAGCAATGAGAAAAGGGCTTGTCCTGGGTGATGTGGGTCCTTAATAATGGATGTTGCCTTTTTGAGGCATTGCTCCTTATAGATGTTCTGGATGCTATGGAGGCTAGTGCCCATGATGGAGCTGACTAAGTTCACAACTGTAGCTTCTCTCAATCCTGTTCAGTAGCCTTCCCCCACCCCCATACCAGCTGGTGACGCAGCCAGATCGAATTCTCTCCATGGATAATCTCCAGAAATTTGCAAGTGACTTTGGTAACATACTGGATCTCCTCAAACTACTATTAAGTATAGCTGCAGCTGTGCCTTCTTTGCAATGGCATTGACATGTTGGTCTCAGGATAAATCCTCAGAGATGTTGATCCCAAAGAATGTGAAATTGCTCACTCCTTCCATCTATGAGAAATGATGTATGTTCCCTCGTCTTACCTTTTCTGAAGTCAGCCATCTGTTCTTTAGTCTTGTTGCCATGACACAACTCAACTAGCTAATACATATCACACCCGCACACCTTCTTATTACCATCTGAAATTCTGTCAACAATCGTCATTGTTGTGGCTATCCCTTGAGGTTGAGGATGATGGTCTTAATTCTGTTGATCTATTTATGGGCTCTCAAGTGGTTTATGAGTCCAATCTTGGCTTTGAAAGTTCTTCCGAATTCAGGACAGGTAGTTCCAGATGGCAGGTCGGGCTTTAGTTGTTGCTGTCTCTCTTTCTAGTTTCCTTTCTTTTCTTCTAATTCTGCATATCTTTTGACTTCGAAAGTTGCTGTTCCTTCTCGGATGATAACTTTCCCAAGTTTTCTATCCTTGGCATCGATTTCCCAATTCTTGTTGCTGATGTTACATTTTTTCATGTTGGCTTTTAAGACATCTTTGAATCTCTTCTGTTTCCGCCTCTTTTACGTTTGCTTTCTTTAAGCTGGGAGTAGTAGATTTGTTTCGGCAGATGTTCGTCTTTCATCTGAACAACATGACCTCTCCACCTTAGTTGGTTCTTGATGACGTAGACTTCAATGCTTGTTGCTTTTGCTTCATTTAGCATGCTGATGTTGGTTCTTCTATCTTCCCAGCTGATATTTAAGAAGTTTCAAAGACAGTGTTGATGGAACTTTTCAAGTGCCTTCAGATGTCGTCGGTATGTTGTCTAGGTTTCTGATGCACACAGGAGCATTGGGATCACCACAGCTTTGTACACTAATATTTTGATGTCTGTTCGGATGTCATGATCATGGAAGACTCTTGTTTCGAGACGTCCAAAAGCTGTTCCAACGCATTCAAGATGATATTGGATCTCGTCGTTAAGGTCAGCATTGGAGGAGATGTGACTTCCAAGATACGGAAAGTGGTCCACGTTTTCTAGGGTTATTTTGCCAAGTTGAATTGATGGTTCTATCCGATTTGTCTCAGTTGGTGTCGGTTGATAGATGATCTGAGTCTTCTTGGAATTGATGGTAAGTCCAAGTTTTGTGTATGCACAGCTGAAGGCAGTCAGAATCTGTTGTAGGTGGATTTCTGAAAGAGCTGAAAAACTGTTGTCATCTGCGTATTTAAACTCAATGAGGGAACTCGTGGATGTCTTGTTTTTGGACTTGAGAAGGGCAAGATTGAAAAGTCTGCCATCTGTTCTGTAGACAATTTCAATTCCTAGTGGTAGGTCATCTTTGATAATGTGGATGATTGTCACAATGCAGATGGTGAGCAAAATTGGGGCAATCATACATCCCTGTTTTACTCCTGATATGACTTGAAAAGGCTCACAGTTACTGTTCTCCATGGATGGTCACCTTGTCATGGTGGAGAAGCTTGTGTGGTCCTGAGATCTTGAGAGTGATGTTGTCTGGAGCTATGCTTTTGGTAGGGTCACCCATGGCGGTAAGGTCGAGAGTGAGGTCCCTGACAAAGAACAATCCAACCAAGACCTCAATGGTGGAACAGGCGGATGAAGTTACTTCAAACTCAACGGCTGTGAAGGTGGATGAAGGCTGCAACATATGCATCAGCTCCAATCATCGTGGTTTCCATGCCATTGGAATCAGTTGGTTGATTTGTGAAGTATCGTGGGCTTCTTGGAGTGCAATATCAAGTACACGTTAAACACATACACACACAGTCATCTTCTTTCTTTGGCCACTAATGCCAATAATAGTCATGTCATCCACAAATTTATAGGTAGCATTTGAGCTGTGTCAAGCCACAAAGACACAGGTGTAGAAAATGTAGAGCAAGGGGCAAAGCTCTCATCCTTGTGATGCACCAGTGTTGATTATCAGTGAGGTAGAGATGTTATTTCTGATCCACACAGACTGTGGTCTTCCAATGAAGAAGTCGAGGATCCAGCTGCAGTGGGAAGTACAAAGGTCCAGGTTTTGGAGCTTTTCAATCAGAACTGTAGGAATGATGATGTTAAACGTTGAGCTATAGTTAATAAACAGCATCCTGACATAACTATTGGTATTATCCAGGTGATCCAAGGCTCCCTGAAGAGCCAATGAGAATGCATCTGCTGCAGACCTATTGTGGCAACAGGCAAATTGCACTGGGACCAGGTTATTGCTGAGCCAGGAGTTGGTTCGAACCATAACCAACCTCAAAGCATTTAATCACCATAAATGTGTGTGCTACTGGTGGCTGATGATGTGGGCAAGTATGTAGTTTGATGTAATGCTGGGTCTTCAGCCCAGGAGAGAACATCGATGTTGGCTCACTTATCCTTCCAGTAAACTTTGAAGAGGTATATAATTTCTCACTGTTGTTTCAACAGCTCAGGTGGGTTATTAAGTCCAACTATTACATTCCTTAGGTCTTGAGTCAAAAATGAATGTAGTCAGTGACTTTTTAAAGCACCTTAATGAACATCTTAGAATTAAAAACACTAATACGTAGCTTCAGTGCATAATTTGTCAATTAAGTTTTCAAGAAGTGTATTATGCTTTGATGTTGAGGTAGGTGCACATCATAAATTGATACATGCCATTTGGTTTGTAATGGAAGCCTAAATTGCCTATAATTAAATAGGAGCACATTTGTGTCAGCACAGACTCCCACTCAATACATACATTGGGAAACTCAATTGCAAAGCAAATAAAAGTCTGCAGAGCTAGATGTAAATCATGCAGAATGTTTGCTGGTTTAATGTAGGTAATCTTCACCATTCATTCTCGCAGTCAATTTGCTGCTTTAGCTTTGCATATTGTAAAGTAACTAATGCCGTCTATATTCTGTAAATCTGATTGAAAATTGAATTTACTGCATTTTATAAACTTGCATGTGGCATCAGCAGCATATGGAAGGGTGTGTGTGTGTGTGTGTGTGTGTGTGTGTGTGTGTGTGTGTGTTTGCATTGTTCTCAGGAGTAAGCATTAGATCTCTCAGTCTGTGCCCACCTTTCAAAGTGACCCTGTCTGATCTACGTTGGCCCCAAATTCTTTTCTGTACCAGCTCCCCATAGCCCTCAAAACCTCAATCT
Source organism: Hypanus sabinus (assembly GCF_030144855.1). NCBI lineage: Eukaryota > Metazoa > Chordata > Chondrichthyes > Myliobatiformes > Dasyatidae > Hypanus > Hypanus sabinus. The sequence goes on from NC_082710.1 coordinate 123,416,631, forward strand.
TTCAAATATTTGTCTGTCTCCTTCTAAATATTTGTGATGATCCAGCCTGCACCTTCTCTTGGCTTTAGGGCGGTGAATTCTAGAAAAGCATATCCCTTTATGTGAAGAAACCTTAGCACACCACAGTTTAATAGACCAGCATTTATTTGCAGCCCTGTCTCCTTATTCATTAATCTGTCACTAGTGAATTCTGTCTCCCAATAGGGAACATTATTTAATTAATATTTAATTTCTTCTTGACTTGTATGAAACCTATTTGTGCAAGTACAAAGAAATTTCAGGAATGTTTATTTCAAACTCTATCTTGTTAAATAGACGATCAGTAGGTTTGAAGTCAATAATAACATTTTGTAAATAGCTGAATCCTTTTAGTTCAGTGTTAGCATATTAACAGAATCCTGACACCAAAGATTTAGCTTTAAAATTTGATTGCAAATACATAGACAGAATTCATTTTTCATCTTTTATATAGATGCTATCATCCTAATTTAAAATAACTGTAAGTATCTCATACATTTTCTACACTTGTTTAATTTTGTTTGCTACCTTCAGTAAAGCTCAGAACATGGGAATCAAGGACATCAATGATTTTGTATTTTAGGATTTGTTAAAGTGGCATATGGAGCTGATATATAGATTAAACACTCTTCCTTTCAAAAGGTAAAAAAAAAGTTGAAGCACATTTGTTTCTATTGGAATAGATTAGTATTTTTATTTGTGATTTATCTACTCTCAGTATAGGGTTCCTACAAGAGTACCAGAACCTTGTCATGGTTTTGGAGGCTTGCTTGGTTCAATGACCCAGAAAGCTTTACTGGCCAGAGTCAGGGCTTTATACTTTGGCTCTAAGTAGGATTACCTATGCCAAACAGGTCAAAAGATAGATACCAGATTAAGAATGGTCCATTGGTCCTCCAGGTTTGGGTGTTCAGCTCAGGGCTAACAAACCTGACGGATAAAACAAAATTGTTATGAAAATAGCAATGAAGAATTCTTCTACCTCTGTGCGTGACAGTATTCCTGAGTCTCCATCTGGGACTTGAATGAGTGACGGTAGTGAAAACCAAGAGGAAGCTAATGACACAATGAAGGAAGTCCTGAACCCCACCAGAGGTGGAAGACCTTCATTGTTGTCCTAATCACCAGAGGTGTAATGAGCAGTAAGTCAATATATTGTTAGCTTTTTGCCAAAATCTTTGCAAACATAGGTGCCAAAATGTAAATACACCTACATTGTTCGCTTGTCTGCCAGCTATTGATTTTTCAACCCTTCAAAAAGGAAATATTTCTTAAGTGATAACTCTTCATATATTTTCCATATTTCCTAATGATGTAGAAGCCCAGTTCAGCCCATTGAGTCTATTGCACTTTACAGAGCAATACCATTTTCCATAGATTTTCCCTGCAACCTATTCCCTCCAACATCCATCAATTTCTCCCTTGATTCAACTTTTAATCTATCAACTCATACATCTTTATAACATGGGAGAAAACTAGAGCATTTGGGTGAGACTGACACAACCTAAGGAGACATTCTGACAGAACCAAAGGTCCAATTGCAGGAGCTGTTGGGAAGCAGTTGTTCCAGCTGCTTTACTGTCTTAGGCTATTTTTTTCTGTAACATCATTTGGTATCTGTTAGCTGACATAATAGAACATAGAACATAGAACAGTACAGCGCATTACAAGCCCTTCAGCCCACAATGTTGTGCCAACCCTCAAACCCTGCCTCCCATATAACCCCCCACCTTAAATTCCTCCATATACTTGTCTGGTAGTCTCTTAAACTTCACCAGTGTATCTGCCTCCACCACTGACTCAGACAGTGCATTCCACGCACCAACCACTCTCTGAGTTACAAACCTTCCTCTAATATCCCCCTTGAACTTCCCTCCCCTTAATGTAAAACCATGTCCTCTTGTACTGAGCAGTGTACTCACTTCAGGACCTCATCCCTCTTCCTGTCTATGTCGTTGATCCCAACATGTATCACAACTTCTGGTTGCTTTCCCTCTTGTACCAGGATGTCACGCACCCAGTCAGACACATCCCGGACCCTGGCACCCAGGAGGCAACAAACCATGCGGGTTTCCTTCTTACGCCCACAAAATCTCCTGTCTGCTCCCCTGACTATAGAGTCTCCAATGACGACAGTTCTCCTCTTCTCCATCCCATCCTTCTGCACCACAGGGTCAGACTCAATGCCAGAGGCCCTGCCACCATGGCTCATACCTGGTCGGTCATCCTCACCAGCAGCATCCAGGATGGTAAACTTATTATTCAGGGAAATGGCTACAGGGATGCTCTGCACTACCTGTCTACTCTCCTTCACTTTCCCCCCCTCGGACTGTCACCCAACGACCTGCTTCCGGCAGCCTAGGTGTGACTACCTCCCTGTAGCTCTCATCTATGACTGCCTCAATCTCCCTTATGAGCTGCTGCTCCAGATTCCTCACACGGTCTTCTAGCACTTCTGGCAGATGTGACTCTGCGGGAGAGGGGAGTTCCCCCAAGACTGCCACATCTCACAGGAGAGGCACATCACCATCTCAGGAGGCATTGCAAAGACTAACTGGGAACAAACTCGTCCTCCGCCTCTTCCCGTTGAAGCCTCTCGAGTCAAAGCCTCAAATCTCCACTCCTTCACTGGCCCACTCACTCACTGGCCGCTTTCCACAGCAAGCAGAGGAAATATATTTTCATTAGACTATATATACATGTGTGTACATATATTTATTGTAACACATTTTATACTATTATTATGTATTGCATTATACTCCTGCCACAATATATACTTTGTTCTTGAGTTTAAATCCAATACTAGAGGTACAGAAGTTATTTGATAATAATACTTGTTATTTGATTAATATGACTGCTGCAGAAGCAAAACAAGCTAACGCAGATTTTATCTTGGCCATCTTTATAGACAATGTGTATTTCATTTACAGACCACACATTTGTGTTTACTGGGATCTCTTCCAAAGTACCTGATGCTCAAAGTGGCATAAATTCGCAAATGTGTTCCAAGATTTTATATTAATTTCTAGTTTCATCCATATTTTAGTTGAATGAAAACGATGCATACAGAACTTGTACTATATCCTCAGAGCAAAAGAACAATATATAAACAATATATATTTACCACGGCTTTAGCTAACGACAAAGGGGAAATCAACCCCCAACGACTCTCGAAGGATTGACATCATAAAAGGAATGGGCAAGTTAAACATCCGTCTTTCTTTCCAACCAAAAAGCTGCAGCTTGAATGAACTTGAGTGACTTTTATATTTCCATCGGACAATACATTATCCCCTAGACAACGATAGAGCTATTTTTTATTGATTATTATTTTACCTGCGCTTTTAGATTTAGTATTGACGACGTATATTATCTGTATGTTTGCATTGATATTATTTTTGTGTATTTTTATCAATAAATACTGTTAAAAATAGTACCATCAGACTTCAACTGACCTCTCTATCTTTGCTGGTAAGTGACCCAGTTACAGGGTACGTAACAGCAGGAATCTGTGTTGAAATTAAAATGGCTAATAGTTATGCCTACAGGACTAGGACTGCCAGACTGTGTAACGGCTTCCTCCCTCAGGCTGTGAGACTCTGCCACCTCAAAGTTCTAGTCAGTGGGTTAGCATGCTGTTTACTGCTTAACTGTACTGCATGCATTTTGGATTATATTTTATTAACTTATTTATGGTAATATTTTGATTTATATGTTGTGTGTGTTATATGTTTTGGCAGTGTACCGTGGTCCAGAGGAACGTTGCTTTGTTTGACTGTATAAGTACAGTCAGTTGACAATAAACTTGAACTGAAAATTGAACTACAGATTACTGGTTCCTGGATTACAGCAAGATGTCTCTCATGAGATATGAGTGTGCAAGTTGATTAGACTTTGAAACATATTCATGTGCATTGGCAAACATAAAAAAATGGGACTATGCTAATCGGCCTACATCAAACCAGGCACTAAATTCCTCCAGGATGGTGGTGAATATTGGCAGCTCACATTGAGGTTTTTGAAGTTGTGGTGTTCGCTAAGCTGGGCAACTGGTTTGTAGATGTACCATCACCTGTCAAGGAGGCATCCTCAATGTGCAGTTCTTGCTGTTTCTCTTTGGGAGTGCTTGCATTTATATAGACCCACATTTACTTGCCTCGTTCCTGATTGGCTAGCCCATCAGTTCCCCTTTGAATTTTATTGGCTCATGTTTCTTTTACTCTTGGATGGCCATGGATGGCATCTATTTTGTTATGTTTGTTTATGGAGTTATCGGAAGAAAGCCACACTTATAAAAATTCTCATACTTTGTGTTTTCCTGTGCCAGAGCTTCCACAGTGTCCTAGTTACAGTGATGTCTTTCTGGGTCTTCACATACCAAGTTATATTGTCAGCTGAAATATGAAACTGTGATAGAGATCAAGGATGGCTTCTCACTGTTATTTGTCAATTGTCACATCAAAATATGGTCATAGGCATATTGTTCACTGATCAATAACTGGTGGCAGTTTAATAACCAAAGAATCGGTCCCATAGCACTAATATTAAGTGTCTAGAGATTCAGTCCTCAGAAGCCTTTAGGCTGCCCATGCAAATTCTTTGTCTCTGAAAATTCTTAGTTGTTTATCAGTTATGATGTGCTCCCATTGTAAATATGTAATTGACTGGAATCATTTGTCTGTGCTCAAAATATTGAAGTAAAATATGCAACTATACCTACTGAAATTGTATTCAATCATCTGCTGTCATCGTAGTCTTTACATTGGGTGTAAAAACTCAATGTACTTAAAGTTCAGAGATTCTACTAAATTTCTCCCAGGAGAGTATTCCATCAGGTCTCTTCTTGAATGTCTGATTTGCTGATTAAAGACATTTTTCATCCAAAGCACTGGACTCACACCGATGCAGTAAAGGCCGTGGTAAAGGCCCACCAATTCGGAGGCAAATGGAAAAGGACACACGTGGGCTTTTCCACCGACTTTCGCTATTACGCTGTTACAGGAGTTCTAGCATTTCTTCTGGTGCGTCTGAAGGGGCTGTTCCCCAGACCCTCTTTTATCCTGACTCACAGCGTCTCAGATGTCAATCAGGTTGGGATGATGCAATCCCTCCACCAACCCCCCTTGGTTCATTGCCTGGGGGCTTAGATGAATCGAACAGTACCCAATGCACAATTCCATCTCCAAGAGATAATGGCCTTTAACCATGGCTTTGTCTCTCGGAGGCCCAGGACACATTCCAAACATTGAGGAATCTGCGTGTCTCTCTCATTTCCTGGCTCTCCTGACCTGAATCAATAGCGATCCTGCGATTCTCAAAAAGGAGGGGGCCACGGGCCTAACACTGCTTATAATTTATGTTTTTAAAGTGTTTTGTGAAGACTGTTTGTTATTTATATTAATGAATGCTCTATCTTAAATGATGTATTTTAGCAATGAATACTTCGCTTTAACTAGGTATGATGACACATTTTGCTGGTAAATATTTTTGAGTTTTGTAAATATACAATGCTCTGAAGGTCACATAGTATCAAAGCTACTTCAAAATCAGTGAATGGCAAAATAAAAGTGAATACATGAGTGAATACATTTAATGCTTATCATGGAGCCAGATTCCAGAAAATATTGATGTGAGTTGTTAATGGAGAGGTAAGTAATGAACTGTACACATCAGGCTGCCGATTGACATTGTGTGACTGCTCTGAACAAATTTTACCCCAATTTTCCTCAACGTATTAATACTAGGAGGTGAAGAGATGTTTATCTTTTTTCTTTAAACTTTTCTTTTATTAGGTTTAAATTAGGTTCTGGTACACCAGTCCCAAAGAGGATCACCCAGGTGATGGCAGGATTGGATTGTTTCAGTTATATGGAGAAATAACTTCAGCTGGGCTTATTTGATCTGGAGTAGAAGAGGCTAAGGAAGATAACATTATGAAGGGGGAATCATGAAAAATTCAGAGCACGACTGATGGAAGATGAAGTTACGATTTGGATGATAGAGAAGGTAGTACGAATCTTAGAACATAAAACAGATCAGTACAGGAGCAGGTCCTTTAGCCAATAATTTTGTGCTAAACCAGCAAAAAGTAAATCAAGTCCCCCAAAAAACAAATCCCTCCTACCTACACAATGTCCATATCCCTCATCTTACTCATATTCATGTGCTTATTTAAAAATTTCTTAAAAGCCTTTAAGGTATTTGCCTTTACTACCACACCAGGCAGTGCATTCCAGGCATCCACCACTCTCTGTGTAAAATAAATTGCATCTCACATCCCCTTTGAACCTACCTCCTCCCAACTACCTCCCCTGACCTTTAATCCATGCCCTCTGGTATTAGACATTTCAACCTTGGAAGGCAGATACTCCCTGACTACTCTATCAACTTCTCTCATCATCTTCTTTCCTATAACTAAGAGGGCACAGGTAGAAGGTGAAATATAGGTTTACAGAGGATCTAAGAGGGAATATTTCCACACAGTGATTGGCAGGAACCTGCCACATGCTGCCTCAGCAAATGACGGAAGCAGGTATTCTCATAACACATAAAATGCATTGAGTCAAGTACTGTATTTGAAGCAACAAACCCTCCCGTGGTAAATGTTGGAGATAACTACAGGGGTTGGCATGGGTATGCTGGGCAAATAGACTTTTCTTGTGCTCTTTGACTCTATGATTCAATGAGTAAACTCAAATATATGGAGGTATGATGATAATAAATGGTGCATCTTGCTCTTTGATGAAAGATTTAAAATGAATTTTCACCTGCATTTTTTTGTATCTGTTTTCTGGTAACCCAGATGTAGCCCTTGTCCTGGACAACTCATGTTGTCTCCAGGGAAAGTACATAAAGAAATATCCTGTGATTGTGTAGTAGAGTGTTGTGAGCTTGTTATAGTGTGACTACTGAATAGAATCACAATCAGAATCCAGTTTATTATCACCATTATGTGACAGAAAATTTGTTAACTTAGCAGCAGCAGTTCCATGCAATATGTAATATAGAAGAGAAAAAAAAACAAATATAAATAAATAAATAAATAAATAAATAAATAAATAAATAGGTAAATAAATAAATAGATAGATAGATAAATAGATCTCGGTATACATATATTGAAAAGATTAAAAAACAGAAAAATTGTATATTAAAAAAAGTGAAGTAGTGTCCAAGGATTCATTGTCCATTTAGGAATCAGATGCTTGGAGGTCCTTAATAATGGATGCTGCCTTTCTGAGACACTGCTCCTTGAAGATGTCCTGGGTCTTTGTAGGCTAGTAACCAAGTCGGAGCTGACTAGATTAACAATCCTCTGTGGCTTCTTTTGGTCCTGTGCAGTAGGCCCTCCATTGCAGACATTGATGCAGCCTGTCAGAATGCTCTCCACAGCATATCTATAGATGTTTTTGAGTGTATTTATTGACATGCCAAATCTCTTCAAACTCCTAATGAAGTTGCCTTCTTTTTAACTACATCAATATGTTGGGAACACAGACAAAATGCTGGTGGAACGCAGCAGGCCAGGCAGCATCTATAGGGAGAAGCACTGTCGATGCTTCGGGCCGAGATCCTTCGTCCGGACTAACTGAAAGGAAAGATAGTAAGAGAAGGGTCTCGGCCTGAAACATCGACAGTGCTTCTCCCTATAGATGCTGCATGGACTGCTGTGTTTCACCAGCATTTTGGCTGTGTTGCTTGAATTTCCAGCAGCTACAGATTTCCTCTTGTTTGCTCAATATGTTGGGATCATGTTAGATCCTCAGAGATCTTGACACCCAAGAGTTTGAAATTGCTTACTCTCTCCACTTCTGATCCCTCTGAGGATTGGTATGTGTTCCTTTGTCTTACCCTTCCTCAAGTCCACAATCAGCTCTTTCATTGTAGCTTTTTTGTTATGTGCCAGTTTGTTGCTACGGCCCCACTCCACTAGTTGGCATATCTCACTCCTGTACACCCTCTCATCACCACCTGAGATTCTACCAACAATTGTTGTATTGCCAGCAAATTTATAGATTATCTGAGCTATGCCTAGCCATACAGTCATGTATATTAGGAGAGTAGAGCAGTAGGCTAAGAACACACCCCTGAGGTGCGCCAGTGTTGATCATCAGCAAGGAGAATATATGAGAATAATTTTGAGGTGCTTCAATTTTGGTAATATTAACCATACAACAAATATTGAATAGGTAGTAAAGTTAATTCTCTTCTACTTGTAAAGAATCTAATCATATCTGTTGCATTCATGGGAGATTAGAGGATTTTTTGGTTTAACTCCTTAATTAAAAGCAACAAATTCTCAATGCAACATTGGACAATCATCCATGATTATTCTACTCAAATGTCTAAAGTGAAACCTTTTGACTAAAGGTAACTTACCTAACTTGCACTGTTATCACTCACAAGCTTTGCAAAGTAGGAAAACTTGTTATCCCATTATTGCTAAGAATAAATTATGTGCAGGGTTGTATTTTTTTATATAAAAGCAAAGAAAAAACTGTTGGAAGTTTCCTCTTTGAATTGTTGATTTATTTTGATCTGAAGTTCAACTGGCAAAAGAAATCCAAGATCTTTGATTTCTCACCCATACTGTGGTTCCTCATTATATTTGCCAGTGTGGTGAGAATGGTATCAGCAGGCTATTTAAAAAGTAGAAATATTTAAAATAGGATGTCAAAGCTGCCAAGCTCTGAGTTATGATAGAACACACTTGGTAATTAATCCCTCAAGAAAAAAGAAACATTTCTGAAAAATTTCTGGCTCTTTAAGGTGAACATTAAAACCTATTCAATTTTGTTCTGTTTAATCTTGACCTAATATATTCCAAAGGCTACGTTCTTCTATCATGTAGATCCAACAGCAGAGAAAACTTCCTGCTGAGAAAATATTCAATTATAGTGACTTGTAACTATTTCTACAATCTTTGATCCTATTCCCAAATAGACATTAACTTACCATAATTGAAGCTGCTGATGAGTACACATGTTTGAATATGGAATCCAAGTTCCCCCACTTTGGTGCATAAAATTGATCTGATCTTTAACTCTTCATAGAATGCAAATTTTCGAAGTACTGTTCTCTTGTAGTGCGTCGACAACATAAGTCAAGCAGCTGGTTCATTCTTCTCCTTATTGTGTTTACATTTAAATTCACTGATGTTTTAAATCTTTTTCCTTGAAGTTCATGTCTGGCCAGACTATCATTTATTGTCCATTCTTAATTGTCCTTAGGAAAGTAATAAAAAGCCGGTTCATTGAAATGCTGGTCGTGCATTCTGATAAAGCTTCTTCCTCACTGCTGTTGAGGTGAAGATTTAAGGCAGTGATGCAGTGATGATGGAACACTGAAAATGTTTCCAAGTCAAGGTATGTGGACATTGGTAGGGAATCTGAAGTTAATGGAGTTCACAATATTAAAACAGATGTGCAGTGCTGTCAAGATAATCGAGACAATGAAATGCAATGCATTTTGTAAACAATACATGCTGCATCACCTCTCAAAATCCAGCCTTACATCCCTGTTATGAGAGGTGAAAGTGGGTAAGGCCAGCCAACAGAGATCTAGTGACGCTATATAGGCCTATCCCCTGTACAGTGGATATAATGGATTACAGAAATATTAATGAACTCCAACCATACCATCAACTTTGCGGATCATGGAGATGTGAGATCATCAATGGCTTATGCTCCACTGGGATCCAAGAGCTCAAGAAGAAGAAGACATATTGCATCCATTGTGAATTAGTGGTGAACAATGAGGCTGTGTCCTCTGATCCTAGACTCTCCCACCATACGAAACATTCTCTCCACCTCCACTCGATCAAGTCATTTCACCATTCGACAGGCTTCAATGAGGTCACCCTCATTCTTCTGAATTCTAGTAAATATAGGCCCAGAGCCATCAAATGTTCTTCACATGGCAAGCAATTCAATTGTAGAATCATTTTCATGAACCTTCTTTGAACCCTCTCAGTTCAGTTTCAGCACATCCTTTCTAAGATAAGTGGCCCAAACCAGTGAGAAGACAGTTTTATGGGGTCGATGGAATAGCGGAGCAGACTATAATGACCTAATTCTGCTTATATGTTTTATGGTCTTATGGCCTTATGGTCTCCTTCAGAACCCTGGGTGACTTATCTATCTTCAGATCTTTCAGTTTCCGAAGAAATCTCTGTCTAATTATGGTAGCTTTACTCACTTCATGCCCCCTGACACCAGAACTTTTACCATGTTACTAATGTTTTCCATAACGAAAACTGACGGAAAATACTTATTCAGTTTGTCAGCCATTTCATTGCCCCCATTACAACCTCTCCAGCATCATTTTCCAGTAGTCTGATATCCACTCTCACCTCTCTTTTACACTTCATGTATCTGAAGAAACTTTTGGTATCCTCTGTGATGTAATTGGCTATCTTAACTTCATATTCCACCTTTACATTCTTAATGACTGTTTATTGCCTTCTGTTGGTTTTTAAAAGCTTGCCAATCCTTTAACTTCCCACTAATTTTTGCTCTATTATATGACTTCTCCTTGGCTTTTATGTTGTTTTTGATTTCACTTGTCAGCCATGTTTATGTCACTTTTTCTTTAGAATACTTCTTCCTCTTTGGGATGTATATATCCTGTGCCTTGAAATTTACTTCCAGAAAATCTAGCCATTGCTGCTCTGCTGTCATCCCTGTCATTGTTCTTTTCCAATCAGTTCTGGCCAGCTCTTATCTTATGCCACTGTAATTCCATCTACCCTACTGTAATACTGCTACATCTGACTTTAGCTTCTCTTTCTCAAATTTCAGGGAGAATTCAATCATATTATGATCACTTTCCGCTAAGGGTTCTTTCACCTTCAGCTCTCTAATCAATTCTGTTTATTGTGTAACATCCAATGCAGAATAGCTGATCCTTTAGTGGATTCAATCACAAACTGCTTTAAAAAGCTATCTTGTAGTCACTCTAGAAATTCCTCCTCCTGAAATCCATCAACTACCTGATTTTCCCTGCATATGGAAGTTCCCTATGACTATTGTAACTTTTGGCATGTATTTTATATCTCCCATCGTAATTTGTAGATCACCTCCTTACTACCGTTTGGGTGTTTGTATACAACTCCCAACAGGGTCTTTTTACCCTTGCAGTTCCTTAGCTCCCTCCGTAATCATTCAACACCTTCTAATCCTATGTCACCTCTTTTTAATGATTTGATTTCATTTGTTACCAACTGAGCAATGCTCAATTGTTTGCCTCCCTGGCTAGCCTTTCTATATAATGTTTATCCTTGGACATTAAACTCCTGATTATGATCTTTCAGCCATGATTCAGTAATGCCTACAACATCATACCTGCCGATCTGCAATTGTGTTCCAAGTTGATCTACCTTATTCCATATACTGAGTGCAGTCTGATACTACAGCATCAGTCCTGTATTCACCCTTTTTGTATTTTGTCACAACCACGCTCAACGTTTTGATTCCTAACTTTGTCTGAGGTCTTATCAACATCTGCTTTCACAATCGATCTACTAACTGTTCTGGCACTCTGGTTCCCATTCCCCCGCAACTCTTGTTTATACCCCATCATGCAGCATTAACAAACCTTTCTGCTTGGATATTAGTCCCTCTCCAGTTCAAATGCAAACCATCCCTTCTGGTCAGGTCCCATTTTCCATGGAAGTGAGCCCAATGATCCAAAACTTTTAAGCTCTACCTCCCACACCAACTTCTTAACCACATATTAAACTGTATAACCTTCTTAATTCTATCCTCACTAGCACAAGGAATGGGTAGCAAACCCGAGATCACAACTTTGGAGGCCCTACCTTTTAACTTAGCACCTAACTCTCTGAACTTCCTATGCAGAAACTTGTCACTCATTCTACCCATGCCACTGGAACCTATATGGACCACGGCTTCTGTCTGTTCACCCTCCCACTTAAGCATGCTAAGGACTTGATCCAAGATACCTTGAACCCAAATACCCAGGAGGCAACACACCATCTGGGAATCTTGTTCTTGCCCACAGAACATCATCTCCATTCCCCTAACTAACAAAACACCCATTACCTCAGCATGCCTCTTTTCCCCTTTCCCTTCTGAGTTACAGAAGCAGACTCAGTGCAAGAGGTGCAAACACTGTGACTTTCATCTGTTATGTCCACCTCCACTAACTGTATCCAAAGTGATATACATGTTGTAGAGGGAGATGGCCACAGGGCTACTCTGCACAGGCTGCTTAATCCTGTTCCCCGCTTGATTGCCACTCAGTTTTGTGCATCTGGCACCTTGGGTGTAACTACCTCTCTATGTGTCTTATCTATCATCCCTTCAGCCTCTTGAATGACCTGGAGTTCATCCAGTTCCAGTCCACCTCCTTAATGCGGTTTGTTAGAAGGTACAGTTGGATGCACTTCTTGCATTTGTTGTGGTCCGGGATACAGACTGTCTCCCTACCTTTGCACATCCTGCAAGAGGAGCATTGCACTATGCCGTCTGATATCTCCACTGTACAAACTGAGCAGAAGGAAAAAAAAAAACTTGAAATTCTCTTTCCTCATTGTGGATGATATTTCCACTCTACAGGAAGTATCTAACCCGAATACTTCTGCACACCACCAACCAAGCAAGAATGGATAATGCTCATATATAATACCAATACCCGAGGACTGAATGTTCAGAAGTACTTCATATTCCATATGGTGGAAAAATTTGGGATGCAAGGAACAGGGCATAGGAGACTCAGCCTCTGACCTGCGATTGCAACCAACCAACAATGTAGCTGGCTCGGTTTAGTGTCTGGTCAGTGGAGATGCCCCAGATATTGGTGATGGGATGCTCAATAATGATTGTGCCATTCAATGTCAAGGTTAGATGACACAAGCACAGATTCTACTGTGAGATCCAGGCACCCTTGCAAGAGGCAGCCAAAAACATTTGGCAATCACACTCAGGAGTTCCAACCAATTAGAGTTTCATTGTAACTGTCTTTAAATCTCTGCCTCTCATTTCATTCTTGCTGAGACTTGAACAAAACCACAGCAATGTCAAAGATCCTTGCCTACTGTTGTCCTGGATCCGGGAAAGAACACTACCATTTGGACTGACAATGTTACGGAACGGTACTTATCTTGGGTTAAACTACCATGACGAGCTGCTGCATTTGCCTTAACTTCAGTTTGAAAGTTCTAGTTAACAGCCCTATTGGCCTAGTGTTTGTTGTATATCCTTTACTTCTGCACAGATCCTATTAAAAATTAGTGAACTGTTGATCTGCTTCAGTGTCTCTCGGCACTTGGAGCATAACTGCACAGTCTTGTCAGCAAGACTTGACCAAAGAAAATGGACCCAGCAGAGAGAGAACAGCTCAATTTGACCCTGTGTTAAACCACTATCTTTTTAAAATAATACTTTCTATAAGATTTTTACTTTTTAACAAACTCGTGTATTTTTCACACTCACAGATAGAAAGCAGTATGGCAGTTAAACGAATATCTTATCACCTTTTTCATTGGTTAAGTATTAATATATTACCCACATTATATAATTGTATTAATTATGTAGCCTAACAACTAATTCATTACTAAGGAATTTTGTTTATCTTACCTAACAACTAATTCTTTACTATCTAATGAATTTTGTTTATCTTACCTAGAAAATTGATAGATTTTTCAGAAGAGCCTTTTATTTATTTTATTCCATTGTCTTACACCCCTTAGCATTAATTTCTCTCTTAGCATCATTTCTCAGCTCTTTATTTAGTTTGCTTAGTATTTGTTTTTTTTTAAATTCTGAAATGAACTGAAATCTTGGAATTAAGACTGCTCATCATTCTTGATTCCTGGAAGAACGCTAAGGATCAGAGATTAAACAGAGATCCAATGGCCTTAATATTCATTGGTCAAATAGGAGATAAGTTACAGTTAATTGAAGATGCATTGTGAGAAGTGACTCAAGCAGTGTGACAAATACTCACAGAACAACAAGCCCAGTCCATACCAAAGCTCATCAAGGAGAAACTAAAATAAGTAGAGGCTGGCTTGGCTGATATGTTTCATGCAGTGTGACAAGTACTGAGAGAGGTGCAAGCCAGTTCCCAGCAGGAAGAACAGGTGTAAGCCGTCACAGCAATGGTCTGGCAACTTACCAGAGACAGCCGGAATCACATGGCAGTAATTACTGCTCTCACAGCCATGGTTCAGCAGCTTCCTAATGACAACCCGGTTCAGGTGACAGCCCTTACCCCTCTTGTTGCCACAATTCAGCAGCCTTCAGCTACGTCATTCCCACTCCCTGCATCTTCCAGATGCTCCTTTTCAACAACTTCATCAACCTCTGCCACTAATACCTTGACTCTTGTAACCATGTTCGGACCAGAATAGAGCATTTCTCCACCAGGCAGATACTCAGTGACCCTGATAGATGCAAGAATTTTATTACCCAATGTGAGTTTACTTTTGAAGCTCAGCCTGACTGGTTTGGTGATGATGCACATAAGATGGTGTACACAATGAGTGTCTTAATGGACCCCCACTCAGTGATTTCAATGCTCTATGTGAACAAAGGTCCCCCAAAGCACAGTCAATTCAACAATTTGTTGTCAAGTTCATGAGAGGTTTTGATCTTCCAGCACAGGGCCAGGGAGTGCCCAATGAATCATGAGCCTGCAGCAAGGTAGAAGGACAGTGAGGGACTATGCAGTAAAGTTCCACACACTTGCGGTGGAGACGGGTAGGACTGCCTCCATGTGGGGACTAGTGCAGGGGTCTGGCAAAAGGACACAATGTATGATGAGTAGGACTGCTGTGATGACCTGATTAACTTGTCCATTCAAATTGACAATGGGACAATTAAGTGGCGCAGTAGAAGAATGTCTGGAGCTTCTTAACCCTGAGGTCAATATTTGTCTATATCCTCTCCCATATTACACAGTTCAGAAGAGCCTATGCAGGTGGGCTGTATGCACCTCTCTCAGGAGGAACAAGATCAATGCAGGAGAACAGGTTCCTGCCTTTATTGTGATGATATAGGACATATCTGGGCTTCATATCCTAAGCATCCAATAAAAGAGGATACCTGTCAGAAGGAAGGGGAGTTCTGATGGATCAGTTTTCCCTGCAAGCATCTTTAATTGTGTAATATTCCCAGCTTCCTTCTTGTGGGGTATCAGACCCATGAGCTGGGAAACCCCCAGCAGATGTTATTGACTCCAGGGTAGCTGGAATCCTCATGGATATCTCTATGGCTCAAAGATGGAGAATTCTGACTTAGCAACTGTGAGAAAAGAATTAGGTCAAAACTCTAGATGGGCTGCCCCTGGGCACCAGCAAGGGCCGCCTTTCCTCAGAACACCTCCAACATGTTCTAGAAAGCAACCATAGTGAGCAGCTCTCCTTCTATCTGGTTGATTCACCTGAAATGTCACTGATGCTTGGCCTTCCCTGGTTATCTTGACACAACCCATGGACTGATTGGTCCCCAAAGGCACTCCAAGAATGGGGACTTACATACCAGTCTACCTGTGTGGGTTTCTGTTCCCTTGTGGGAGCTACAGCCAGTCTCTTACCTGGTTTCCATCCCCAATCTAATAGGCAGACTGAAGGAGTGAATCAGCAGCTGAAAACAACCCTGCACTGCTTTGTCTCTTCCAACCCCACAACCTGGAGCTCCTGATTGGTATTGGGCAGAGTTTGCCCACAGTCATCCTTCACTACCATGTCCCCCTTTAGATCTTTAAATGCAAGAAGGGATTCCACCACTGCTCTTCCCTGACCAGGAGACTGAGATGGAGTTCCTGCTGCTGAACAGCTGGCCCAGCAGTGCAAGCACATGTGGAAACAGGGTTGGGGTTTCCTGCTGCATGCTCAGAAAGAACATTTAAATAGGCTGGTCAGCTCCATCACAGTCAGAAGAGAAATTTCAGCTTTCATCTAGGGATCTTCCCTTGAAAGTCAAGAGCCTCAAGTTCGCCACATATGAAATGGGGCCATTCATAGTGGAGAAGGTTATCAACTAGGTCTCTTATAGGTCTTGCCTACTATGATCAATGAAGATTTACCCAGTGTTTCATTCTTCTCAGTTCAACCCGGTGACCACCTCACCCCTTCGCTCCACCCCTTCCTCCCCACTTGGTGGATAGTTCCCCTGGTCTGAGCAGCATCACCTCGTATCTCACCAGGTGTGGGTAGGGTCCAATATCTCATGGATTGAAAGGGGTATGGTCCTATGGAATTTGGGGTTCTGGCCCATGATATCCTTTGCAAGTCTCTCATCTGGAAATTTCTGACAGGCATAGCTCTCAGGAGCTGCACCTTGGGAGTGGGACCCTGTCACAACCATGGACTCTGCCACGGGGTCTTGTAGGCAGTTTGCAGAATGGGTCCAGCAATCACACTCATGAGAATGCACTTTCCAGCAATTAGTGTTTCATTGTGGTGGTATTTAGCTCCTTTCCTATCACTTCAATCTTGTCAAGTCTTGACCTAAAGCACATAAATGTCAACACTCGCTGCTTACTATTGTCCTAGGTCAAGGAAAGAAGGTAAGTGTTTAGCCTGATATGTTAAGAAGCAATATTTATTTAGCATTAAGCTAACACTGCTGATCTGCATTAGCCTTAGTTTGAAAGTTCTAATTAATACCCTTGTTAGCCTAGATTTATTATTTTCTCTTTATTTATGCAGAGTTTCCATTAAAAAACCAGTGAACAGTTGATCTGCTTCAGTGTCTCTCTCTGGGCACTTAGGCCATAACAGCACATTTCTGTCGTAGGTGCTTGGACTCTTTTGCTGAGATGCTTATTGATCGGTGGTGTGACTTGCCACTTGCAAACCTATGCCTCAAGAAAGATATTAGGAAGACATCAAGCAGCCATGAAATGTCCTTGA
The DNA here is from genome assembly GCF_030144855.1 of Hypanus sabinus. Classification (NCBI taxonomy): domain Eukaryota; kingdom Metazoa; phylum Chordata; class Chondrichthyes; order Myliobatiformes; family Dasyatidae; genus Hypanus; species Hypanus sabinus. Next base: position 123,433,525 of record NC_082710.1, read on the forward strand.
AAAATAAGATTAAGGAGAATTCCAAGACATTCTATAAGTATATCAGGAAAAATACATAATAATTTAGGGTAGGAAAAATATGTTCCTGTCCTCTTTGAGATATGGGGAGGAAAATTCAAATAAATATCACATTAGCTGCTGCTTTCTTTGAAGTCATGGTTACATATTTCTTTTTGACTACTGCAAAGCAGTCACAACAATTCCTATTTATTTGTGTGCTTACAGATATTAGAAAGGCAAAATCAATGCATTTACGTATTTTTAAAAAAGTAGCCAGCTTTGTACTTAATCAGTACACATGCACATTATTCCATTCAGGATAAATTTTTAAAAAGTATTAATTGAAGGCTTAATTTTAAAGAAAACCATTTTTCATATGGGTCCAACAAAGTGTTTATGTCTCACATTTGTGCAATTGTGATTGTAAATACAGTGAGTTTCAGAGACCGGTAAGCCACAGGAGGGAATGGCAGTAGAAGGGGTGGGGTGATAGATATGCTGGTGATAGCTAAGTGCGCTGAATTTAACAGCAATATCTCATTATCAATTTCTTTCCAACTTCTTGCCTGACAGCGAGTCAGACTGTCAGCCTATGGTAAGATGACAAGTGGCATCAACTTTGGGGTGACAATTGGGAACTTGGGAGGTGGAAAATTGGATTCTGGAGATTGGGATGATCAAGATCAGAGCTGAGCTGTGGAATATTGTGAGGAGAGAGGAATGAAACTATTCAAAGTTACTTGGAAAGGAGATGTGTCCAGCAAGAAGATTCCATACTCAGCAGACGAGTCACAGTTTGCATGTACATACACCTTAAATCTTATCATGCCTTTGGGGAGAAACTGGAACGTGCTCTGCCTAATAATAAACACATTTTGCAAACAAACCTCAATGTATTTTTCTTCCATTTGAAAGCTTATTGTCTGGAAATATCTTAAGAGTTCCTGTAGGTAATAAAAATGTATTGATTAAGGAAAAAAATGACAACCAGACCTCCACCGTTATCTCTTTACTACATAGTTTAAAGTCAGGATCAAGTTTATTGTCACATGCCCAAGTACGTCTTTGCATGGATGCAATGAAATATTTACTTGCAGCAGCATCACAGGAACATTGCATTATATAAGGAAAACATAAATTATACATTTTTTTTACAAGAAAGAACACAAATTAGAGCAAAACAATCATTTTATTGCTAAGTGATACTAGTGGTCATAGCGTTGCTAATTTCCAGTGATTAAATATTGAACAGGATGAACTTCTATCAACCCCAATCTCTCTCCAACAGTGAGCAATGAGCTCCGTTTATTTAGCACCAGGACATACCATCTTTAGTTACCCACGATGTTAACCTAAGACTGTACATTGAATTAGAATTTGTTGTGCACCACAGTGTAATTCCAATCACGTTACAAAATAAAAAATGTTACCTTAAGTGTAGTATATAAACAATATATTCCCATTTACACATACCCATTAAAAAAAAAGCGGAATATTCCAATGGGAAAGATACTATAAAGTTAACTCGAGTGCATCAGCTTGATTTAGGACCCAATTTGAGAGTACACCGAGGAAGATATTCAAGCACATACATTCAGCGCAACAACAGCAGAATGAAAACGGAATGTTTGCATATCTGCGCGCATGTGTAAGGAGTACATTTACTGAGTGCTTTCCATTGCAGAAAGTTAAAAGATGTGATTGCCGTCCAGCATCTGGAAAGTAGACTTCATCCATTATGATAGGGCACATGGGGACAGAGGAGCCTGCAGATTTTGGAAACCCACAGCAAAGAGTAGCTGCTGGCGGAGTTCAATAGATTCGGCAGGATTTGTGGACAGAAATAGATCAGTCGATGTTAAGGGTCGAAGTTGACATTGAGTGTACATATTCTAGAGTCCTAAACTTAAGCCAAAAGCTGTATTCTTATAGGTGTCTGAAAATGCTTTCACTTGGAGTCATTAAGTCACAGAAAGGTATGGCATGTTCAGCCCATCTGGACTGTACCAAACCATCTAAACTGCCTAGTCCCATCAACCTGAACTGGGAGCTAAGTCTTCCATACTCCTCCCATCCATATACATATCCAAACTTTTTCTAAATGTTTAAAGTTGAGCTTGTATGTGCCACTTGCGCTGGCAGCTCTTTCCACACACTCACTTTCCACTTTATGGAGATTAGTCTACATCAACCCATAAGTCAATGAGTAATTTAGTGAACTACATCTATTTTTCTGAAGGTAATTAGCTGTCAACAATCATGATTTTGTCCAGTTTAGTCCCACCTCCCATCCAAGGTGGAGACTTTTTCCAGTAATAAAGCAGATTAAACACAGTTAGTTTATTTTAATGGAGCACATGGATTAATTCAAAAAGAGATTGAAATTCTACAAAGGATTTCCAATGGCAAATCCAATTCATACAATCTAGAAAACCAATGAGTTGCAGGTGAACATGCTGTTTGTAGCAAAATGGAGGCTGAGGGAATAGATTCTTCTTGGGTTGAGGCAAAAGAGTGGACTCTGTCTTCATTAATATAACTCAACTTCATCCCTCCACCTAATATTTATATCTTTTTTGCCAGTCATCTGATTCCTGTTTCTTATGATTAAGATGCAGTCTCAGTGCAGATAACAATAGCCTGGACAGAATTGTTTCTCAAGAGGATGGCCAAATAATACTACTTTAACATTAACAATTAACATCTTCACACATAAAGTTTATTTTACAGTGCTAAAAGGCTGAGAGTTCATCAAGAAGCCTCCTAACCCTGAATAATGAATATCCACCAGAAGTTGAGTGTCACAACCATAGGTCATCTTTTTTTTAAAAAAAAAGAAAAAGATTTCTTTCAGTTGGCATGTGGATTGCATTTTCTCAGACTGCAGTGTCCCTTGGATTACTTCACCATTCTTTTGTCTAATTACTTTTCGTTGGACTAGCTCTGGGTTTTCACTCTGTGTTACAGGTCTCATTTGATATCATGGGGATTGTTAAGATCTCATTGTATTCATCACTTTTATTCAATTTGTTGTAATTGAATTAGCATGGGATTTTCAATGACTTGCGTTAGTGTTATTGTCTTTTGGGTTTATTGCCTCATCTGGATACCAGGGCTGTCTGATTGGTCCTGAATTTCTACGTGCTCCAGGGTGTATTTCAGGGGGACAAGCAGACTTCTTATTGCTTGGTCATTGTGGATCCCTGGTGAAACACTGACCAAGTTCTTCCTTGTATAGTGAGTAATTTCAGTTCTGTACGGTTTGCCCAAGTTCTTGTTAGTTTTGCTGGCTACCTTTTGTCTCAATTGCTGAAGTTTCTAGGATTCCTGCATTTGAGAATGCTAGTGACCCTGACCTTGAGAACTTTCATCTGGAATGGAGATGTAAAGGAGTGATAGTATAAGGCAGTGAGGGAGAGGGGTGGGTGAAGAGCTGGCAAGCAATAGGTGGATTCAGGTAAAGAGGGCTTATTAGGCTGATGGAACCAAGTCAAGTGAAGGGTCGAGATAATGACAGAGACTGCGGGGTGATAAGCAGAGAAAACAACAAAAAAAACTTAAAAGAATAAACCACACAACTCCTTATCATCCTTACATTTGTAGCACGTGTTTAGTTACAGTTGCATTTTTTACAACCAATAACATTGTTGCTGCTCATATGGTCCCTGGGGTGGTACACTACTACAATAATTGAGGGGCTTCCTCACCCAACCCGGTTCATCCCTATCCTCCGAGGCCCTGACATTGCTGTACAAAATCTCAGTGCATGCTCATGTAGCCTGGAATGTGTCACTCAGCAGTATGCCTCTGTGGAATCTCAACGTGCTGGCAGACCAACAAGTTTCAGCAGATGAAATGGTGTCTTTCAGTGATTTGATGACCTTCCAGCAGCAATTGATGTTTATCTCTGTGTGTGGTCCAGAGGACAGCTCATAAGTCAGAGACCTTTGTCTCACAGGCTGCTCAGGGCATCCTTCTATCCAGCCTCTTCACAAGCCCACAACCCTCAAAAAGCTGAGTGACCATTTCAACCCCACTGCAGTTCTCTCTCGGGCCGAACATCATGGGAGTGATATTCCAGGCATACAAGAAAGATCTGACTGGGAGAGCCTCTCTCACGACCAGCCACAAAAGATCCCGGTGCCTGCTGGTGAGATCTGGCAAGAGGCATTCTGCCAGATGATCTGAACAGCCTGCTCAGAGAACCACCCCACTGTATTCATTGAGACCTTCTCTTGCAATGTCTGCAGGATGACTTGATCTGATCACACGGTCTGGATGAACTTTTCCACAAAGCCAAAATTCAGCTGACTTGGATGTTCATGGTGATGGGACCAGACCCATTCTTCATAACACCAGAGACAGATAGAGCCTCAGCACATACTGCTACTTGCTGCCCACATAGTTAGGTTTCACACAGAGCCTGATGCTGCTATAAATGCTGGTGTTCATCAGGGTGAAGGTGACATTGCTGTCCAGGGATGTGTGCTCTTATTCACCTAATTCACTCCATCTTGGATCCTCAGATAAACTGGAAGACAGCTCAGGTGGTGGAGCGGAGATGGGCCACATCTGCTCCAACTGCCTCAGAGCACTGCAGAGCATCTCACACCTGATTACCAGGTTGCTCCCAGCTATTGGTATGGTGCACCATACCAACAGCCCCAGTTCCTGTTTTATCTCCCCATTTACTCCAATTCTTATTGCTACTTTGCCAAGATCATATGGTCTGTTGATGATAGCCTTCTGGAGCTCTCAGTTGCAAACAATTTTAGTTTCCCTTCCCATTGCAACACCAGTCTATCCTTAGCACCTCCACTGCCAGAGTGAAATGAAATGCAAATGAGAAGAATGGCATCTCACATTCCACCTGCAAAGTCTATAACCTGATAGCACCAATACTAAATTCTCTAATTTCACTTAACCTGTTCTCTTTCAGTACCCTTTTCCCTCCTATCTATGAAGCTTCTATATCATAGCCTTATCTTGCCCAACCCTCACCTCCTGCCACCTACCACCCAGTTTTGTTCTCCTCCTCCTCCTCCTTGTCCATTTGCGCATTGCCTTGGCACTCCTTCAATTGAGCCCCTATCACCTCCTACACCATCCCTCCCTCAATTAGTTTCACTCTTCATCTTCCCTTTTTATCAGATTCCATGATCTACAGCCCTTTGCTAACTCCACTTACATCCTCCCAGTCTTTGTTGCTATTTCCACCTTTCCCTCACCTTCCTGGTTCCATCAGCCAATCAACACACCCATGTTCCAGCTATTGCCCTACTTCTTCTCCTCACCCCTTTGTATTGGCTATTTCATCTCTATTCTCAGTCCTCATGAATGATCTTGACCAGAAATGTTGACTGTCTTTTGTCTTTCATTGATGCTGCTGACTAGAAGAATATTTTTTTTGATGCAGTGGGCATATATGAAGTTTTCTCAGTATCCATAAAGAAGAGAGGGAAAACACATCAGGTTTTCCAGTCACAATCAGACTGTGGAATTAGTGTCCTTCACCAATTGCTGTATTTGCTGGGCTGGCTAACTTGATTTTCTTTGTTAGAAATTTTTAGATTTTGTTTTGATAAATGGAAAATCTGGCAACAAGCATCTCATTCAACCTCTTGGCAGGTGTCCTAATTTTATTCAGTTGCTAAAATGATCAAACAACTGTGTAATCTGTTTTAACACATTTTCAGACAATTAGTTTTAAGCTGGGAATACTCGTATAATGAACTGCTTGAGAGGGCTGCTGCTCTGCTTTAGTTAATCACTATCGAATGCTGGTGATAGATGGGCCTTGCATTCCATTGACTTTCTGACTAGTTTTAAGATTTATAGGAACTAACCTACAGCCATTCCAAGATGAAGTGATTCATGATATTCACCACAATTTGGCACTTTCTTCCAACAAGAAAAACGAGGATGGAAGACCATGAAACAAGAAAGAAAGGAAAGTGACAAATGGACATCATCTTCAGGAAAAGTTAACTTTCTTCATCAGTACAGCATTTTGGCATGATCTTTGTAAGATGATGTCTGCATGACATGTAATCCTGCAGAGATATTTCACTCCTTTGCTTCATTTCTCCTCTACAGAACCAATGAAGAGCAACATGCAGCACCAAAAACATAATTTCTACAGATGTATCATAGAGAGCATTCTAACTAGTTACATCACCATTTAACATGGTGGTGCTACTACACAAGATCAAAGTAAGCTGCAGAGAGATGTAAAATTAGTCAGGTGCACAATTGGAAATAGCCTTCATGGAATCCAAGACATCTTCAAGGAGTGGTGCCTCAAAAAGGCAGTGTCCTTTATTCAGAACCCCAGTCACTCTGAACGTACCTTTTTCTCATTGCTACCTTCAGGAAGGAGGTAGAGAAGACTGAAGACATGCCGAACAATTCAGAAACAACTTCTTTCCCTCTGCCATCCAATTTCTGAATGGACATTGAACCCATGAACACTACCTTGCTACATTTTTATTTCTATTTCTTTTAAATTAATTTAATTTAATTAATGAGTGTGTATATCAGACACACACACACACACACACACACTGACATATGTATATGCAACACTCTCACCAGGTCACCAGGCTCATGTACAAGCTTGGCTTGTTACATAACTTTTCTAACAGCCATGTGACTCAGCCGTGAGAAGGCCACTTTTCATTAGCAATATACATCTATGGTTGGTATGATTTGAGGTTCAACTGAACAGGAAATGTGGGATGTTCTGAGGAGGAATATGAACTGTTGTGAATGCTATGTAAATACTGCTCATTGCCAAGTCATTGCTCACCAGAAAATTAACAGATTGTACACCAGTATAAAAATACAAAATAAATGTATTTAACAAATTTTCAACACTAATTACTAAAAAAATAAAATATAATTTGAAAGGCCAATTACAGTTAAACCAGTCTAAATGTGAATATAAACATTGGAGCTCATTTCTGAAGTAGTCAGGGTGTATAGCTTTGCTTACACATTAAAACCACTGTTATGTGAAGGCCCCCTTTGTGGCACAAACAATGCAGCAATTTCTCCAATCTGAAAAGGTAGGCAAACAGCTTCTCTTCTTTTTCCTGGAATGGGATTTCTTTAGCAAGACCCTGTAAACTCTCTACCAATCTGTTTTTTTTATCATTTTATTTCAGCACTGCCATAAATCCAGTAATTGAGATGTCTGCTCAGCCCAGGCCTCATATTCTTCTGCCCCATCAGATGTCTGCTTATTCTAGAGAATGTTCTCAGCCTATGATAACTTTGGCTCTCCACAGATACACTATGGCATTTATCAACCAGTGATGTCGAAATCAGCTCAGGACTAAAATCAACTGCAAATCGACTTACCTGGCTTCTCACATCAGGCATCTCCTTTCCCTCACTTCACAGAAGCAAGAACAAATTGTCTTTAAAGTCTTCACCTGCAGCTACATTCCCCTCTTCTCGAAAGAATGCCCGTGTTCCTGACTCTCCAGGTGGCCCTATTCTATTGGATAGTGCAACTTCATTTGCATTGCTAGTAGTCTCAACTAACCTGACATCCTTACCAGCTGATTAATCAGCTTAACTTGCCCCAATACTTTTATAGAACTCAGCACTCTAAGTAGGAGTTCATTATGAATGTGAATATCCCCCCACTCAGAACACGAGCATTACCTGTGGATATCTTTTTCAAATTGCACCAACCCTTAATCCCTGTGCCATCAAACAAAATATCTTAATCACAATGCACCTCTCTGTCCATAAACGCTGGCTTAAATACACAAAAATCTGCTTAATCAATCCTTATACAGTATACACATAGCACCCAAATCTGGACGCGCTCCTTACAAATGCAACCCTCTTACCAGGCTCATATACAATATTGTCTCCTTAGTTAACTCTGCTAGCAGTCATGCGACTCACCAGTGAGAAGGCTATCTTTCATAAGTGATGCGCCATCAATAACTTTCGGAGACGGGAGGTGAACGATTGGCTTTTATTAGCTGCAAGAAACCATGATTAGTAGCAAGAGACCAACACACAACATCCTGGAGACTGAGGGAGGAGCAGTGCCTCCAACCGCCTTTATACAGGGGTCTGTGGGAGGAGCCAGAGGAGCAGTCAGCAGAGGGGCATGTCCAGACAGGTCACCACAATAAGATACATCTATGACTTGGGATTCAACCAAACAGGATAGGTTCCAGGGAGGAACATGAATTACAGTGAGTTCTGTGTAAATACTGCTCCATGCAAAGTTATTGTTCACCAGAAATTAACAGATTGTACATCAGTATAAAATTACAAAATAAATATATTTACCATATTTTCAATTTTAAAAAACAGTTACAGAAAAACAAAATAAAATTTGGAGGGCCTATTACAGTTAACCAGTCTAAATGTGCAGATAAATGTTGGAGCTCATATCTGGAGTAGCCTGGGTATATCGCTTTACTCACACTCTGGACCCATGGTCTGCATGAAGACAACCACCACATTCTGAATTTCCCTCAAAAACCATCTCAAGTCAATTGGCTTTTTCAGAAGTACAGGCCCTTCTTCCTTGGAGTCATGCATCCACACAACGCACGTCTTGCAAGTGGGACTCTTCTTTGAACAGCACTCCGCAGCTCCTGCCAAAAAAAACCCAAATTAGATTACTGTCCGTCAGGAATCTGCTACCACCCAGCTCTCTCGGGTGTTCCACTGGGCTGAAAGTTATGACACATACAAAGACAACCTTGATTGGCTGAGACCACATTCCTAAGTTGGACAACATGTCTCTATCTTTAGCTGAACACAAAACATACATACTAGCAGGATACTCTGCTTTACTGAAAACTGCTGAAGTAAAAATACCTCACAGTGTAGCAGCCGAAATTTTACCAAGGGCATTATGTATATATTTACTGTAATAAACAGTTGCTCTATAACTATAGATTTCATTGTACTGCTGCCACAGTGTTAACTAATTTCAGAACATATGTCAATAATATTAAACCTGATTCTGAAAAATGCTTCATGAACTATTCTCAGAAGACAATTTTTTTGGAGTGTGAAAGTGCTTTTCGCAAAGATTGAAAAGAAAACATCAGTAGTTTAAATTGACAGGCTGGATACACGTGAGCACTGGAGAAAACTGAAGGCCTAAAGATCATATGTAACTAATGATACTGGTGGCAGGACTGAAATATTGGCCTTGCCACTTCATATAACTCCAATGACAGATAAAGTTATTTTATTCTGTGGCAACTGTGGGCACAAGTTAAAGCTACAGACACCTATTGTGTGAAGGTAGGGTCCAGCGTTTCTGTGAGATCCAGTTACTTGGACAAAGATTCCTCTGCACTTGGTCAACATGATGCTAATTTTCACCTTAACATGAAGATTGGTAGATTATGAGTAAGAAAAGTTGAAAATACACTTCTGTTGGCAGTCTCTGGTATATTTTTTCAAGAACATTGATGTGACTGCAGAGACCTTGAAAATAGGTGCAAACATTCCAACTTTGCAAAGAAACATTCTTATAGTTATAAGGCCATAAACAAACATACTTGAATCCTGTGCATATGAATATTTATAGAGAAGAATTTGTCATTATTGAAGGATTCATGCTTACTATAAGAAATGGCCCCTAACCAAATTAAACCATGAAACTCAATTCAAGTCAAGTCATTTTTTATTGTCATTTCGACCATAACTGCTGGTACAGTACACAGTAAAAATGAATTTTTTTTTCAGGACCATGATGTTACATGACACAGTACAAAAACTAGACTGAGCTATGTAAAAAACAACACAGAAAAAAACTACACTAGACTACAGACCTACACAGGACTGCATAAAGTGCACAAAACAGTAATGAACAGGCAATAGGGCAAGGTGTCAGTCCAGGCTCTGGGTATTGAGGAGTCTGATAGCTTGGGGGAAGAAACTGCTACATAGTCTGGTCATGACAGCCCAAATGCTCTGTTGCCTTTTCCCAGACGGCAGGAGGGAGAAGAGTTTGTATGAGTGGTGCGTGGGGTCCTTCATATTGCTGTTTACTTTGCGGATGCAGCGTGTAGTGTAAATGTCCATAATGGCAGGGAGAGAGATCCCAATGATCTCAGCTGACCTCACTATCCGCTGCAGGGTCGCTCCATGCCCTCCTGAAGTCAACGACCATCTCTTTTGTTTTGTTCACATTCAGACGCAGGTTGTTGGCTCTGCACCAGTCCGTTAGCCACTGCACCTCCTCCCTGTAAGCTGACTCATCATTCTTGCTGTTGAGACCCACCACAGTCGTGTCATCGGCAAACTTGATGATGTGGTTCCTCTCTAAGCATGCAAAACAAGTTCAGTGTAAATTATTTGTATTGCCCCAACTCCTGAATATAGGTCAAGCAGATGGTTATATTTTTAGCTTTAGTAAAAGAATAATTTCTGATATTCAGAAGTTGTATTGGTGATTATGCGTTGGAAACCTAACTGGTTAGAAGGTTCTTAAATAATAATACTTTAAAATTGAATAACTCTTCAGTTGATCAAAGTCTGCAGCTTACACAGTTATGACCAAAGACAAATGATGTTTACTTTGCAAAATTATGTTCTTGCCATATGTGTGTATATACAGGAGGATGATTTATTGACACTAACCTGTAAGTGTGATGGCTCCATGCAACTGTTTAATGTGTAGATGTCTCATCTTAACACTAAAGTTTTGTGTCAACATTTCACATTGACTTTTTCTGTTTAAGTTTACTGCAGATGGCTCCAATGCATTAATCAACTATACTGAGGTCTATGGTGTAGGTAAACACACTAATTCTTTGGAGTGCCAAAATCCTCTAAACGTCAGTGTGAGTTAATACTTTTCTGCATTGCTTCCTGTCAAATTGCTCTAAGATAAATAAAACTGATTCTATATTCCCTTGCCAATCATGGAAGTTACCATTTAAAGATACTTTCCTGCATTTATTAAATTATAAAGAAATATAACATATAACATATAACAATCACAGCACGGAAACAGGCCATCTTGGCCCTTCTAGTCCGTGCCGAACCCTTAATCTCACCTAGACCCACCTACCCGCACTCAGCCCATAACCCTCCACTCCTTTCCTGTCCATATACCTATCCAATTTTACCTTAAATGACACAACTGAACTGGCCTCTACTACTTCTACAGGAAGCTCATTCCACACAGCTATCACTCTTTGAGTAAAGAAATACCCCCTCGTGTTTCCCTTAAACTTCTGCCCCCTAACTCTCAAATCATGTCCTCCAGTTTGAATCTCCCCTACTCTCAATGGAAACAGCCTGTTCACGTCAACTCTATCTATCCCTCTCAAAATTTTAAATACCTCGATCAAATCCCCTCTCAACCTTCTACGCTCCAATGAATAGAGACCTAACTTGTTCAACCTTTCTCTGGAACTTAATTACTGAAACCCAGGTAACATCCTAGTAAATCGTCTCTGCACTCTCTCTAATTTATTGATATCTTTCCTATAATTCGGTGACCAGAACTGCATACAATATTCCAAATTTGGCCTTACCAATGCCTTGTACAACTTTATATATTCCCATTTATATCTGTAATATTGTTTTATGCATAACCATCGTAAGACAAAATCAAAACGAGAATGTTCATAGAGTTCTGGAAAAAAAATTCAAGAGTTCAATAATTCAAAAATTCAGTTATATTGCCAATGTGTTTCAGAGTGAGACTTCCTCACAGCCTTGTAGTGCAATTTTAGCATCTAATAAGTCTTGCAAGTTGAGTGGTTACCAATCATTTTGGATGTTGTTTTTGCTTAGCACATATATGGTCAATATTTGCCAGTAAAAAGCTAACTTAATATTGTAAACAATTGCAGAGTAAAAGTTAACAGATGTCTGTGTATTTCCATTGTAGGTTCTGTGATGTAAAGTTATATTGCGTAGTAGCAACAACAAATGCAAAATTATATAAAATTTTCTGCATGCAGTTAGGGTTTATTCAGTGACCAAAGAATGGAATTTACAGATTATTAAAATCATTTTACTCAAACACGCGTTTCAGCCATGGCCGTTTGAACTTACATCTGCACACCTGTCAGGCTTGAACTCACTTGTTGTCCATCTAATTGAAACCCCTATTTATTTTTTTTAATCCTTATTTTCAAATCATTCCGCTCCTTGCTAGTCCTCCTGCTCCGATACTATCCTTTTGTGTATCCTTGATTACTTTCACAATGCAAAATCATATCAGCACCCTATAATGCACATACACAACAGGATGTTTCTAAACTCCTCCCTGCCTTTAAAAGCACCTTAAAAACGAATTAGAAGTACATTAAGTACCAAATAAATGGAAGTTATTGATGGTGCCATTGTGATAAAAGTTATCGTTGACAAGTATTAAGTAAACAACATAGGACTTACCATGCATTTCTCTTTCTAAGGGACAAGCAATCTGTTATTATCTGATGCACAGAGCTAAAATTACTGTCCTTGTCCATTACACAGGTGTAGAAACAATAGGCTTGATTCATTCTTGTCCTTCCTGAATAAAACTACAGCGTTTGGCCCAACTCACATTTCTACAAGGGAATAAAAAATATGTTCAGAACTGCAACAACACTTCACAAACTGGATTCACTAGTTTAGGATACAAGGTATTAACATACAATGATTTTAGACCACATTAACATTCCTAGTTACAAGTATCAAAATTACTTGGCCTTAGCAATGTTTCACTTGGTACAAAGAGTAACATTCATGTCCGAAATATTATGCAGATTGAACAGGGTTCATTTCACAGGTTATACAACTAAGTGGCACAGGTATTCTTCAAGTTTTAAGCTATTTGGGGGAATAATTATACCATAAAGATTTATAATAGTTCTTCTTTGATAGTAGATTAGAAGAAGTGTCAGAAAATCTCCTTTCCAGATCAGTAGTAAATTTTTGAACAGATGATTCATTTCTTTTCTTGCAATCACGTTAATTAAAGCAAATTTGAAAGTACCTTTCTTTTCTTTGTATACTCGATTCCTCTCTGAATTTTGTAAATGAGATCCTATACTTCTATGGAGATAGACTTCTAGTGCTCCCAATATTTTAATCTCATTTCAATAGGTTGCATAAGCTTTGAAAAGCTTTTGGATTATAGCAAATTAAACTTAACCTTGAATGGTTTACACTTTCATTGGGAGCATCACATCTTGTGGTTTGATTATTCATTGGAACATGAATAGCAATTCACAAGAAAAATTTCTGTTGATGGAAGTTTAATGGCTGGCGAAGGAAGGCAGTGATAAATGAAGAACAGCAAGCACCCTTTAAATCTTGCTCTTCTCGCCTGAACTCAACATCCACATGTTTCAGATACCCCAAACCTGGAAAGATTACTATGGTTGTTCATCTTATCTTACCTATGCCCACATGATTTTTTACAACTTTACAGGGTCACTCCCTTAGTGTCCTATGCTTTGGAGAATCAGAAGCAGAATCTGAATCAGAGTTAGTTTAATATCACTGGCATATCTTGTGAAATTTGTTGCCTTTCAGCAGTAGTACAAAGCAACATGTAATAACAGAGAGAGAGATGTGAGTTACTGTATATATATAGCAGTTAAATTTTATAAGTAATGCAACATTTTAAAAATCAAGAAGTCATAAGGTCACGTCAATTGGATTCAATGTCCATTCAGAAATTGGATGGCAGAGGTGAAGAAGCTGTTCCTGAATTGCTGAGTGTGTGCCTTCTAGCTCCTGTACTTCTTTCCTGATGGTAGCAATGAGGGCAGGTTCTAGAAGAGGAAATAATCAGCCTATCCAGCTTTTCTTATAATTCAAACAGTAACAATGGTAAACCTTCTGTGCACACTTTCCAGCTAATGACATCTTTCCTACAGATAGGTGACCAAAACTGTACAGAATTCTCACTGATACTTTGTACTATTATAACATGTCTGAATTCTTGACTTGACCAATGAAGGCAAGCATGCCAAATACCTTCTTCCTGTATTACCACTTATAGGGAACTGCATCTGAAATCTTGGTCTCTCTATTCTACAAAACTCTCCAGAGCCCTGTTTATTGTGTAACTGATGCCCCGGCTTAACTTCACAAAACACTACAGTCCACTCTTACTTCAGTAAAATTTCATCTACTACTTTTCCTGTTGATCTTGGCACTGTGATAATTTTAGACGATTTTCTTCAGTGTTCACCAAACCACCAATATTAGCACCACCCACAAACATGCTATCCATGCCAGTTACAATCTCATTTAAGTTGTTCACAATAATGATAAACAAAGATGGACCCACCACCAGTCCCTGTGACACATCATTGATCGTAGGCCTCCAATCTGAAAACAAACCCTTCACTACTCTGACTCCTTTCAACAAGCAATTTTGTATTCAATGGGCTACCTCTCCCTGGATCTCACATAATCTAACCGTTTGGTCTAGCTGACCACATAACATCTGTCAAAGGCTTTGCTAAAGTCCACTTAGACCATGTCTATGATACACCCATCTTTCTCAATCACCTCTTTGAAAGAGGTAATTGAAATTTATGAGACCCAATACCCCAATCCCTAATCAGTCCTTGTCTTTCCAAATGCAGGTAGATCTTGTTTGAGAAAAAACCCTCCAATAACATTCCCACTACTAAGCTCTCCAGGCTGTTGCTTTATTGTTTATCCTTCCAGCCCTTATTACATAAAGATATATTATTAACCACCCTCCAATCTTCTGGTATCTCAACCATTAATAATGATACAATTATCTGTCAGATCTGCAGCAATTCCTCTCTACCTTCCCATGATGTGCTAAGATACATTTGGTCAGGGCCTGGGGAGTTATCCACTTTTATGTGCACCAAGACAATCAGCAACTCCTCTTTTAAAATGTAGTTATATTTCAAGACAACACCATTCCCCCTCCATGAGTTCCCCAGCTTCCATTGCCCTCTCCAAGATAAATACATTGTACAACAGAGTTTTAGGGTCTGCTGGCTGAGGTTAATCAATCACATGCAGATGGCCCTTCCTTGCTGAAGCCTCTTGGGTGATAAAGATCAATTGTTCATGACAGCTGCATCTGGTAAAACAGGTGGGTAAGAGTCCAAGCAGATGCCCGAATCTCCAACTCCTGATATATCAGAAACAATGGCCAGATTTGCTGTAATTAGCAAAAGAAAGTGATAACAAATTGTTTATTTTATTTATTAGTTATTTAGCAATACAGCACAGAGTAGTCCTGCTGGCCCTTCAAACTATGCCAGCCCAGCAACCACTGACCAACCCAATTAACCCTAACCTAATCATGGGTCAATTTACGACAACAACTGAACCCACCTGGTGCATCTTTGGACTGCGGGAGGAAACAGCAGGACCCATGGAAAACCCATGCATTCCACGGGGAGGAAGTACAGAGATTCTGTACAGAATTGTGGGCTGAGTGGCCTGTTACTCTGTTGTACTCTTCTAATTGAACTCGGGACTCAGGAATGCCCCAAGCTGAAATAAAATTGTGCTAACCCTGACACTTCCACAGCAGCTGGCCTATATACATACTGCAAATTTAAATAGACATTTAAAGGCACAAGTCAGCAGAGGTAACTTAAAGCTGTCAGTTCTGATTTGACATTGTATTTAATTTACAGATACACCTTCTAAACCAAAGTTTGACTATTCAATGCAACACACAAAATGCTGGAGGAACTCATGTTAGGCAGCATCTATTGAAATGAGTAGATAGCTCACATTTTGGGCCAAGACCCTTCTTCACACTGAGAATAAAAAGGTGGGGGGTGGGGTGGGAAAGGAGATTAGCAGAATTTAATAGGTGAAGCCAGGTGGGTGGAAAAGTTTATGCACCGGAAAAGAAGAAATCTGAGAAGAGAGGAGAGTAAACCAAAGCAGAAAGGGAAGGAGACCCAGGGGTAGGAGCTTTGATTAGTGACCAATCTACACATCAGTAGTTTTGAGAGGACGGGTTTCACTCAGGTCTGCTGGCTGAGTAGAAAAGTCAGCAGTGCAGTCACGACAGTGAAAAAGTTTTAACCAGTGACCAATCTGGACATCGGTAGATTTAAGGGGAAGTGATTTCACTGGGGCCCACTGCCCGACTAGAAAAGCCAGCGACAGGTTACTGCAGCTTTGTCCGGCAACCAATCGGCATTTGGGATTGATTAGCAAGAGCAAATTAAAGGAAGGCAGGGGCAAGTGCAGCAGCCAGCATGTGAGTGGGCGGAGTCAGAGTGGTGATCTGGAGGCTTTAGCTCTTCAAAGCTTCAGTGAAGAGACTCTTCAGTCCGAGAAAGCAAAGAACAGCTTTTTTTTACCCCAATCCCTGCTCAGCAAGGATAGTACAGATACCAGGCAGAATGGTTGATTGCTCCTCTTGTGGGATGTGGGAGGGCAGGATGACCTCCAGTGTCCCTGATGACTACAACTGCGAGAAGTGCATCCGGCTGCAGCTTCTAATAATTCACATCAAGGAATTAGAGCTGAAACTGGATAAACTTTGGATAATTCGGGAGACTGGGGGAGCCCTATAGAGAGGCAGTTACACTCAAGGTGCAGGATGCAGGGAACTGGGTGACAGAGGGGAATGGGGTTAAGGCACCTGTGCAGAATCTCCCTGTGGCCACCCTACTCAACAACAGGTATATCACTTTGCATATGATTGTGGGGCATGGACCCAACAGAAGAAAGTCTGGGATTGGGTCTCCGGCATTGAGTCTGGGTCAACAACTCAGAAGGGAAGGGGAGAGAAGAAACACAACGTGATCATAGAGGATTATTAGTTGGTGAAATGGACAAGAGGTTCTGGAGGTGAGAACGATACTCCCAAATGGAGTGTTCAGGAATGGATATTTGGGTAAGTGATCATATGATTGAATTCACCCTGAAATATGAGGAGGAGAAGCTAAAGCCAGATGTATTTCAGTGGAGTTGCCAGGGTGCTGGAGCAGGGATCTTGTCACAGACCCAGTACTGTGAACAGAGTGATTTTAATTGAATAATAAATCCCAAGGTGCAAACAAAGTCAGCATCAAAGTTCAGACAGAGACCAAAACATCCAGATAAATTCAAAAACCAGAATCAGGAAACAGACAGAGTCAATATTCAGAAAGCTAGAGCACAAGTATGAATGTTAGAAAGTCTTAGGAAAATTCACTGGCACCATCAGGCAACAAACAGCTGAAAACACAGGACTAAAATACACTGAGCAATAAACAGAGAGGCAGATGATAGGTGGAGAACAATGAGACACAGGTGGCAGCAATAAAGTTAATAATGAGAAGCAAATGAGAGACAGAGTAC
The DNA here is from genome assembly GCF_030144855.1 of Hypanus sabinus. Lineage (NCBI taxonomy): Eukaryota > Metazoa > Chordata > Chondrichthyes > Myliobatiformes > Dasyatidae > Hypanus > Hypanus sabinus. The sequence goes on from NC_082710.1 coordinate 123,450,826, forward strand.
TCAGTAATACAGGGGCCGGAGTAGAGCAGGAGTAGGGACAGGAGCACATGGCAATACAAAACCACAGACTGACAGCTCAGGGAAAAACACACAAAAGACAGAGTTCAACTGGAGGTACTGACGGGAGTAAAGGGAATTATAGAGGCACGAGAGAGGAGTTGGCCAGAATTGATTGGAAAAGAACACTGGCAGGGATGACAGCAGAGCAGCAATGTCTAGAAATTCTGGAAGCAATTCAGAAGGCACAGTATACATACGTCCTAAAGAGGAAGAAGTATTCTAAAGACAAGATGACACAACCATGGCTAACAAGAAATCTCAAAGCCAACATAAAAGCCAAAGGGAGAACATATAATGAAGCAAAAATTAACAGGATGTTAGATGATTGGGAAACTTTTAAAAAACCATGAGAAAGCAATTCAGAAGTCACTAAGAAGGTAAAGAGGGAATACAAATGCAAGCTAGCCAATCATATTAATGAGGGTACCCTTTCTGAAGATTATTTCTTCAGATATATAAAATGTAAAAGAAAGGAGAGAGTGGATATCACACTGCAGGAGAAAGATACTGGAGAGGTAGTAATGGGGAACCAGGAAATGGTGGACAAACTGAATAAGTATTTTGCATCAGTCATCACTCTGGAAGACACCAGCAGTATGGTGGAAGTTCCGGGTGTCACCTTCAGATGCACACAACAAAATATGTCGGAGTCAGCATGGTATCCTCAAGGGAAAATCTTGCCTGACAAATCTGTTGGAATTCTTTGAAGAAATAACAAGCTGGATCGATGAAGGAGAATTGGTTGATGCTGTGTACTTGGGTTTTCTGAAAGCAGTGGCAGGTGGCAAGGAGTGGGAATAATATGAGTCTTTTCTGGCTGGCTGCTGGTGACTAGTGGTGTTCCACAGGGACTGATCCTTTTTACATTATTTGTCATTGATTTGGATGATGGAATTGCTGGCTTTGTTGCAGTTTGCCGATGATATGAAGATAGGGGGAGGGGCAGGAAGTTTTGAGGAAGTAGAGAGGCTAAAGAAAGACCGACAGATTAAAAGAATGGACAAAGAAGTGGGAGATGGAATACAGTGTCGGGAACTGTTTGGCCATGCATTTTGATAGAAGAAATAGAAAGGTTGACTATTTTCTAAATGGAGAGAAAATTAAAAAAAAACTGAGGCACAGAGGGACTTGAGAGTGCTTTTGCAGTATTCCAGTATTCCCTAAAGGTTAATTTTCAGGTTGATTCTGTGGTGAGCAATGTAAATGCAATCTTAGCATTCATTTCAAGCAAACAAGAATGTAAAAGCAAGGAGGTAATTTTGAGACTTTATAAAGCATGGGTGAGGTCTCACTTGGAGTATTGTGAACAGGTTTTGGCTTCTTATCTTAGAAAGATTGTGCTGACACTGGACAGGGTTCAAAGGAGGTTAACAAATATGATTCCAGGATTGAATAGCTTGTCACATGAAGAGCTTTGGATGACTCAGGCCTGTGTTCACCAGAATTCATAAGATTGACAGTTGACCTTATCAAATGGTGAAAGACCTAGATACAGTGGACGTGGAGAGGATGTTTCCTATGATAGGAGAATCTAGGACCAGAGGACACAGCCTAAGAATAGAGGGGTGTACTTTTTGAATGGAGATGAGGTAGAATTTTTTTGCCAGAGAATGATGAGTCTGTGCTTTTCTTTGACATAGGCATCTGTGGAGACAAAGTCTTTATGTATATTTAAGGCAAAAGTTGATTCTTGATTCTTCAGATCATGAAAGGATTCAGTGAGAAGGCAGGAGATTCGGGATGGGAGGAAAATTGAATCAGCCTTGATGAAATGGCAGACCAGACTTGATGGGCTAAATGGCCTATTTCTGCTCCTATATCTTTGGTCTTATGGTAATAGGCTGGAAGAAAATGTAAAAGGTCAAAGTGGGGATTAGAGGAAGAGGGGGTGGGGGAAATGTGTTCATCAGAAGGAGAAATAGATATTCATTCCTCAGGATGAAGGCTATCTAAATTGCATATATAAGGTGTCGCTTCTCCACCCTGAGAGTTACCTCATCTTGGCACAATGGGTGGCCATGTACCAACACATCGGAATAGGAATAGGAATTAGAATTAAAATGTTTGTCTAGAAAGTCAAGCAACATGGATCTCTATTTATTCCACATTGTTATTACTTTCCAATAATGATTCCTCTCAAAGGAAGACAAAACGATCCACTTATGAATGAATGGTTTCAGAAGAGGCATAATAATATAATGAGTATGTTGCATGCATTTCTTTGTCATTTCAGTTTCTTTCTGCCCAGGACTATTAGCATTGTAAATATCTTCATCTTACGTGAGTGCCTGGACAAGATTTAGGTTTATTGTCCTGGGAAACATATGCAGAGCATAAATGTCATGAACATCAGCTTTTGGCAGTAGCAGCAGCACAGCACATTACAAACATGACAATACAAATGGTAATAACATAAATCGACACAAATTATATCAAACTTACAAGTCAGAATAAACATTAGAGCACACTGAGGAAAATATACGAATCGAAGGATGAGTTTTTCAGATTGATTCAAGAACCAGATGGCAGTGAAGGAGGAGCTGTTGTTTAATCTTCAGGTGTGGGTGACCCAAGGGCAGCAGGACAAGCACTGAAGCAGGTGAACAGCTACTGACTTTTTTCAATTCTGAACCATTCTTACTAAGAGAAACAATAACTGCTTGGCCAACAGAGCTGTTAACCTAAAACTCTCAAACTGAATGCTAGCACTGGCATTGTGGCTTGGAAGCTGTAACTTAACTCTAAATAAATACCACTCCATCAGTCTAAATGGTAGTCTTCTTTCCTAGAACGAGGACCAAGGTAAGCAGGGAGTGCTGATGTTGCTGTGCTTTTAGTCAACAAGAGGAAGGGAGTCAAACACCACCATGATGAAGCACTAGTTGGCTGGAGCAAGCATACAACAAGCGGGATTGCCGTTGCCATTCACAGCCAACCTGCCAGGCTGCACAGGCCTTGCGGCAGAATCTGTAGAAGTGGCAAGAGGTCTTTCCGGTGCTGTGCCTCCTGCTTGGTGGGATCAATGAGACGAGAGTATGGCCTGGATAGTGAGGTAATACACAAAAATTAATAAAAGAAACTATTGAATACATTATAGTCAGTCTAGAATCATAGAATTATAGAACCACACAGCACAGAAACAAACCCTTTCCATCCACCTTGTGATGCCTATCTACATGTGCCTTCATTAGTCCATACCCCTCTACACATTTCCCGTCCAAACATCTGCTCAAATGCCCTTTATATGGTGTAATTTCCAGTAGCTTATTCCAGATACTTCTGGTAAGATGACAATACGTTTGATCGCAGTGGCTTCTTTGGGGTCAACAAATGGTGCTAATGTCCTTTATAAATGTATTTTTCATGATTGCAACATCCTGCTAGACATTAAGAAAGTGTGTACTGTAGGCCTACCCCATCAGCTAGTTGCTCGTTGGTGGAGAATCTGAAGGAGCTGGGCTTGGTATGGATCATGCTGCTGTCTGCTTCAGAGGAGTTGGTGCATGAGGGAGTCGTGCAGTCTAACACAGAGCGACCATCTTATTCATTTTTCTTGGGATTGCAAGACCCTTTTGGACGTTGTTAATGTGGGAAGCTGCTTTATTGGCGGACAGCAGGAGCGGACGGCGGGGAGAGCTGTGTGGCCTCAGTCATAGTGAGGTTTAGGCCTCACGTCGCTGTGTCACCTATTTACAGACACCACCAGAGTGGCACTGAAGCTGGTGTCCTCCATCAGGGATGGAGCTGCACCGTGTCTGGGCTGGAGTTGGTGCTGCCCACATCAGTTTTCTCTCGGCAGACAAGCTATACTGTGGTCGACTGCAGTTTTCTGCAGCATTCATGTACTCAGGACCCCGAGCCACGGTGTCGCCTGTTTACAGCCTCCAAGAGAGAGATGTCAGGGCTGGTACTTTCCACTGGGGCCGGTGTGGTGTGGTATCCAGGCGGGATTCGGTGCTCCCTCTCTCCCACCCAGTGTTTGCTCGGCAGAAGACGAACTGTATTGTGATCAACTGCAGGTTTCTGTGGTGTTTGTGGACTCACAGTCTAGACTATTTTCTTGAGTGGCGGTATTTTACTGGTATCTTACATGTGCTTGCTATTTTGCATGTGTCCTGTGTGCATTGTGCTGTGTGCGACTGTTGGTACTGTGTTTTGCATCGTGGCTTCAGAGCAACTCTGTCTCATTTGGCTGTATTCATGTATGGTTGAATAACAAACAAACTTGAACTGAACTGAATAACCCCACTCTCTGCGTGAAAAGCTTATCTCTCAGGCTTCCTTTAAAGATCACCTGCCTCACCCATACCTATTTTTAGAATCTCCTGCCTTGGAAAAAGACTGCAACTATTTATGTACCTACGCCTTTTATAATTTTATAAACCTCAGTAAGGTCACCATTCAGCTTCCAATATACCAATGAGAATAAACCAAGCCTCTCCAGTCGTTCCTTGTAAGTCCAGCCTTCTGTTCTAGCTGCCTGAGCCATGTGACAGTGAGTATAGGAATAGAATAAGGTGGAGGATAAATACGTGTCTGAGGGATTGGGACATAGGGCAGGGATTCAGATTTTGGGATCATTGGGACCTCTTTTGGGTCAGGTGTGACCTGTACATAAAGGATGGTTTGCACTTGAATCCCAGGTGGACCAATATCCTGGCAGGCAGGTTTGCTAAGGCTACTGGGGAGAGTTTAATCTAGAATTGTTGGGGGGTGGGAACAGAACTAAAGTGACCAGGGAGGAGGTGGTTGGCTCACAAATAGAGAAAGCTAGGAGACAGTGTGTGAGAGAGGATAGGCAGATGATAGAGAAGGGACACGCTCAGACTGACAGTTTGAGATGTGTCTATTTTAACGCAAGGGGTATTGTGAACAAAGCGGATGAGCTTAGAGCATAGATCAGTACCTGGAGCTATGATGTGGTGGCCATTACAGAGACTTGGATGGCTCAGGGACAGGAATGGTTACTTCAAGTGCTGGGGTTTAGATGTTTCAGAAAGGACAGGGAGAGAGGCAAAAGAGTGGGGGTGTGCCAATGTTGATCAGAGAGAGTGTTACGGCTGCAGAAAAGGCGGAAGACATGGAGAGATTGGTTACAGAATCTCTGTGGGTGGAAGTTAGGAACAGGAAGGGGTCAATAAATTTACTGGGTGTTTTTTATAGGCCGCTCAATAGTAACAGGGATATCGAGGAGCAGATAGGGAAACAAATCCTGGAAAGATGTAATACTAACAGAATTGTTATGATGGGAGATTTTAATTTCCCAAAGATCGATTAGCATCTCCCTAGAGCAAGGGGTTTAGATGGGTTAGAGTTTGTTAGGTTGTTCAGGAAGGTTTCTTGACACAATATGTAGATAAGCCTACAAGAGGAGAGTCTGTACTTGATTTGGTATTGGGAATTGAATCTGGTAAGGTGTCAGATCTCTCAGCAGGAGAGCATTTTAGAGATAGTGATCATAATTCTATCTCCTTTACAATAACATTGGAGAGATATAGGAATAGACAAGCTAGAAAAGCGTTAAATTGGAATAAGTGGGATTATGAGGCTATCAGGTCGGAAATTGGAAGCTTAAATTGCGAACAGATGTTCTCAGGGAAAAGTACGGAAGAAATGTGGGAAATGTTCAGGGGATATTTGTGTGGAGTTCTGCAGAGGTACATTCTAATGATACAGGGAAGTTATGCTAGGGTACAGGGACTGAGGTGTACAAAAGCTGTAATAAATCTAGTCAAGAAGAAAAGAAAAGCATACAAAAGGTTCAGAGAGCTAGGTAATGTTAGAGATCTAGAAGATTATAAGGTTAACAGGAAGGAGCTTAAGAAGGAAATTAGGAGAGCCAGAAGGGAGATGAGAAGACCTTGGGAGACAGGATTATGGAAAACCCCAAGACATTCTACAAGTATGTGAAGAGCAAGAGGATATGACATGAAAGAATGGGACCTATCAGGTGTGACAGTGGGAAAGTGTGTATGGAGCTGCAGGAAATAGCAGAGGTTCTTAATGAATACTTCAGTATTCATTATGGAAAAGGATCTTAGTGTTTGTGGTAATGACTTGCAGCCGACTGAAAAGCTTGGGCATGTAAATATTAAGAAAGAGGATGTGCTGGAGATTTTGGAAAGCATCAAGTTGAAGAAGTCACCGGGACCGGATGGGATGTACCCCAGGCTTCTGTGGGAAGCAAGGAAGGAGATTACCGAGCCTCTGGTGATGATCTTTGCATCACCAATGGTGGCAGGACAGGTTCCAGAGGATTGGAGGGTTGTGGATGTTGTTCCTTTATTCAAGAGAGGGAGTAGAGATAGACCACGAAATGATTGACCAGTGAGTCTTACATCAGTGGTTGGTAAGTTGATGGAGAAGACCCTGAGAGGCAGGATTTATGAACATTTGGAAAAGTATAATATGATTAGGAGTAGTCAGCATGGATTTATCAAATGCAGGTCATGCCTTATGAGCCTGATTGAATTTCTTGAGGTTGTGACTAAACATATTGATGAAGAAAGAGCAGTAGATGTAGTGTATATGGATTTCAGCAAAGCATTTTATAAGGTACCCCTTGCAAGAATTATTGAAAAAGTAAGGAGGCAATGGATCTAAGGGGACATTGCTTTGTGGATTCAGAATTGGCTTGCCCACAGAAGGCAAAGAGTGTTTGTAGACAGGTCATATCCTGCATGAAGGTTGTTAACCAGTGGTGTGCCTCAGGGATCTGTTCCGGGACCTTACTCTTCATGATTTTTAGAAATGACCTGGATGAGGAAGTGGAATGATGGGATGGTAAGTTTGCTGATGACACAAAGGTTGGAGGTGTTGTGGATAGTGTGGAGAGCTGTCAGAGGTTACAGCAGGACCTTGATAGGATGCAAAACTGGGCTGAGAAGTGGCAGATGGATTTCAACCCAGATAAGTGTGAGGTGGTTCATTTTGATGGGTCAAATATAATGGCAGAATATAGTATTAATGGTAAGACTCTTGGCAGTGTGGAGAATCAGAGGGATCTTGGGGTCCGAGTCCATAGGACGCTCAAAGTAGCTGCACAGGTTGACTCTGTGGTTGAGAAAGCATATGGTGCATTGGCCTTCATCAATCATGGAATTGAATTTAGGAGTTGAGAGGTAATGTTGCAGCTATATAGGACTCTGATCGGACCCCATTTGGAGTACTGTGCTCAGTTCTGGTCGCCTCACTACAGAAAGGATGTGGAAACCATAGAAAGGGTGCAGTGGAGATTTACAAGGATGTTATCTGGATTGGGGAGCATACCTTATGAGAACAGATTGAGCGAACTCGGCTTTTCTCCTTGGAGTGACGGAGGATGAGAGGTGACCTAATAGAGGTGTATGAGATGATAAGAGGCATTGATCATGTGAGTAGCCAGAGGCTTTTTCCCAGGGCTGAAATGATTGCCACAAGAGGACACAGGTTTAAGGTGCTGGGGAGTCGGTACAAAGGAGATGTCAGGGGTAAGTTTTTTTATGCAGAGAGTGGTGAGTGCGTGGGATGGGCTGCTGGCAATGGTGATGGAGGCGAATACGATAGGGTCTCTTAAGAGACTCCTGGATAGGTACATGGAGCTTAGAAAAAGAGAGGGCTATGTGCAAGACTAGGAATCTGTAAGGTAGGGACATGTTCAGCACAATTTTGTGGGCCGAAGGGCCTGCTTGTGCTGTGGATTTTCTATGTTTCTCTATGTTTCTATATCCTGGTGATCCTTCTGGACTCTGTCTACTGTAATGTGTGGTGATAAGATCTTCACATAATGAATGAAGTTCTTGTCACAGTTATTGTGATAGCAAATGTCTTTCCAATTCAGGGCAAAGTTCGGGAATCCTTTGGTGTAACTATTGATCTAGGAGGCACCTTTGGCACGTGAGATATTCAAATTAAAATGAACTGAAAATCAGCTAATATAAGCTATAGACAATGGTTGATTGGATAAATAGGTGGGTTATAAAAGACATAGGTTTGACATCCGGAGACTTTGAAACCAAACTCCATATCACTGAGCTTCATTCCTAACTGAAGCAAATGCTTGTGGCTACATTCCTGGCTTATGTTTCCATGATCTGAATTATTCCAAAGTCTTATCTCAGGAAGTTGACTTACTCAGGGTCCATCCAATTTCATGGATAATTTTTTTGTTAAATAACTGCAATTAAGTTACTGATAACCAGAACCCCAACCTCATGATATAACAACAGAGTGAAATCCAAACATAGCAGCTGGGAAATTTTAATTCTGAGAACTAAATAATTTGAAATGAAACTGAATTTGTTTGATTTCTCTAAATCCCAGTTTAATGATAACATTTGGTGAAGGAAATAGGACAAGGCTTTCCGATACCTGACTCCAACCTAGGGTAACGTAGTTAGTAGTCAATTGACTTCTTAAATGACCCAGCAACCTGTTGATCTTACCAGTGATACTCATATCCCCTCAAAGAATAAAAGTACGCAATGAAAAGACGCAAGTTCTGAAAAGAAATGACAAATAAAGGAGAACAGTCACAGTGCAATAAGTCTGATGAATGAACCTTTCAGAGCTGTAAGAATCTAATTATCAGTGGCTGGCTCAGACAATTGAGGAGGTCAGGAATGATCAGACATATTGCAAATCAGCCTGTAATTTAACGGGAAAGATCATTTCAATTTTGGAATTGAACACAAGAGACAGGGCGTGTTGGATCATCGGGTATTAAAGCTGATGGCAAGAATCTGAAGAGCCAAAATGAAATGCCATGAGTCAGAGTTAATTGGGAGGAATTACGGGGAATCATTGCAATCATCAAGGCTTCTGCAAGGCAATCAGATTGAGCCTGGGGCTGTGACCTTAGAGCAGATCTCTTTTTTGAAGATTTTTTTGTGATTCGTAATACTATGCATATATTTCCATGTTCAAAAATAAGACTTACATTCTGAATTATTATTAAATTATATTGCATTTCATTCTGCTCATGCCACTATAATTAGTATACTTTTGGTTTGGAAATAATTATCAGAAATAAAATAAAAGAGCTGAGCAGTACACTTTTGTTCCTATTTCTTTTTGACACTTCCAAAGAGCATTGTAACTGTACATTTATGAAAATCCAATGTCACATGATAGGTGCCATTTTGTTGCAGAGTGAATTAATCTTAAATTTCTGGATGTTATTAGCTTCATGCAAACTGAATGTTCAATTACCAACAACTTTGGGAATTAATTTGTTTTCCTTTGTTGGTCAATCATGGGATATCAGGTCCACTCTTTCAGAATATATCTAACGCTAATACCGCTGGTCAAATGAATAGCAGATGTAAATGAACTTATTGTAAGAAAAGCTTGTTTGTTATTGAAGATTTGCCTTCAGGCATTTCATGTCTGAAATTGTCCCATCTGAATATTACAGAATGTTACTTCCTTGTTACAGAAAGATTTTATTGCATGGGCAAGGAATTTCTCAATTGACTACTGAGTAAATATCCATTTGACTGAATGTGACTCTTAGAGTGCATCAGTTTTGTTAAGTCAGTAAGCATGAACAAAAGCAAGTGAACACTATCACCCCTAATTCTCTGAAGAGAGTGATCCTTTACAGGTAGTGGAAAACCCAAAATTAAATTACAACAGAAATGTCTTGTATTTGGATTGAAGCATTTTAATAAAAATTCACTAATGTCAAATGTGCCAAGATTAAGGAGGAGGAAACCAAACGTCCATGATCCAGTCCTCATCAGGGGATCAAAGGTTGAGAGGGTCAGCAAATTTCAATTCTTTGGTGTTGTCATTTCACAGGACCTGTCCAGTGCCCAATACATCTCAGGCATCCGTTAGTCTCATGAGACCATGGATTTGCGCCTTGGGTTTTTCCAGGGTTGTATGGGAGACCAGCAGTTGCCCAAGCTGCAAGCCTTCCCCTCTCCACGCCACCGATGTTGTCCAAGGACCCATGCAGCTTGGCACCGGTGTTGTCGCAGAGCAATGTGTTGTTAAGTGCCTTGCTCAAGGACACAAACACACTGCCTCAGCTGAGGCTCGAACCAGTGACCTTCAGGCTACTAGTCCGATGCCTTGTCCACTAGGACACGCACCAACACCAATGCATAGTACAATTACCAAGAGAGCCCAGCAGCGCCTTTACTTCCTTAGCAGTTTGTGAAGACTGGGCATCGCATCTAGAATTTTCACTAACTTCTATAGATGTGTGGTGAAGCGTATATTGACCTCCTGGTATGGAAACACTAAAGCCCTTAAATAGAAAATCCTACAAAACATAATGGATACATCATGGGTAAAGCCCTCCTCACCACTGAGCATATTCCCATGGAAATTTGTTGCAGAATCCATCATCAGGGACCCCCACCACCGAGGACATGCTCTCTTCTCACTGCTGCCATCAGAAAGAAGGTACAAGAGCTCAGGAGTCACAGCAGCAGGTTCAGGAAATGTTATGACCTGACAACCATCAGATTCTTGAACCAAAGGGGATACCTTCACTTAACTTTACTTGCGACATCCTGGTATGAGAGGGAAAGCAATCAGAAGTCATGATACATGTTGGTACCAACGACATAGGCAGGAAGAGGGATGAAGTCTTGAAGTGTGAGTTTCGGGAACTAGGCAGAAGGATGAAGAACAGAACTTCAGTGTGGCATTCTCAGGATTGCTGCCAGTGCTACGTGATAGTGATGGTAAGAATTGGAGGAGATAGCAGTTGAATGCGCGGCTGAGGAGTTGGTGCAGGCAGCAGGGTTTCAGATTTTTGGATCATTGGGATCTTTTCTGGACAGGCTGATGAGGGGGATTGCGATTTGAGATCTAGTATTAGGTAATGAACCAGGTCAGGTCACAGATTTCTCAGTGGGTGAGCATCTGGGGGACAGTGACCACTGCTCCCTGGCCTTTAGCATTAGCATGGAAAAGTACAGAGTCAGAGAGAACAGGATTTTTTTTTAATTGGGGAAGAGCAAGTTATGAGGCTATAAAGATAGAACTTGTGGGTGTGAATTGGGATTTTTTTTTTCAGGAAAATGTACTATGGACATGTGGTCAATGTTTAGGGATCTCTTGCAGGATGTTAGGGATAAATTTGTCCTGATGAAGAAGATAAAAAATGGTAGGATGAAGGAACGATGAGTGACCAGTGAGGTGGAAAACCTAGTCAGGTGGAAAAAGGCAGCATACGGGAGGTTTAGGAAGCAAGCATCAGATGGGTCTATTGAGGAATCTAAGGTAGCAAGAATGGAGCTTAAGAAGGGGCTGAGAAGAGAAAAAAGGGGTCATGAGAAGGCCATAGTGAGTAGGGTAAAGAAAAACCCCAAGGCACTCTTCAATTATGTGAAGAACAAAAGGATGACAGGAGTCAAGGTAGGACCTATTAGAGATAAAGGTGGGAAGATGTGCCTGGAGGCTGTGGAAGTGAGTGAGGTCCTCAATGAATACTTCTCTTTGGTATTCACCAATGAGAGGGAATTTTATGACAGTGAGGACAATATGAGCGAGGTTGATGTTCTGGAGCATGTTGATAATAAGGGAGAAGAGGTGTTGGAGTTGTTAAAATACAATAGGATGGATAAGTCCCTGGGGCCTGATGGAATATTCCCCAAGCTGCTCCATGAGGAGAAGGAAGAAATTGCTGAGCCCCTGGCTAGGATCTTTATGTCCTCGTTGTCCATGGGAATGGTACCGGAAGACTGGAGGGAGGCGAATGGTGTCCGCTTGTTCAAAAAAGGTAGTAGGGATAGTGAGCCTTACATCTGTGGTGGGAAAGCTGTTGGAAAAGATTCTTAGCGATAGGATCTATGGGCATTTAGAGAATCATGGTCTGATCAGGGACAGTCAGCATGGCTTTGTGAAGGGCAGATCGTGTCTAACAAACCTGATAGAGTTCCTTGAGGAGGTGACCAGGCATATAGATGAGGGTAGTGCAGTGGATGTGATCTACATGTACTTTAGTAAGGCATTTGACAAGGTTCCACACGGTAGGCTTATTCAGAAAGTCAGAAGACATGGGATCCAGGGAATTTGGACAGATAGATTCAGAATTGGCTTGCCTGCAGAAAACAGAGGGTCGTGGTGGAGGGAGTACATTTGGATTGGAGGATTGTGACTAGTGGTGTCCCAGAAGGATCTGTTCTGGGACCTCTACTTCTCATGATTTTTATTAGCGACCTGGATGTGGGGTTAGAAGGGTGGGTTGGCAAGTTTGCAGATGACACAAAGGTTGCTGGTGTTGTGGATAGTATTGAGATTCTGGAAGATTGTAGAGAGACTTCGATAGGATGCAGAAGTGGGCTGAGAAGTGGCAGATGGAGTTCAACCCAGAGAAGTGTGAGGTAGTACACTTTGGAAGGACAAACTCCAAGGCATAGTACAAAGTAAATAGCAGGATACTTGGTAGTGTGGAGGAGCAGAGAGATCTGGGGGTACATGTCCTCATTGCCTCACAGGTAGATGGGGTAGTTAAGAAACCTTATGGGGTGTTAGTTTTCATAAGTCGTGGGATAGAGTTCAAGAGTCGCGCGGTAATGATGTAGCTCTATAAAACTCTGGTTAGGCCACACTTGAGTACTGTGTCCAGTTCCGGTTGCCTCACTGTAGGAAGGATGTGGAAGCATTTGAAAGGGTACAGAGGAGATTTACCAGGATGCTGCCTGGTTTAGTGAGTATGCATTATGATCAGAGATTAAGGGTGCTAGGGCTTTACTCTCTGGAGAGAAGGAGGATGAGGGGCGATGTGATAGAGGTATACAAGATATTAAGAGGAATAGATAGAGTGGACGGTCAGCACCTCTTTCCCAGGGCACCACTGCTCAATACAAGAGGACATGGTTTTAAGGTAAGGGGTGGGATGTTCAAGGGGAATATTAGAGGAAGGTTTTTTTACTCAGAGTGTGGTTGGTGCATGGAATGCACCATCTGTGTCAGTGGTGGAGACAGATATTGAAACTTAAGAGAAGACTAGAGAGTATATGGAGGAATTTAAGGTGAGGGGTTATATGGGAGGCAGTGTTTAAGGGTTGGCACAACATTGTGGGCTGAAGGCCAGTACTGTGTTGTACGATTCTATGTTCTATGTTTTATGTTTGCCCCATCAGTGAAATGTTTCCACAAGTTATAAACTCACTTTCAAGGACTCGTCATCTCATTTTATATTTACACAGTTTGTTGTCTTTTGCTCATTGGTTCTATTATAGTTATTGGATTTTTTAAATAAGCCCACATGAAAATGTATCTCAGGGTTGTATATAGTGATAATAGACCATAAGATATATGAGGAGAATTGGGCCATTTGTCCATCAAGTCTGCTCTGCCATTTCATCAAATCTGATGTATTTTCCTCTCAGCCCAGATCTCTTGACTTTTCCCCATATCCCTTCGTGACCTGACTAATCAAGAATCTATCAAGTTTTGCCTTCAATATACCCAATGACTTGGCCTTGACAGCCACCTGTGGCAATAAATTCCAAAGAGTCACCATTTTCTGGCAAAAGAACTTCCTCCTGATCTCCATTCTATATAGATGTACGTCTATTTTGAGGTTGTGTCCTCTTGCTTAGATTCCCTCCCATAGGAAACATCCTCTCAATATCCACTCCATGGAGGTTTTTCAGCATTCAGTAAGTTTTAATGAAATCCCCCCTCATACTTCTGGATTTCAGTGTATGGGCTACATTTAAAGTAAATTTACTTTGAACTTTGAAATTTGACCTTTGAAGTGCAATATAATTAAAAATTCTTCTCCTGTATCTGCTATCTGTGGATTAGGATGTAAATGTAAGTCCTTTTAGAGCATCAGGATAGGTTTACAACTTGTTCCTTAATAAAACTTGACCATATTCCTAGAGGCTATTATAGCTGAGGGTGGTAAAGTGGGTAAATTCCCACTTTCTATTAAATGCTGCCAATGATGTGCAGGTAAACTAGCCTCTGACAACCAAGTCTAGCTGCTTCATGTGTGGCTTAGCTACTAAGCCCAGCAGAACCATTTCTACTGACAGGAGAAGGGGCAAAGGTGGGTTACCAGCTTCTTAAAATCATGATGAGGCTCATCAGCTGTGATTAGCAGTTCATCTAGGAGAAGGTACAACCTGATTGCAAACCACAGTTGCCTTGCAGTTATACCCACTCACTGGAAAAACTTGAATGTCTGAGGAAAATTCCGGAGCTGGAGTCCATACCATCCTACATTGCATTCAATGCTGACTGCAATGCTGCTGGTGCCAAAATACATTGGTCTCTGCTCTTCATTTAGATTCTTCAGCTGCATGAAGAGGGGGAGCCTGAATTATGGGCAACAGCTTGCTCTTCCTATCATGTAGGCAGTTGAAGCACAACATTCACTGTCAACCCCAACCGATGGAGTGCCTCCTCTCCTCTCCTGGAATACTAATAGACAATGTCATAAGACAATAAGACACAGGAGCAGAAGATGGCTATTTGGGTCATCGAGTCAGCTCTGACATTCCATCATAGCTGATTTATTATCCCTCTCAACCACATTCTCCTGCCTTTTCCCCATAACCTTTGACACTTCTATTATTCAAGAACCTATCAACCTCTGTTTTAAATATACCTAATGACCTGGCCTCCACAGCTGTTTATGACAATGTTTCCACAGATTTAGCACCCCCTGGCTAAATACTTCCCTCACCATCTCTATACTAAAGGCACAGGCTTCTATTCTGCAGCTGTTTCTTTTGGTTGTCGACTCACAACTATAGAAAACATCCTCTCCACACGCACTTCGTGTAGTCTAGTCAATATTTGATAGAGATCTTCCTTCATTCTTCTAAACTCCAGTGATTACAGGTCCAGCACCATCAAATGGTTCTCATGCATTAACCCTTCCATTTTCGGGATGATTATTGTGAAACTTCTCTTCTCCCTCTCCAAAGCTAGCACATCCTTTCTTAGATAAGTGGCCCATGACTGCTCACAATACTCTAGCCAATGCCTTATAAAGGCTTAGCATTGCAACCTTGCTTTTATAACCTAGTTCTCTTGAAAGGGATGCCAACATTATGTTTGCATTTCTCACCACTGACTCAACCCTCAAGACAACCTTTCTGGAATCCAGCACAAAAAATCCCAAATCCCTTTGTACTACAGATTTTTGAATTTTCACTACATGTAGAAAATAGTCTATGCCTTTAAAGATATTACACATTCCCCTCTCTTTAGAATATCATGTAAGAAGACTTGAATATACTATAAATCTTGATCAGTAATTTTTAAGAATTAAAATTCCAGACTTACTCAGTGCATTCTTCTTTTGATCTCTCTGCTGATGTGAACGAATAAGTGATCTATCCCCTGACTTTTCCCATGGACCAGCCTGACAGACGGTTATTTTTTAACAAGAAGAAAACCAAAAACTGAGATAAGGGACAGATCAAATGCCTCCTGAATAAGCTTTTATTTGAAATTTAAGTATTTGGGTAAGAATATCTATTTTGTTAGCTGCCATTCAGTTTACATTGTTATATGCAATCTGCTGTCTTTCCTGTAAATGTTTTGAACTGGTGTAAGGTTTTTAATTTAAAACTCAACATGCAGGAACAAAGAAAAGCAGCAACTATTGCTGTCCCTGCTGAGGTGATTATTTGGTTGCCTTCATTTTCATTCCTCTCAAGACAAAGTCAACATGCCATATACTTTTCAAATAGTGCTCTATCATGATCACAGATTATTGATCAAAATAACACTGCAGTTGCTAAAGATGACTTAGCTCTGGATTATATCCACAGCAAGTTCAAAGAGTGTGAAGATCCTCAAGCAATACTTTTTCTGCAAATATGAGACTGTACAATCTTAACTTGCTAATTGTGCACATGCATAAAGTGTTCAAGTCAAGTCGCTTTTTAATTGTCATTTCAATCATAACTGCTGGTACAGTACACAGTAAAAATGAAACTATGTTCCTCCAGGACCATGGTGCTACATGAAACAACACAAAACTACATCAGACTTCAGACCTACACGGTACTACATAAAGAACACAAAACAGTGTAAGACAGTACAATAGTTAATAAACAAGACAATAGGCACAGTAATGGGCAAATTACAATATAATAATAAATGATGTAAATAGAAATGGAAATGTAAACAATGTAAACACTGTTTTAAAAGGAATTGAGAAACAAATGAGCAAAAATTGTAAAAGGGAGCGGAGTGGTGTTCGGTTGAGTGTGTGTGTGCAGGTTAGTGCCAGACTAGACTCTGGGAATCGAGGAGTCTAATGGCTTGGGGAATATTCTAGAGTTATGGAATATAGCAAATATTAATTTCATCAGCAACCAGTCTTCAGACCTGAATGTGGACTGTAGATTGAATTTAAAATGCAGCTCAGGACAATAATAGTTCTGGAACTGCAGACTGGGGTTGTTTGCAAACTAAGAATCACCCCATTGACATGATACATCTGCATATGCATGAATGAAGATCAGAGGCAGCGGTGATTAACATGTAAGGGTGTCCTGAGTGTTGGTGTGAAGATCTAGGTGCTTGAATCAAAGGAAGCAGTATGAATGCACTGCAACTGTAAAATTGTCCTGTTGTTACCTTTAATCTTTAGCATATAGAAATGTGATGAACTTTGGGTTATGGAGCCTCTATCCAGAGTGACTCCAAATGCTGTCAGTTTGTGTGTACCGAATAAAGAATACTAACAGCTGCATCTCCCAGATGGCTTTCATGCCACTCACAACATGCAGATATATCATTGACAATCTGTTGTCTGCGGAAGATAAACTGTTCCCTTTGCAAATAGGAGAATGTGTTTGATTCAGAGGCAAAAATTACCCTAAACTTTAGCATCTCTAGTTTTAATGCCTCCTTAGCAGATATAAGGCAGAGCTCACAAAACTGCATAAATCAGATTAATAATGCACCAGTGTTTCTTGACAAAAGAGCATCATAATTAACAGAAAATTGTTCACTGAAAATCATTTTGAAGTGCTGAGATAAGAATCTGTTTTTGTGAAATTGACCACATTTTCTTTTTGTATGATAGTGACATCATGCAAGAATTCATAAAAATTACATTCATGTAATAATGATGGTAAACCTTTCAGTGCCTGGATCAGCCCAAAGTTTCATTTGATCTGTATGTCAAAGATTCAATTTTAATCCAGTTGGCAGGAAGTTTTCTATTCTTTTTTCAAAGCAGCATCATTTTCTCAAGACAGCGCGTGTAAAAAGAAACTCTACACTTTAGTTTACCGAATTTCAACTAATAATGCTGCATAGCTCTTGAACAACATATGGGGAGAGAATCAATAAAAGCAACTTTGTGATCCACTCTCATTTAATGAAAAGCAATTTCAAACTTAGGTAAATGGATTGTTTCAAAAAAAAAGCATGAAAATAGTGTGTTACCTGTTTACACTGAAGAGGTGAACCAAGAAGTATATATATATATCAATTCAAAAGGGACATATCCTCTCACTTAAAAATATAACACAAAACAAAGAGAATTTTAGAGAGCAATGCATTTTCAACCCAGCCAAGAACAACAGAACATAGTCAAAAATAAGTTAGCCAAAGAAATGCC
This sequence comes from Hypanus sabinus, assembly GCF_030144855.1. Classification (NCBI taxonomy): domain Eukaryota; kingdom Metazoa; phylum Chordata; class Chondrichthyes; order Myliobatiformes; family Dasyatidae; genus Hypanus; species Hypanus sabinus. Next base: position 123,468,425 of record NC_082710.1, read on the forward strand.
TGGTGTTTATGGATTGGGTCACTTTCTATCTCGTAGGACTCTGATTGGATTTTAAAAATGAACGCCTTCCGAGAACTCAGTGCACTCAGAGCCTTGGCCTCCAACATGTCACAAATAGCTTCTTGCAAAACTTTAGGTCTGAATGATATGACCTCATCTGGCACTAAGCAAGACTTCTCTGAGGGTACTGCCTTCTCCGAATGTCTATGCATGTTCTAAGTACTGAAGCTGAGAAATTATATGATATTCTTTAAGACTGCCTCAGAGCATTTGCACAGAAGCATTAATGAAACTGAGATACATCCTGGGGATGTAACCTGGGGTCATCGGGTGTTACGGATCTTTGAACATCAGACGCTCTTGCCCAGGTGACCTAACCAAAGTTGACCCTGGCTTGTGTCTCAGGAGCGTTGGTCCATGAGTCACACCTTTTGATCCATAGTCATCGGAAGGCTCACTCAGAAGCCTCTATGATGGTCCATATGGCTCTTCTCTTTGCTCATCGGCCAATCGTGAAACTTTGTTTTATAGGTCCTTAATCAGAGAGTATATTAGGTAAAATATTTCCTAGTCATTAAACCAAATGCTAATGAATGAATTTTCTATCAAATTGGCAGCCATATCATAGTTTACAAGAGCTATATGACTCTAAAATTACACCACAGATATAAAAAAATTGCATATTTTCATATGTATTCAAATTTAAATAAATGTACATCTATCAGCATGATTTTCACCAGGTGCTGCTGGAATTGAAACATGAAAGAAGAGAAGTAATGTATTGTGGGGTGCCACTGTTGCGTAGCAGTTAGCGCAATACGATTGCAGCTCAGGGCATTGGAATTTGGAGAGAAATTTCAGCTTCCCCTGTAAACACTGTTACGTACCCGTGACTTATGACAGTGGTACCATTGTCCCATGACTGGGGTTGAAGTTATACTGGACTTGAGGTAATGGTCTTGTAATGGTGGAGTGACATCATTTTCCCACCAGTAGAGGTCATGTGACAGGTTTTTTTGACAGGGTATAAAAGGAGGACCCCTCCCTGTGAGGAGGGGCAGTTCGTGTCTGGATTTGCAATGTTGTCTTCATGCCACTGTGTGATTTAATGTTATGACGCAGTTTAGTTGGAAGATGAAGTTTTATTTAATGCCTAAAGTTTAAAAGGTCATTGCCAGCAGTTTCTTGCTTGTTGAGAATCAGTGGAGAGTGAAGATCGGAGTTTGGGAGTTAAAAGATCGAGGGAAATCGATTTTGACGGTGAAACAGGTTCGACCTTGGTTGATCCGCATTCGGAAGGAATTTGTTGACTGTTCTCATATTAATCCCTGTGAAATAGTAGAAAGGATTGGGAACAGATTTGTAAAGGAAAGGTCAGTGCCTTTAAGTCATTCCATTTCCATTTTCGTGGGAAAAGTAGTTCGCCTGGGAATTACAACATTACTATGAGAAAGAGAATTTAAATCACCTTAAGAAGTCTCTCCCTTAAATGGACTCTGAGGATTTTGAACTTTTGCAATACTACTTTGAAGAACTGTTTTTGCAACATCACTTTAAGAACTGTTTAAGCTGCCGCACAGCAGCTGATTTCCGGTTATGTTAGTGATTTGTTTACTTTTGGGGGGTTTGTCTTCAGTGTTTAATAAATGTGTTATTTGTTATAAAAACCCCTGCATAACTCATATATTTATTGTTGCCTGAATCTGTAACAACACATTTGTACATTCCTTGCCATGTGTGCATGGGTTTCCTCCAGGTGCTCTAGTTTCTTCCTCCAGTCTAAAAATGTGATGTTTAGTAGGTTGATTGGTCATTGTAAGTTGACTGTTGATTAGGCTGGGGTTAAACTGATCAAATTCAGCTTTACATCTCTAATGTAAGTTATTACCTTTCCTGCCACTTCTCAATCTATTTACAGATGGTGGTAATCCCTGGATACATCATGCTGATTTTCACCTTGTATTTATTCAGTAAAAGGGATGAGTTTAGCAACCAATGCAACTTTGTCAGCAGAGGATATTTGCACAACAGCATACTCTGAGATATCATATACAGAATCAGAATCAGGTTTAGTATCACTGGTATGTCACAGGACTTGCACCACCAGGTTCAAGAACAGTTACTACCCATCAGACTCTTGAATAAAAGGGAATAATTACATACACTTGCCCCATCATTAAAATGTTGCCACAACCAGTTATCTCACTTTAAGGATTCTTTATCTCACTACCTCATGTTCTTATTATTTATTGCTGATTATTTATATTTGCATAGTTTGTTTTTTTTCTGCCATCAGATTGTTCCTTCACTGATCCTGATTAAGCTATTATTCTATCAATTTGCTGAGTATGCCCTCAAGAAAATGAATCTCAAGGTTGTATATAGTGATATATATGTATTGTACTTTGATAATTAAATCTACTTTGAACTGTAATGAGGTAGTATATATGGGTTCATTGTCCTTTCAGAAATCTGATGGCAGAGGGGAAGAAGCTCTTCCTAAAACACTAAGTGTGTGACTTCACGATTCTGTACCTCCTTCTTGATGGTGGCAATGAAAAGAGGGCATGTCCTGAGTGATGGCGGTCCTTCTTGATGGATGCCACCTTTTTAAGGCTTCGCTTTTGAAGATATCCCTGCAGTCCTGAACAGTATTCCCATGAACATTTCATTTGAAAGGTGACACCTTCACCATTTCAGCACTCTGTTAGTAGTATCAGAAGAAATATTCCAATTGCTTACGCAAGTCAAGAAAATTATATCTACTGCAGCCTCTCTGAAGTACAAAGTTCAAAAACTCAAAGTAAAATTTACTGTCAGAGTATATACATATCAGTACATACAATCTGAAGATTATTTTCCCTGTGGGCGTTCTATAGAACAATTGTAAACATGATCAATGAATGTCAAACTGTGCAAATACAAATGCAAGTATAAATAAATAGCAATAAATAACAAACATGAAATAACAGGATAAAGAGTCCTTAAAGTGGAGACCAACAATTGTGGGAACACAAGAAATGGAATGAGTGTAGTTATCCCCTTTTGTTCAAGAGTCTGACGGCTGAGGGGAAATAACTGATCTTGAACTTGGTGGTGCAAGTCCTGAGGCACGTGTACCTTCTACCTGATAGCAGCAGAGAGAAAAGAGCATGGCCTGGATGGTGAGAATCGTTGATGATAGATGCTGCTTTTCTACAGCAACGTTTCATGTAGACGTGCTCAAAGGTTAGGAGGGCAATGCTCATGATAAACTATGCCAAATACAGCACATTTTGTAGGATTTTCTGCTGAAAGAATAGTGGTGTTCCCATACCAGGCTGTAATGTGGCCAATCAGCAGACTTACAAGTATGCAACAATAGAAGTTTGCCAAGTTTTTTGATGACATGCCAAATCTTGCGGACTTCTCAGGAAGTAGAGGCACTATTATGCTTTCTTTGAAATTACAGTTATATGATGGGTCCAGGACAGGTTCTCTGAGATAGGGACACTCAGGAATTTAAAGCTACTGACCCTCTGATGAGTACTGGCTCATGGGCTTCTGGTTTCCCTCTCCTGAAGTCTACAATTAGTTCCTTGGCCTTATTGACATTGAGTGAGAGGTTGTTGATAATGACACCACTCAGCCAAATATTCTTTCTCCCTCCTTTATGATGATTCATCACCACCTTTGATACAGCCCACAACAGTGTCGTCAGCAAAGTTGTGTGTGATGTTGGAGCTGTACTTATCACAGACTCATAGGTGTAAAGCAAGTAGAGCTGGGGGGTAAGTACACATTCCTGTGGTGCTCCAAGTTGTATGCAAAACATGGTAAAAGATAGTGAAATGATATTACATAGTACAAATGACATCATTTTATTACAATTGTATATTGTGTAACATTATCAAGTGCACAATTATGTTTATTGACTAAGTATACCTTGATTTCACAATTATTCTACAGAATTCCATTATACCTTAAGGGGTTAAGATTTAAGTATACTTTGCACTGAATTGCACAATAACACAAACTTCTAGAATAACAAATCTATATTTAACTAAGTAATGGCAAATCATTATAGTAAAGGCATGAGTGAAAATAGTTTGAAGAGTACACATGGTGCCAGTACGTACTGTCCACCTACTGGGATATGATTATATTGTAAACTGTGATAACACACTGCTGAGGTACACAATTCCTATACAAGTATGTAGGAAAGTAAGGAAGCAGTTGAAGTTTAAAGAAAGGAGACTTCAGTAGTGTATGCATCACTTTATTTTTAAAACAATAGTTTTCCTTCTTCAATAAAATTAGAGAAATACATTTTGTTTGTTGGCAAGTGATGAGGATTATATCATATCCTGACAAAGGGAAAGTGAGAGGAAAACTGGGAAAATAAACACAACCATTCAGTCAAAGCAATTACAGCAACCCAATGGATATGGTTCCAGGTCAATTATTGCAAATTTGAACAGGATGTAATACTAAATAGGAGTAAATATAAATGATAGGTGATTGACTAGGTTTCAATTTAATGGCTCAGAAAGACAACCCCGAGTGAACTCCGTAATATTTGAAAAGAAAACCTTTTACTACTTGTTTACTGAAAGGCCCAAAATTCCTGCAGATTAATTCCCAGGAACAACACTCAATGGCTGGTGGATGCTACAACACAAACTGCTGCAAAACTCAGCAGAATCCATGCAAGGTGTCCATAAGACCATGAGGTTATGGGAGCAGAATTAGGCCATTTGGTAGTTGAGTCTGCTCCACAATTTCATCATGGCTGATCCATTTCCTTATCAGCCCCAATCCCTTATCTTCCCCTCAAATCCTTTCATGCCCTAAATAATCAAGAATCCATCAACCTCTGCTTTAAATGTATTAAAAAAATTAAAGATTCACCACTCTGTGGCTAAAGAAATTCCTCCTCATCTCCTTTCTAAATGGACATCCCTTATTTCAGCATTTGTGTCCTCTGGTCTTAGACTCCCATACCATAGGAATCATCGTCTCCACATCCACTCTATTGACGCCTTTGAACATTGGATAGGTTTCAATGAGATCCTCTCTCATCCTTCTGAATTCCAGTGAGTACAGGCCCAGAGCCATCAAACACTCCTCATACAATAAGCCTGTCAACACAAAACTTTGTCTACCCTTTTGTTTTACTGATGCTGTTTGATCTGCTGAGTTCCTCCAAAGGCTTGCCTTTCTTTGCTCTATGGTGTGAGAGGATCACCTCCCCATCTGGGCCGTGGTAGTAATGGGAATATAACAATCAAACTCATTATCTGTCCAAGATCTGTTCAGGTAGAAAGCGCAAATACAAGGATGTCCAATCTCCCACTAGCCTAGCAATTCTATGAGTGGTAAATTCCCTGGTAAGGGACATAAAGATGCTAATGCCAGATGAACCTCTCTCAGCAATGAGAGTGTCTCATTCTTCTTGCATTCCTTAGAATAAGCAGAACAAACAGTCTAAGCTTTTGGCAACCATGGGTATATCTTGCCAGTAGCTAGCTGTAAATCTGAAGTAGAAGTAATTACCAATACAAATAAAAGCCAGATCAGGACTGTTACAGAGATCCTGTCAAGGGCAGACATCCTGAGCGTAATAACATTGTGAATCTGTCAATTTCTTTGGCAGCTGATTCCCACATGGACTCAATAAAGTCTGCAGATGTTGGTAATCCAAAGCACAACACACAAAATGCTGAAGGAACTCAGTAAGTCAGGTACTATCTATGCAAATGAATAGATAGTCGACATTTTGCCCAAGACCCAAGGGAAAATAAAAGCAAAAGTATTATTTTAATTTTCTTTATCTTTTTACTTCCAGTAAGATAGTAGCACTTTTGAACACAATGACCTCTTGGGGGCCAAACAAAGGTGCACTTTTCTTTTTTAACTGTTTTTTTTTATGTTCATAAGACTATACTGTACAACAAGAACTGCAGGTACAGTAGATCTACTGCATTAGTGATCTGTTAGTGTTTCAGAGCCACGGGCCGTGTTGCAGAAGGAGCTGGCGAATGAGTCAGAGAAGGAGAAGCTGGTGGGCAGCGAGTGAAGGAGAAATCAGTGCTCGGCTAGGAGAAGGAGAAGCCGCTGGACTGGCGAGAGAAGGAGAATCCAGCAGCCGGATCAGAGAAGGAGAAGCCGTGAGTTGGTCAGATGAAGGAGAAGATGGCGGATGGGCCTGGAGAAGATTCGAAGAAGCTGACCTGGGTGCACACTGTGCTGCTGCCTGCTACTCGAAGACATCAGAATTTGTGCATGAAAGTAGCAGAGAGTGTAACCAGGACTGACTGTCTTGGATGTTTCTCTTGTGATTGCAAGACCCTTTTGGACATTGATAATGTGAGATGTAGCAGGCTTGCCTCCCTTGTTTCTGTGCTGAGGTAGGTGACAAGCAATGAATGGCATTATCTTGAATGTAGCGATGACAAGTCGTCAAGCAGGCTTGGCTGCTGCAGTCCAGGTGAAGTGACTCTGGAGCAGTGTAGTGAAGAGCCTGTGCTCAGTTGGGAGCTGAACTCTTCCATCAGTGCTGCCCTCCAGTGTTCAACTGGTAGAATGACAGGCTGGATTGCCAGGAGCTGCATGTCGCTCAGGGTATTGGACTATACATATGTTTTCTTGCATAACGATCTCGCTCTCTCTCTCTCTCTCTCTCACTATTTTGAATATATGTTATGCACCTGGGCCCCAGAGGAATACTGTCTCCTTTGACTGTATCCATGTATGGTATGAATGATGATAAAACTTGACTTGGTTTGAGTTGAATTTAATTATGTTAATAACATAACATTTTAACTTAAATTTCTTGTTTTATTTCCAACAAAAGATTTCAAAATATGAATTAATTTCATTTTAATAGTTTGTAAATGTTTCTGAATGTCACAGACATTCAACGATGTTTAAAACACTTTGCAGATTTTATAACCAGCAAATTAAGTGGTACAACTGTGCTGCTTGGAGAAACTCTCATCAGAGATTCAGAGACAAGTCTTCTTCAGTGAGATAGTAGCTCACCAGCTGCCACTCACAGCATGCCTCTGGAATCTAAAGCAACGCCGCCCAAAACGTTGGAGAAATTTAGCAAGTCTGGCATTTGGGCTGAGACTTTTCATCAGGAATCTAGGTGTTTTACTCATATCTGGGCTGGGCACATTTAGAAGTGGGATGAGAGTTCCAACCAACTGCAGACAGTGCGCCTGTGGCAGCATGATCTGGCCCAATACTTCAAAACTCTGATGTTGAACTTTATTATCATCAACTTTTGAGCTAAATTCTTCCGTTTCATTCCTTTTCTTCTGTGCTCCACCTGCTGGGAGCTGAAGGAAGTACATTCTCTTAAAAATAAAGTACAACGGATTCCAGTTTATTGGGACACAACAGGATCAGCATATTTTGACCCAAATAAATGGCTGTTCCAGTTAGCTGAAGTTTCGTGGAAATATTTTTAAAAGTATAAAAGAGACAAATTACTATTTAATTGATTAACAAATTATATATTTAACTGAAATACAGAATAAATTAGAACACTTCCAAAATGTATTATTAAACTTATATTGTTTTCTAATAGTTACTGAAGGAGGAATCCATTCAGTCTATGAGGGTATGTTCTTTTGATTGACTGATCAAATTCAGCTCAGATCGTGGACTGCCTTCAAACAATGCTTTCGATGACTGCGTTCTCCAAATAACACACACAAAATGTTGGTGGAACTTCATTTTAATTGTAACATTCAAGATGATTGTCAATACCTCCAAATTCTCTTTCACCCACTACTATCGGGAAGGAGATATAGAAGCATCAGGTCTAGCACTGCCAGAATGTAACATGTACAAAAGCTGGATGAACTCAGCACGTCGGGCAGCATCCATTGAAAGGAGCAGTCAACATTTCAGGCCAAGACGAAAGGAGGCAGGGACCCTATAAAGAAGGTGATGGGAGGGTGGAAGGTGCCAGATGAAAAACCAATCAGAGGAAAGATCAAGGGGTGGTGGAGGGGAAACAGGGAGTGGATAGGCAGGAAAGGTGAAGAAGGAATGTAAGGGGAAAGCACTATGGGTAGTAGAAGAAGGCCGAATCATGAGAGAGGTGATAGGCAGCTGAAAGAGGAGGCAGAGTGAAAGTGGGATGGGGGAAAGGAGAGGGAGGGAATTACTGGAAGTCGGAGAATTCGATGTTCATACCAAGGGGCTGGAGACGACCCAGACCGTATATGAGATGCTGCTCCTCCAACCTGAGTTTGGCCTCATCATGGCAGTAGAGGAGGCCATGTATGGACATATCCGAATGGGAATGTGAAGCAGAGTTGAAGTGGATGGCAAACGGGAGATCCTGTCTGTTGTAGCGGATGGTGCGGAGGTACTCGACGAAGCAGTCCTCCAATCTGCATCAGATCTCGGCGATGTAGAGGAGGCCGCACCGGGAGCACTGGATGCAATAGATTACCGCAACAGACTCACAAGTGAAGTGTTGCCTCACCTGGAAAGACTGTTTGGGGCCTAGAATGGTGGTAAGAGAGGAGGTGTCGGGATAGGTGTAGCAATTACGCTTGCTGCCCCCTCCTTCAGTCCTGACGAAGGGTCTTGGCCTGAAACGTTGACTGTTCGTTTCAATGGATGCTGCCCGACCTGCTGAATTCATCCAGCTTATTTGCACATGTTGATTTGACCACAGCATCTGCAGTGTACTTTGTCTTTACAGAATATAACAGCTCCTCCTCTCAGCCTGTAAGACTAATGAATTCCCTGCCGTATCTAAGGTCTCATCACTAGGGCTGCAAACTGTTTACTATACTGTTTATTGTTTACCTGTGCTGTGAAATACATGCATTTCAAAATATATTTACGGTAATACTTTATTTTATGTGCTATATGTGATATATGCTTGTGGATCCACTGTGGTCTGGAGGAACATTGCGTTGTCTAATTGTATATATGTACAGTCAGATGACAATGAACTTGAACTTGACTTCTAATTGACCTTTGAATTATGTAGAATTCTGTAAAACTCAACTGAAATCCAATGCCCTAACAAAAGGAAATGATAGAAAAGTCAAAAAACAAACTTCAAACACCAAGCCATTTCATTGCATGCATCTTCATCAACATCAGAGAGAAATCACAAAACAGATAAATGATCAGGTAAATTTATGAAATAAGTTTTTAGCGTTAGTTAAAAGCTTTTGCGATTTCTCAATATTTACCAATTTTTGATCTAACTCTACACAAGGTCTGGGATCACAACCACGACATTTTGGACGGGGAGGGAGAGCAGCCAGATGTCTTGGTACATATAGGTGCCAATCTCATAGGAAGGAAAAGCAAATGTATCGAAGGGTTAGGAAGGTAGGCAAAGGGTGTGGCATGACTCTGCTGGTAAAATATGTCATCAAATCAGTAGAAAGATGTGACATAGGATCAGAAAGTATTGAATCCTTGTGGGTTGAGTTAAGAAAGTGCAAGAGTAAAATGGTCTTAATGGCAGTAATATCATAGCCTCCCCACAGTAACTGGGATGTGGACCACAGATTACAGTGGGGAGTAGAAAAGCCATGTTTAAAGGGCAATGGTATAATATTCACGGGAGATTTTAACATGCATGTTGATTGGGAAAATCAATTTGGTAATGGATCTCAAGAGGGTGAATTTGATGAATGCCTGCAAGATGACATTTAGAGCTGTTTATCATTGAACCTACTAGGGGATCAACTTTATTGGATTGGATGTTATGTAATGAACCAGAGGCAATTAGGGAGCTTAAGGTAAAAGAGCCTGTCAGAGGCAATAATCACAATATGATAGAGTTCAACTTGAAACTTGATGGGGAGAAAGTGAAGTCTAACATAGTGGTATTTCACTAGAGTAAGTGAAATTGCACTGGTGTGAGAGATGAGTTGGCCACAGTAAATTGATTGATAGATAGATAGATAGATAGATAGATAGATATTTTATTGATCCCAAAGGAAATTACAGAGTTACAATAGCATTACAAGTGCACAGATATATAAATATTAGAAGAAAAGTAAGAAAGAATAAAAAATAAGTTCCCTCTAACAGCGTAACATGAGGGAGCCATCACTCCCCTGGCTATAGGTTGGCTCATTATAGAGCCTAATGGCTGAGGGTAAGAATGACCTCATTTAACACTCTTTGAAGCAGTGCAGTTGTCTTAGTCTATTACTAAGATTGCTCCTCTGTTTAGCCAAGATGGTACGGAAAGGATGAGAAGCATTGTCCAGAATTGCCAGGATTTTTTGTCGGGTCCTTTGTTTTACCACAGCCTCCAGTATGTCCAGTTTGACTCCTATTTCAGATCCAGCCTTTCTAATTAGTTCACTAGGACTGTTGGCATCACATATATTGATGGCATTGCCTCAGCAAACCACCCATAGTACTGGTGACAACAGTCTGGTAAAACGTGTGAAAGGGAGGCCTGCATACTCCAAAGGACCTCAGTCTCCTCTGGAAGTGGAGGCGACTCTGGCCCTTCTTGTACACAGTCACCGTGTTGGTGCTCCACTAATGCCAGTCATCCAGGTGCACCCTCAGGTACTTGTAGGTCCTTACACATCCACATTCCTCACCATCAATAGTAACAGGGAACAGTGCAGGCTTAGTCTTCCTAAAGTCCATCACCGTCTCAATCATCTTAATGATGCTGAGCTGCAGATGATTCAGCTTGCACCATTTGACAAAGTCCTCACCAGGGCCCTGAATTCATCCTCCCATCCACCCTTTATACAACCAAATATTTCTGTCATCAGAGAATTTCTGCAGATGACATGACTCAGTGCTATATCCGAGGTTTATAGGGTAAATAGGAGGGGAGCCAATAAAGTCCCCTGTGGAGTCCCAGTGCTGCTTATAGGCATGTCTAACACACAGCTCTGAAGCTGCTTAAACTGTGGTCTGCCAGTCAGGTAGTCCATTATCCAGGATACAATGGAAGTGCCAGCCTGAAATGAATAGAGCTTTTCCCCTGCAATGAGGGCTGTATGGTATTGAAGGCACTATAAAAATCAAAAAACATGATCCTCCCAGTCCTGCCCTGCTTATCCAAATGGGAGTTGGTTCTGTTCAGAAAGTATTTGACAGCATCATCCAGTCCAATGTGCTTTTGATAGGCAAACTGTAGGGGACCAAAGACTGATCTGACCTGGAGTCAGAGATGAGCCAGGACTAGCCTCTCTGTGGTCCTCATGATGTGTGAGGTCAGGGCCAGTGGATGGTAGTCAGTCAAGTCTTTTGGTTGGCCTTTCTTGAGTACTGGGACCACACATGATATTTTCCACACGGTCAGGATTGTTTCCAGGCCAAAAATCAGATTGAAAATGTGCTGGGTAACTCCAGCTGACTCCTTTCGGACCTTGGGGTTCACACCATCCGGTGCCGATTCTTTGGAAGGATATGCTGCCAGGGATGACAACAGAGTAATGATGACTTGAGTTTCTGCAGAAAAATTGAGGAAGGTACAGGATGAAGAAATGACAAAATAGTACAATTGCGGCTGACAAGGGAAATCAAAGCTAATGTAAAAGCAAAAGAGAGGCCATGCAACAAAGTGAAAATTAGTGGGAAGATAGAGGACTAGGAAGCTTCCAGAAACCTACAGAAATCAACTAAAAGAATTATTAGGAGGAAAAAGATGAAATATGAAAGCAAGCTGGCAAACAATATCAAAGTGGATAATGAAAGCTTTTCCAAGTATGTAAAAAAATAAAAGAAAGTTGAGAATAGATATAGGACCACTGGAAAATTAGGCTGGAGATGTAATAACAGGTGCACAAAGAGTTGGCAAATGAACTAAATGAGCATTTTGTCTCAGCTTTCACTGTGGAGGACACTAGCTGTGTGCCAGATTTGAAGGGTATGAAGGAAAAGAAGTGAGTGCAGTTACTAGGGAGAACGTGTTCAAAAAACTACAAGACCTAAGTGTACTTATGTCATCCAGCCCAGATGAACGGGTTCTGAAAGAGGTAGTGGTAGAGATTTTGGAGGCATTCAAAAATCATTGGACTCTGGCATGGTGCCAGAAGACTGGAAAATTCCAAATGTCACTCCACTCTTTGAGAAAGGAGGAAGGCAGAATAAAGGAAATTATAGACCAGTTAGCCTGACCTCAGTGGTTGGGAAGATGTTGGAGTCAATTGTGAAGCCTGAGGTTATGGACAAGATAGGACAAAGTCAGCATGTTTCCATGAGGGAAAATCTTGCCTAATGAATCAGCTTGAATTCTTTGAGGAGATTAGTAATAGATAGATAAAGTGGATGCAGAGAATGCTGTATACTTGGACTTCCAGAAGGCCTTTGACAAGGTGCAACGCATGGGGCTGTTTACCATGTTAAGAGCAAATGGTTTTATAGGAATATTACTGGCATGATTAGAACATTGGATGATTGGCAGGTGGCTGTGAGTGGGTATAATAAACACCATTTTCTGGTTGGCTGCCATGACTAGTGGTGTTCCACAGAAGTCGGTGTTGAGATCACTTCTTTTTATGTGTATATAAATGATTTAGATGATGGAATGGATGGTTCCATTGCCAAGTTTGCAGATTACTATATGAAGATTGGTGGAGGGGCAGGTAGTGTTGAGGAAACAGGTAGGATGCAGAAGGATTCAGACAGATTAGGTGAATAGGAAAGAAAGTGACAAATGAAACACAATGTTAGAAAATGCATGGTCATGCACTTCGGTCGTAGAAGGAAATGAGCAGACTATTTTTAAAATCCAGAGTAGATGTGGAAAGGACGTTTCTGATGGTGGGGGAGTCCAGGACAAAAGGCCAGAGCCTCAGGATAGAGGAGCGTCCATTTAAAGCAGAGCTGTGGAGAAATTTCTTCAGCTAGAGGGTGGTTATCAATAAGCAGCTGTGAAGGCCAGGTCGTTGGGTGTATATAAGGCAGAGGTCGATAGTTTCTTGATTAGGTGCTTCAACGAAGGTTATGGGGGAAGGCCTGGTAGTGGAGCTGAGGAGGGGGAAAAGGAACAGCATGATTCAATGGCAGAGCAGACTTGAAGGGCCAAATAACCTAATGCTGCTTCTCAGTCTTATGGTCTAACACTGTGATCATTTGAAATTGAAAGATGAAAAGATAATATATATTATGAAGCTTGACAACTTGCATTGGTAGTAAATAGTCAGGGTAAAGTAAGAAAATACTTTCAAAATAAAGCTGTACCAGGCTTTAATTCCTTAATTAAGACCTATTCTGGCATTCAATGCTAGTGCCCTTGTGAAAAGCATATATGGTTTAAAACTTCAGTCACATGTAATATATCAACTGATGTCCAGTAATTACATCAATTTCATGTGCATTGGGAACCCAAATCAAATCACTGGAAGTGCAGTAAGCATGGAGAAGGTACAAAATTGTTTTTAGTTATCAGTCTTCTAGTGAAATTCATTTGCTGCAATACTTCCAGATCAATGAAGCACATTCATTGTTTACAATGTGGGAAATATGTCTGCCAATTTGTACAGATGTTAGATGAGGGATAAATAGTAGCCAATACTGATAAACCTTTTTATTTTTAAACACTGCACTGGTATATTTTATATTTACCTTGGAAAGCAGGTGAAACTTTGTTTAAATATTTTATCTAATGGCTAATTTAACATACTGTTCTTCCACACTGCACTAAAGTGTCAATTTAGATTTTTATGCTCAAGTCTCTGGAGTGGGATTTGAACCTGCAGCATTCTAACTGAGATTTGAGAGAGTTACTGTCCACTGAGTTGCAGCTGACTGTGAAAAATAAGGAGATTAGCATTAGCAGACCTACTTTTCTGTAATGGGCTTACTGCTTGCAGAAGACTGGTCTCTGGTGTTGAATGCAAAAAGCTGCACAATAATTTTGAATATTTCCTAACCGAGTTACTCAAAATGATTTCAGCGTTCTTACCTCTGAAAATTGATTCAGGTCTCCTTGTTACAACAATATCTTTCAATAACATCAGTACCAACCCCTGATATTTAATGATAATTTCATAATATATCGTAACTGAGTGAGAGAATTGGATTTTGATGTTCTATTGTTTTTAATTTGATGTGAATTGATGTACACCTTCACAAGATTTATCTTCAGAGCTTAATATGGGTTAGAACACCAAATCAGGTATTAATCCATGTTAAACATTAAGCAAATACATTAAATAAATGCATAAACATAGAACATATAACATAGAACATAGAATAGTACAGCACAGTATAGGTCCTTCAACCCACAATCCTGCCTCCCAGGTAATCCCCTCACCTTAAATTCCTCCATATGCCTACCTAGTGTTCTTGTAAATTTCACTAGTGTATCTGCCTCCACCACTGACTCAGGCAGTTCATTCCACACACCAACCACTCTCTGTGTAAAAAACCTTCCTCTAATATCCCCCTTCAACTTGCCACCCTTTACCTTAAAGCCATGTATTGAGCAGTGGTGCCCTGGGGAAGAGGCACTGGCTGTCCACTCTATCTATTCCTCTTAATATCTTGTATACCTCTATCATGTCTCCTCTCATCCTCCTTCTCTCCAAAGAGCAAAGCCCTAGCTCCCTTAATCTCGGATCATAATGCATACTCTCTAAACCAGGCAGTATCCTGGTAAATCTTCTCTGTACCCTTTCCAATGCTTCCACATCCTTCCTATACTGAGGCGACCAGAACTGGACACAATACTCCAAGTGTGGCCTAACCAGAGTTTTATAGAGCTACATCATTACCTCACAACTCTTAAACTCTATCTCTTGACTTATGAAAGCTAACACCCCATAAGCTTTCTTTACTACACTATCTACTTGTGAGGCAACTTTCAGGGATCTGTGGACATGTACCCCCAGATCCTTCTTGTCCTCTACCAAGTATCCTGCCATTTACTTTGTACTCTGCCTTGGAGTTTGTCCTTTCAAAGTGTACCACCTCACACTTCTCCGGGTTGAAATCCATCTGCCACTTCTCAGCCCACTTCTGCATCCTATCAATGTCTCTCTGCAATCTTCAACAATCCTCCACACTATCCACAACACCACCAAACTTTGTGTTGTCTGCAAACTTGCCAACCCACCCTTCTACCCCCACATCCAGGTTGTTAACAAAAATCACGAAAAGTCCCAGAACCGATACCTGTGGGACACCACTAGTCACAACACTCCTATCCAAAAGTATTCCCTCCACCATGACCCTCTGCTTTCTGCAGGCAAGCCAATTCAAAATCCACCTGACCAAACTTCCCTGGATCCCACGCCTTCTGACTTTCTGAATAAGCCTACTGTGTGGAACCTTGTCAAATGCCTTACTAAAATCCATGTAGATCACATCCACTGCACTACCCTCATCTATATGCCTGGTCACCTCCTCAAGGAACTCTATCAGGCTTGTTAGACACAATCCTACCTTCACAAAGCCATGCTGACTGTCCCTGATCAGACCATGATTCTCTACATGTCCATAGATCCTATAAGAATCTTTTCCAGCAGCTTTCCCACCACAGACGTAAGGCTCACTGATCTATAATTACCTAGGCTATCCTACTTGCGTTTTTGAACAAGTGGATAACATTCGTCTCCCTCCAATCCTGCCGTGGACAACGAGCTCAGCAATCTCTTCCCTCGCCTCATGGAGAAGCCTGGGGAATATTCCATCAGGACCTGGGGACTTATCCATCCTAATATAATTTAACAACTCCAACACCTCCTCTCCCTTAATATCAACTTGCTCCAGAACATCAACCTCTCTCATATCGATCGCACCATCATCAAGTTCCCTCTCATTGGTGAATACAGAAAGGAAGTATTCATTAAGGATCTTGCTCACATCCACAGCCTCCAGGCACATCTTCCCACCTTTATCTCTATTCAGTCCTACCTTTACTCCCGTCATCCTTTTGTTCTTCGCATAATTGGAGAATGCCTTGGGGTTTTTCTTTCCCCTAAGCACCAATGCCTTCTCATGCCCCCTTCTTGCAATCCTCAGCGCCTTCTTAAGCTCCTTTCTTGCTACCCTATATTCCTTAATAGACCCATCTGATCCTTGCTTCCTAAACCTCATGTATGCTGCCTTTTTCCACCTGACTAGATTTACCACCTCACTTTTTACCCATGGTTCCTTCACCCTACCATTCTTTATCTTCCTCACAGGGATGAATTTATCCCTAACATCCTGCAAGAGATCCCTAAACATCGACCACATAGTACATTTCCCTGCAAAAACATCACCCTAATTCACACCTGCAAGTTCTAGCCTTATGGCCTCATAATCTGCCCTTCCCCAATTAAAAATTTTCCTGTCCTCTCTGACTCTGTCCTTTTCTATGATAATGCTAAAGGCCAGGGAGCGGAGGTCTCTGTCCCCCTGATGCTCACCCACTGAGAGATCTGTGAGCTGACAAATACACACAAATGTGTAATTATGTGTAATACTTCATAAATATTTTATCATTTATCTTTTTTGGATATGAAAACACCGAAAAATTTTGAGCTTGCTGTGATCTTCCACCTCTGGAAAAAAGGAGTATTGGGGTATGTTCTGATTGTGATTAAAGTCACTAGAGAAGCACTAACGCTTGTGACATCAAAGTCTTTATTCAGCACAGTGATCAGGCATCATTCTGGAGACACTCCGAGTAGAGGTTCACAAACCCAACAGTACATCACATTTTTATACCCTTCAGATCAAAGTTAACAGTAGGTGATTCAATATAATTTTAATAGTTACAATGACATTGTTCACTTCAATACTTTGTGTTGGCAAATGGTTCCTTTGAGATTCACAGTGGAAACACATTGTAAATTGATAAACACCTCTGAAGGTCCAAATGCCTTTGGGAGAAACTAATTAGCTCAAATGTTCTAAAACCTTTTGATGGCAGAGAGTGAGACAGCCAAAATTAATGTTATCAGGGCTGTCTCTGAATACACAAATATGGCTAAGTACTCAAAAAAGACTATTGATTGCCTAGAACTGTGATCTTGTTTGATATGCTAAGTGGCAACATCTGTCTGGTCTGCCAGGTTGTACTCAAATCACAATGGCGCAAATAATTCAGCCATCTTGTCTGATCTGATACAATTCAATTATCACAACCCCATTGTCATAATGTTTGGCTCTTGTATATGCAATCTATCTGTTCAAACTGTGTTTTAACTTCAATTTTTGCTTGTAGTTTGCCAAAAAAAACTGAAGGCTAATTGCAAGTTTTGTGAACACAAAGAACAGAAGCCTAGTTCTTGCCTGAATTTGTATCTTCTATATTTACATAACTCCCCAACATGCCATCCTCTTCACCCCTGGTCAGCAATCTACCCAAGAAAGTTAAACTTTAAGGAAGCTGCTTTCTGGCAGTACATGCAATTTCTTCTCTCCTTGTCATTCTGCCTTGCCATCATGGTTGTAGAACTTGATGTCTCTGTCTTAGTTCAGACATGTATTTTCCCCAGAGGCCTGGTTAAGAGAAAAAATGAAGTGCATAGCAAGTAAAGGCAAGTAGGAACAAATGGGGTGCTAATCGAGCACAAGAAATGCAAGAGGACATGTAAGAATGAAATAAGAAAGGATAAAAGAAGGCATGAAGTTGCTCAAGCAGACAAGGTGAAGGAGAATTCTAAGGGATTCTTTAGATATGTTAAGAGCAAAAGGATTGCAAGGGACAAATTAGTCCTCTGGAAAATCAGAATGGTAATCTATGTGTGGAGCCAAACCAGATAGGGGTGATCCTAAGTGCATTCTTTTCATCCATATTTACTTGGGCAACAGATACAGAGTCTACAGAAGTAAGGCAAAGTGCATCATCTTCCGGGATGCTGTACAGATTACAGAGGTGGAGGTGTTTGCTACCCTGAGGCAAATGAGGATGGATAAATCCCCAGGGCCTGACAAGGTGTTCCTTTGAAGCCTAGAGGAGACAAGTGCAGAAATTGCTAGGGACCAAGCAGGAATATTTAAAACATTCTAAGTGACAAGACAGATTAAAAAAGGCTGTAAACAGATAGCAGGAAATTATAGGCTGGAGACTCTGACATCAGATATAAGAAAGTTAATGGAAGGTCTTCTAAGGGACTAGAGATGTAACTATTCGAACAGACATGGACTGATTAAGAAGAGTCAGCATGGTAGGTCATTTCTAACAATCTTATATAGTTTTTTTTGTGAAAGTTCCATGAAAGTGGATGAAGGCAAGGTGGTAGATGTTTTCTACATTGACTTTAGTAAGACATTTGATGAGGTCCTGCATGGAAAGCTAGTAAAGAAAGGCTAGTGGCTTGGTATTCAGGATGAGGTAACAACATTGGTTTAGACACTGGCTTTGTGGGAGCACCCAGAGAGTGGTAGTAGAGGGTTGCCTGTCTGACTGGAGGCCTGTGACTAATGGTGTGTTGAAGGGATCAGTGCTGGGTCCTTTGTTGTTTGTCTCTTATATCAGTGATCTGGATGACAACGTGGTTAATTGGATCAGCAAACTTGCGATTGACACCAAGATTGGAGACGTACTAGACAATAAGGAAGGTTATTATGGCTAACAGAAGGATCAGCATCAGCTCAAAAAATGGGCTGAACAATAGCAGATGGAATTTAATGCAGAGAAGTACTGTTTTATTTCCACTTCAGTAGGACCAACCAGGGTAGGTCTTACACTGTGAACATAAAATACTGTGGTAGCACAAAGGGATCTTGGAATACAGGTATAGTACATAATTTGTTGGAAGTGGAGTCATGGGCAGATGGGGTCATAAAGAAAGCTTTTGACAAGATGGCCTTCATAAATCAATGTATTGAGTACAGAAGATGAGATGTTATGTTGAAGTTGTATAAGACGTTGGTGAGGCCTAATATGAAGTATTGCATGCAGTTTTGGTCACCAGCCTACAGGAAAGTGTGAACAAGATTGAAAGAGTGCAGACAAAATTTACAAGGATGCTGCCGGGTTGGGAGGACCTGAGATATAAGGAAAGATTGAATAGGTTAAAACTGTATTCTTTAAAAAGAAGTTTGAGGGATATTTGATAAAAGTATACAAAATTATGTGGGCTATAGATAGGGTAAATGCAAGCAGGCTTTTTCCACTGAGGTTGGGTGAGACTACAACCAAAGGTCACAGTTTAAGAATGAAAGATGAAGTGTTTAAGGGGAACATGAAGGGAAAATTCTTCACTAGAATGTGGAATGAGCTTCCAACTCAAAACTTAAGAGATGTTTGGATAGGTATATGGATAGTACAAATATGGAGGGCTATGGTCCCTGTGCAGGTCGAAGGGAGTAGGTGGTTTAAATGGTTTTAGCATGAACCAGATGGGCCCTAGGGTCCGTTTCTGTGCTGTTCTTTTCTATGACTCTATATCTTACGATACTGATCAATACAACTAATCATCTACCTCCAAGAAACAGATTTCATTACAAGGTATAGTTAATTGTGAATAAAGTTTCTTCAAGATTCGCTGACTCATCCTCTCGCTGAACCTTCTTCATTTGTGTTACAGTTCCCTTTCATCTGTGGGCTTACTTGCATTAGGTGTGGTCAGATGCGATGCAACATTCTGGTCTTTATCACTTAGATTCACTGCACTGACAGTGTTAATGGGTAGAGTTGATCCCTTATTCTGTCTGTAAGTTGCGAGAAAAAGGTGATATAAGTGGTGTGACCTGAGTCCAGTGTTTCTACTCGCTGTCTCGCAAAATCGTTGTCAAATTCCTTCACCACTTTCACTGTGAAACATGCTCCCTGATCCGAGTCCACCTGAGGAGGATTTCCTGAGCTACAATCTGTGCCATTGTGCTGATGGTACAATCACTCTTTGAGAAAGCCTCTACCCACCAGGTGTCATGACCCACCATCACCAGACGGTAGCTTTCTCCCCCTGCTTTTCGGCAGAAGCCCCATGAAGTCTATCAGGATGTTTTCCCAGGGCCCCCTCGGCCATGGCTGGTTTGCCCACTGCAGCTTTATGCTTTTATCAGTGATATTCTGGGCACAAGTGATACAGCAGCAACATTCCTGCCGGAAAGTGGTGATCACCCTGTGTCTTTTCTGATGTATCACCCCCATGATATACCTACAGTAGTAGATGCTCACTACATGGTGGGTTTATCATAAATCCTACCTCCCCATGAGGCCAGTTCCCATCTAGTCTCTTCTTTGCTCCCTCTCTCCTCCATTTCTCCTTCTCCTCTGCCTCCACCTCTTTATATAATTTTATTCAGCTGGCTCCAGTGGTTTCTTCCTGCACACTTGCAATTTCAGTTGCCTTTTGTTCTTCTCAGATTCAGATTCAGATTCTGCTGCCTTTTTTGCCCTGATATCTTCCCACTCGTTCCCTTGCTGCTTCTTACTCTCCCCTTTCTGGTGAGCCTTTACTTTAATCACTGCTAGCTCTGCTGGCAGACTCACTGCTTCCTGTGGTTCTTCTGTGAGGTGCCCGGGCTGAAACCCTGCCCCTATTGAGGTTACAAATCCTCATCATACCTGTGTCATTAGATAATCATGCATCAGTTCAAAAGCTTACTTTCTGTCTATATACAGTATATATTTACTCCTTTGCCTTTACCCTAGCACAGTGTTTCTATCAGAGCCATCAGTTCCACCAACTGAGCTGAGAAGCCTCCTGGAAGCTAATTCCTCACAAGAACTATTAATTACCTATACCTGTGACCATGTTTGATATGCTAAGAGACAGCATCCTATGGTCTGCTAGTTTGCACTCAAGTCATAATGATGCAAATAACTTAGCCATGTCACCTGGTTTGATAAGTTCAATTAATACAATCCGATTGCTTTAGTGTTTGGCTCTTGCATAGAAATCTCTTCGTCTGTGGAGCGGCCTGTGCTTTTAACTTCTATTTACTGCTTGCAGTTTACAATAAAACTGAAGGCTAATTACAAGCTTTCTGAACTTATTTACATTTACAACAAGAACCGAAGACTGGTTCTTGTTTGAATTAATATCTGTTGTATGCACATTATTCCAGAATACTCCCTAAAAGGATAAATTGCCTTTCTATTGTGCTTGAGTGCACAGGGTTTCCAGCTCCAGAACAAAGGAGACCATTGAGCTGGAAGAATTGAATACTAGAAACAGATACTATCCAATCTTCCACCATAAACTTAAGTCTACAATGTTTTTCACAGATGTTGATTCCTTATTGCACAATATAGTTCAACAAACTATGCCTAAACCATCTCAGAACATAAAGAAAAGCTGGTCCATTATATCCACAGCTTGTCTGTTTGTCTCTCCTCACAAGTTATGGGCATTAGTTAAAGTCTGCCAGTTGCTTTATTGATATTTCATTGTATTTCAGTCATGCTCAATTCAGAAATATGTTGTTCACTCACTTTTTTTAAAAATCAGTCTTCACCTCCTTGTGAATTCATCATTTTCAGCTTCATTCAAAAGTAGCCAGGGATCTTATTTACAAATGTCTGAATTACAGAAATAAATGCTGTCCTGTAAACAAGGAAGATTGTAAAGTCAAACTGAAACATTTCCAAGAAAAAGCTGAATTTAGAAAATGCTCTTAATTTTTGTATATTTTTCAGTGAAATCACTCGTCGACTTTGATACTTTCCAACAAACTCGCAACTTTTGTACAGTTTTCAATTAATGCCCTCCTGAAATATGGTACTTCCTATAAATAAAGATGTTTTTAAAATTTACCTTGTATTATTGCGTTAAAAGTATCTTACTCAGTGGTTTTGTAGCGGTGTGCTACATGCAGCGCTAAAATTATGACACGGAGTTGGTAACTGCAGTCGAAGGAAAAAACTTCATTCAAAATCCTCAGCCTCACTTTTAAGCCTCCCTCAACCTGCCCCCCCATGGCGCAGAGGCTCCAAAGCTCTGTGCTCGCAAACCCCCGTAAGCTATCTAATTGTGAGCCGGTTCGGATGTGCCAGGAAATGGGTCGCCACATAACCACCCCCCCCCCCCCCCCCAGAACCGGCGATACACCCCCCAATGTCCACAGTCTGGGCCGGAACCTGCTTGGGAGGTCGGCTTCTGTGCCGAGGTGCCGGAAACTCGGCCGGTTGCACCAGGTCCACGTGGGCCGGTTTGAGGCGGTCCACCGTGAAAACCTCCTCTTTCCCCCCAACGTCCAGCACGAACGTGGACCCGTTGTTCTGGAGCACCATAAACGGCCCCTCGTATGGCCGCTGCAGCAGTGGCCGATGCCCGCCCCTTCGTACAAACACAAACTTACAGTTCTGCAGGTCTTTGGGTACGCAGTTCGGGTTCCGCCTGTGCTGTGAAGTGGGTAGGGGGGCCAGGTTACCGAGCTTCTCGCGTAGTCTGCCCAGGACTGCTGCGGGATCTTCCTCTTGCCCCCGTGGGGCTGGTAGGAACTCCCCGGGGACGACCAGGGGCGCGCCGTTTACCAACTCGGTCGACGAGGCGTGCAGGTCGTCCTTAGGTGCTGTGTGGATGCCGAGTAGGACCCAGGGAAGCTCGTCCGCCCAGTTGGCTCCTCGCAGGCGGGCCATGAGGGCCGACTTCAGGTGACGGTGGAAACGCTCCACTAGCCCGTTCGACTGTGGGTGGTAGGCAGTTGTGTGGTGCAGCTGAGTCCCCAAAAGGCTGGCCATAGCTGACCACTGGCTGGAGGTGAACTGGGCGCCTCTGTCGGAGGTAATGTGAGCCGGTACACCAAAGCGAGATATCCAGGTGGTGATCAGGGCTCGGGCGCAAGATTCAGAGGTGAGCGGGACCGCCTCTGGCTATCTTGTGAACCGGTCCACGATAGTCAGGAGGAACCGCGCTCCACGCGACACTGGCAGGGAGCCCACGATATCCACATGAATGTGGTTGAAATGCCGGTGGGCGGGATGGAACTGCTGCGGTGGGGCTTTGGTGTGCCGCTGCACCTTGGCCATCTGGCAGAGCATGCACGTTTTGGCCCATTCATTGACCTGTTTGCGGAGTCCGTGCCAAACGAACCTGCTGGAAACCATCCGGACAGTTGTCCGTTTGGAAGGATGCGCCACGTTATGAATGGAGTCGAAAACACGGCGCCACCAGGCTGTCGGGACGACGGGACGGAGCTGGCCGGTGGCGACGTCACAGTGTAGGGTCCTCTCACCCGGGCCTACAGGGAGGTCCTGGAGCTGCAAACCGGAGACTAAGGTTCTGTAACTCGGAATCTCCTCATCCGCCTGCTGCGCCTCTGCCAGTGCCTCAAAGTCTACCCCTTGGGAAAGGGCATGAATGGTAGGGCGAGAGAGCGCATCCGCCACGACATTGTCCTTACCCGAGACGTGCCGGACATCCGTCGTGTATTCAGAGATGTAGGACAGGTGGCGTTGCTGGCGGGACAACCAGGGGTCAGACGCTTTCGTAAACGCAAAGGTAAGCGGTTTGTGGTCCGTGAATGTGGTGAAGGGCCTACCTTCTAGGAAGTACCTGAAATGCCGGATTGCCAGGTAGAGCGCCAACAGTTCCCGGTCGAAAGCAATGTACTTGAGCTCGGGTGGCCGCAGGTGTTTGCTGAAAATCGCCAGGGGTTGCCAGCGACCTGCGATGAGTTGCTCCAGCACCCCACCGACTGCCGTGTTGGATTCGTCCACTGTGAGGGCGGTAGGGGCGTCCATTCTGGGATGTACTAGCATTGCGGCGTTCGCCAAAGCTTCCTTTGTTTGAACGAAAGCGGCGGCGGACTCCTCATCCCAGGTAATGTCCTTGCTCGGACCCGACATCAGGGCAAACAGGGGGGATCCGGGCAGCTGAAGGGAGGAAGCGGTGGTAGAAATTGACCATACCTACGAATTCCTGAAGGCCTTTGATCGTGGTGGGTCGGGGGAAGTGGCGGACCGCATCTACCTCAGCGGGCAGAGGGGTTGTCCCGTCTTTAGTAATCCTGTGGCCCAGGAAGTCAATGGTATCGAGTCCGAACTGGCATTTGGCGGGGTGATTGTAAGACCATACTCACTCAGTCGGGCGCAGAGTTGACGGAGGTGGGACAGATGCTCCTGACAACTGCTGCTGGCTCTGAGGATGTCGTCCAAGTAGATGAACGCGAAGTCCAGGTCCCGTCCCACCACGTCCATTAACAGCTGGAATGTCTGTGCGGCATTCTTCAGGCCGAACGGCATGCGTAGGAACTCGAAAAGGCCAAACAGGGTGATGAGAGCTGTTTTGGGGATGTCGTCAGGATGCATCGGGATTTGATGGTACCCTCGGACGAGGTCTACCTTGGAGAAGATCCGTGCGCCGTGCTGGTTTGCTGCGAAGTCCTGAGTGTGCGGCACAGGGTAGCGGTCCGGTGTGGTAGCCTCATTCAGCCTGCAGTAGTCGCCGCACGGTCTCCAGCCTCCTGTCGCTTTGGGCACCGTGTGCAGGGGGGAGGCCCATGGGCTGTCGGACCGCCGGATGATCCCCAATTCCTCCATCCTCTGGAACTCCTCCTTCGCCAGTCGGAGCTTGTCCGGGGGAAGCCGCCGAGCGCGGGTGTGGAGGGGTGGTCCCTGGGTCGGGGTGTGGTGCTGTACGCCATGTCGGGGCATGGCTGCTGTGAACTGCGGTGCCAGAACCGATGGGAAATCCGCCAGGACCCTGGTGAAGTCGTTGTCAGACAGCGTGATGGAGCTGAGGTGAGGGGCTGGCAACTGGGCTGCACCGAGGGAGAACGTCTGAAAGGTCTCGGCGTGTACCAGTGTCTTCCTGGGCAGGTCGACCATTAGGCTGTGAACCCGCAAAAAATCCACACCCAGAAGCGGTTGGGCTACGGCGGCCAGTGTAATGTCCCACGTAAACTGGCTGGAGCCGAACTGTAGCTGCACCTGACGTGTGCCATAGGTCCGTACTGTGCTGCCGTTCACGGCCCTCAGGGGGGGACCCGGTGCCCTGCTGCGGGTGTCGTAACTCGTCGGAGGTAAAACGCTGATCTCGGCACCAGTATCGACCAAAAACCGGCATCCCGACCTTCTATCCCACACATACAGGAGGCTATCCCGATGGCCAGTCGCCGTAGCCATCAGCGGCGGCTGGACCTGGCGTTTCCCGGGAACTTGCAGGGCGGGCGACAATGGCGGGTTTCTGTGCCCCGCCGCTGGTGGTAGAAGCACCAGTGTTCCTTGGGCCAGGGGTTGGCGGGCTCTGCGGCTGGGCCTGGACTGGTTTGCTGCTGGGAGCGTGGCTGGGAGATCTGTGCGATGGATGCCCCGCTCACCTTTTTGGCGTTCCACAGCAAGCCCGCCCGGGCTGCCTCCTTCCGGGGGGTCACTGAAATCCGCGTCGGACAGCAGCAGGCGTATGTCCTTGGGCAGCTGCTCCAGGAATGCCTGCTCAAACATGAGGCAGGGTGTGTGTCCGTCAGCTAGAGACAACATCTCATTCATTAAAGCCAATGGAGGTCTGTCGCCCAAGCCATCCAGGTGCAGTAAACGGGCAGCCCACTCACGCTGTGAGAGTCCGAATGTCCTGAGGAGCAGGGCTTTGAATTCCGTGTACTTGCCATCTGCCGGGGGCGACTGTACGAACTCCGCAACCTGGGCCGCTGGGTCCTGGTCAAGGGAGCTCACCACGTAGTAGTAGCGGGTGTCTTCTGAGGTGATCTGGCAAACGTGGAATTGGGGTTCGGCTTGCTGGAACCATAGGTTCGGTCGCTGTGTCCAGAAACCCGGCAGTTTCAACGAAACCGCATGAACAGAGGCGGCGTCGGTCATTTCTGGTCCAAAAATCGTTTGGACCGTCGGGGTCACCAATTGTAGCAGTGTGCTACAAGCAGCGCTAAAATTACGACAGGGAGTCGGTAACTGCAGTCGAAGGAAAAAACTTTATTCGAAATCCTCAGCCTCACTTTTAAGCCTCCCTCGACCTGCCCCCCATGGCGCAGAGGCTCCAAAGCTCTGTGCTCGCAAACCCCCGTAGGCTATCTAATTGTGAGCCGGTTCGGATGTGCCAGAAAATGGGTCGCCACAGTTTTATTTAATATCAGAGAATGTATGCAGTATACAGCCTGAAATTCTATGACATCCATAAAACAGAAGAAAAAAACCCCAAAGAATAAGAGAGGATAATATTAGAACCCTTCCCCCCCCCAACCCCCCTCATCCCTCAGCTAAAGTATATTTTATATTTATAATCAGCATCAAGCCCTTAATGTTGATAATGAACTTAGTGGAAATCTAGTCCTGAATGTATCTTAAGAACGGGCACAGCTGTTTTCTTATTTAAAATAATCCTGTTACATAAAAGAAAGTCTCACAGATTTGATGTAATTTACTAGCAGATAAAAATGCTTGGTTAAAGGATAAAAAAAAACATGGAGAAGGTTGGCTGACTTACGAAAATGGTGTCATGGTGGCACTCTATTAATGACCAAATTCCAGTATTGCCTCGCTATGTTCAGTGGGAAAAACCTGGGACTGAGGAGTGATCCAGAGGTTTGGTGTGAGAGAAAGTTGGAAGTCTTAGGCTAGATCTGGATCAGATTTGGATTTGAGATTCGAAGAGTTGTGCAGGTTAGTGGTGAAGTGCTGGGCAGGGAATGGTTATCTAGCAGACTGGGGCTGAAGCTGTGACTGAAGCAGTGTCTGATAGGGGCAGTGTTCAGGATGTGCAGGTCAGTAGCCTAGGATTGGGCTATGATAAGACTTACTTGCAAGGAAATGATGGGTTTATGACAACTGAGGCTGCAAAGGGAGCAACATAAAATGGTCGGTTTTTTGCAATCAAATGGGATGCACACCTGTGGATGGCCATGAGGGTGAAGGACAATATCAAGGGATCAAGGGATATTTAATCTTCAATTGTGTGGAGCGAGGAGATGATGATGGGAGGGTGCACACACTGTGTATAAGAGGGTGTGGACACTGCCTGTGAGAGTGTCTAGGCATTGAGTGTAAGGGTGTAGGCTCTCTTTGTGAGAGGATGTAGGCTCTGTGTGTGAGGGTGTAGGCTCTGTCTGTGAGAGGGTGTAGGTACCGAGTGTGAGGGTGTAGGCTCTGTTTGTGAGAGGGTGTAGGCTCTGTGTGTGAGGGTGTAGGCTCTGTCTGTGAGAAGGTGTAAGCACTGTGTGTGAGGGTGTAGGCTCTCTCTGTGAGAGGGTGTAGACTCTTTGTGTGAGAGCTTGCAGGCTTATTTGTGTTTTTGTTGCTATTTGCATGATTTTGTTCTTTTGCTTGTGGGGGAGGGGGTTTTTGATGTTTCTTTCTTTAAACAGGTTCTACGGTGGTTCTTTGCTTCGTGGCTGACTGGAAAGATGAATCTCAGGGTTGTATACTGCATGCATACTTCAATAATAAATGTACATTGAATCTTTGAATTTGGATCCTACGGTATTCCTTACTCAGCTCTGTGTATTAAATTGTATTTGTGTTGGGATGCTGCTCATTGTCATAAACCACATTCCAGTACTTACATCCATGAACTTTATGTAGCTGGTCCACTCAAACGATCATTTTCACTCCCCAGTCCTGTTTGAGGAAAATCAGTCAATGGGACAGGAGATCCTGGAAGGTCCGTGATCTTTACATGATTCATCCTAGGATTGTGATTCCTCATTATGTGAAAAATAACTATTCGAAAACTCTCAAGAATCCAAAGGCAGTAATGCACAGGAAGCAGTATCATACTGTGAACATTTTATCAGGAGCAAATCAGGAGACTCCTCAGACAAATGAAGTCATGCTGATTGTCCTTTATCTATATACATGTGTTTCTCTCAACTGCATTGTAAAGCACAGTAATACACATAACACACTTATAATACATAATAACTTAAGAAAGTAGAGGTAAGGATAAAATCTACAAATAAATCTACAAATTTTAAATAAACGAAGTAAAGTGTAGGAATTAAATTTTGTCAGGTATAGAACAGATTAACTGGTGACACTTCAAATCCAAAGTGGTAGGGAGTTCAGAAGACGAATGGCCAGGGAAAATAAACTATTTCCCATTCTGTTTATTTTAGTTTTTATGCATCATAGTCTCCTGCGTGATAGTAGAATGTCTAAGAGGATACTGGATAAATGGGTGGGATCCTTAATAACAGGAAAAGCCCTGCATATGTGGCACTCCTGATGAATGTCTCCGATGGATGGTAGGGAGACCCTATGATCCCCTCAGCCATTCTCACTGTCCTTTATAGGCACTTCCTGTCCGATGCTTGGCTGCTCCCATACCAGATGATGAGATATACTACTGTGGTGTCATCCGCATACTTGTGACATAGATTGAGCTGAATCCTGTGACCCAGTCATACATCAGCAGCAGCTGAGCACGCAGCCCTGGGGAGCGCCAATGCTCAGCGCAATGTGACCGGAGACGTTGCTGCCCACGTGGACTGACTGTGGCCTTTTTGTTAAGAAGTCCAGGATCCATATAAAGAGGGAGGCGTTGACCCAATGAGGACAGTTTCCCCACCATTTTCTGGGGTATGTTGGTGTTAAACACTGAGCTGAAGTCTATAAACAACAGCCTGGCACTCAAGATCCCATTTTCCAGATTGAATATCCAGATATCCATACATCTACCATTTACCATTGTTTGAGGGAATGAACACTGAGGGTGATGATGAGGGATCAATTAAGCAAACTAGTTCTTCCTGGATAGCAAGGGGTTTCCAGACAACTGTTGAAGCTACAGACATTCCATCACACTCCTGATATGCCTTGTCACTGCTGGCTGGAGTTAGGGCTTTATACTTTGGCTCTTGATAGGGTTACCCATGCCAAATAGGTGGAAGGAAAGAGGGCAGACTAAGAGTGGTGCACCAGTCCTCCAAGTTCAGGGGTTCGGCTCAGGACTAACAACCCTAACTGGTCAAACAAAACCATTACAGAAAAAGCAATGAAGAATCCTTCTACATCTGTGTGCAAAGGTATCCCTGAGTCACCACCCAGCTCTTGCATGGCTGACTGTAGTAAAAGCTGAGAGGAAGCTACTGGCATGATGAAGGAAGCCCTCCACTGCCAAGACTAAGACCAAAAGCGGTTTCTGACCCAGGACAGACAGGAATGGTATGGGGTTGAGGCAGGGAAGTGGGGATGACTGGAAGAATTGTATCAGCCCATGATTGAATGGCGGAGCAGATTCGATGGGCCAAATCAGTCCTATTGCTTCTCTTATGGTGTTATGGATCTTCATTGCAGCCCTAAACAGCAGCAGATATATCGAGCAGTAAGGAAGTCTAATGAGTCAATGGTGAGGAGCTCAGCGATGGTGATGGCATTGAATGTAATGAATTTTTGGTTTGACACATCTTCTCTTCTTGGAGGTGGACACTGTCTGGCAAAT
The DNA here is from genome assembly GCF_030144855.1 of Hypanus sabinus. NCBI lineage: Eukaryota > Metazoa > Chordata > Chondrichthyes > Myliobatiformes > Dasyatidae > Hypanus > Hypanus sabinus. The sequence goes on from NC_082710.1 coordinate 123,497,647, forward strand.
CTTATAGAATATAGGCACAGCGACAAGAACTTAAGCTCACTCATGTCTATGCTGACCATCAAATACCCAACTGTACCCATCCCATTTTCATCTCTAGGCCAATACCATGGCAAACCAACTTCATATCAAAATAGTTCTTTAATATGAAAGACCCTGTCTCTATTACCTCCCCAGGCAAAGTGCTTTAGATTCTAGATAAGCTCTTGGGTGAAATAAATCTTCCACATATTCCATTTAAACCAATTAAACTCTTAACTTACTTACTGGTTTATACACCTTTGCTTTGGGAAAATGTTCGTGGAGTGCTCAAGGACTTCTTCAAACTCTTGTTGCTGCAGTTGAAAGTTCCTACCTGCTTCAAATGGATGACAATCATGCCAGAGCCCAAGAAGAGTAGGGTGAGCTTCCTCTATGACTATCGACCAGTTGAACTCATATCTACTTGAGAGCTTTGAGAGTTTGGTCATGACCAGAATCTACTCCTGCCTAAACATGGACCTGTACCCACTACAGTTTGGCTATCACCACAACAGGTCTTCAGAGGATGCAATCTTATTGACTCTCCACTCAGCTGTAGACCAAAAGTTCAGATGTTCATTTTATTATCAAAGTATACATGTACAATACAACTCTGATATTTGTCTTCTCCAGATCGCCATTAAATACAGAAAGACCATGGGGAATGTTCAAAGAAGACATCAACTCCCCCCCCCACCCACCAGCATGACAAAGAAAAAGAAACAGAACTTGTAAACCCTGATATCCACAATCCCTTCCTCCACAAGGGAAAAAAAACAGCTACAGTAACAATCCATGACCCCCTCAAGAACAGCAACAATAGCATCAAAACCCCCGCCCCTCCTACACACAGAAAAATTAACAGATCACCCACCCCCCATTCACCCGTAAGAAAGAAAACATTAAAAATCTGAAGGAGATCAATATACAGTCCAATAATCACACGAATTTCAGAATATCGAAAACACCTTTCTGTTAGCATACAAGCAGAGCAGCTGCACAAGCTCAGTGCTTCTGTGAAGAGTGATCACTGACCCAGGTCCGAATGCTGTCAAATTGGCCGCTGACCATCGTCACCCCAGAAGCCTCCATTGGGAGCAATCACTTGATGCTTCAATCTTCCTCACTGCTTCTAGATGGAGTCGTTCATGACCCTGTGCCTCATTTCTGGTGTTTTCCATGAGTTAGCTTGTGTTTTCGGTCCTTTTCAGGTCTCTGTCTCTAATCTTCTCCATGATGCAATTCTCTGGACACAGCAGAGTGCTAGATCACAGACTAAGCAGAAGGCATAGAAAAGGTGAAATAATTGAAGAAGTTTGCTATCTGGGAGATGTCACCCCTGGAATCTTTGCTCATCTGGACAATAGCAATACTTCTGTCAGACTGTTGTTTGTTGATTACAGCTCAGTATTCAACATTATCATACCCTCAGTTTTAATTAACAAGCTCCTAAATCTGGGCCTCCTTCTGCAACTTGCCTTCCTCATCAGAAGACCACAGACAGTACAGATCAGAAATGTCCTTGCTAATAATCAACACTGGCACTTAGTACACTGCTCTACCCTGACTAAACCCACAACTGGGGTGGCTAGCTGCAGCACAAATGCCACATTTAAATTTGCTGATGGCACTACTGTTGTTGGCAGTATTTCAGGTGCTGTAATGGAGGCGTATAGAAGTGAAATAGATCAGCTGGTTGAGTGGTATTCTAACAACAACCTTGCACTCAAAGTCAGTAAGACCAAGGAATTAACTGTGGACTTCAGAAAGGTGAAGTTGAAAAAACACATGCCAGTCCTCATCGAGGAATCAGCAGTGGTGAGCATTTTTATGTTCCCGGCTGTGAACATCTTTGAAGATCTACTGCCATCAGGTTTCTGACCAGACAATGAAACCATGTTCACTCTCTCAATAGAGTTTGCTCTCTTTTTACACTATTTATCTGATTTTTAAAAATATATTTCTTATTGGAATTTATAGATTTATTAGTTTTTTTTTCCCAGCTCATGTCCTTGATATTAAACCTGATTCTGCCACTTTGCAGCCTTACCTTTGCAATATTGTGCATTTTGGGCACATCTGTCATCAGCTTTGCTTCATTTCATACTCAGCTTTTCCCCTCTCCCCCATCCCAGGCAACATCCTGCTGAATCTCCTCTTCACACACACTAAAGTTTGTGGCACAATTATTAATTTCCACTTGTGTGACCTCTCCTGAATATTGTTTAAGTCTCACAGTCATGGACTGCTACATTTGTGGGGTCATGAATGGAATTCAATGTTTTACTATCTCAAAGAACATCTATATTTCTGACCTTATGTTGGAAGAAAGGTCAAAGATGAACCAGATGACAACTACTGGGGCTCGAAAGCTGCCCTGAGGATCTCCTGTTGTGATGTCATGAGGCTGAAATAATTAACTTCCAACTACATCAATATACTTTCTTTCTATGAAGTATGATTCAACCATTTGTGTGTTTTCCTCTTCTTAGCCACTGAATTCAGCTATCATGAGGTATCTTGATGCCACACACATTCAAGTCTTAGCTATCAGAAGGATGCCAACACCGTACCTAAACCTTCAATCACCAGAAACACTTGGAAACTGTTGAAATGTAAATTAAAAAAAAACACTTCAACTTCCTAAATTAATTAGAAACTATTACCAATTTGAAAAAGAGAGTTAAGACCATTTAGTTTCATAACTACTAAATGGTATTTGCTGACCCCATTCAAATTAGTGGTGTCATACTTCACAATGAAGTCACATTGGTGACATTGGTGGTGTAAAAGTTAAAAAGGACCAAATAATAATTTTGTCTTTCAGCTCAGTATTATCAGGAACTGTCACTAGAGCAGGATCATGGTCGGTGCTGTGGCTCCAGCTGTTACTGTTCTCCTCCAGGCTAGAGTACTCTAGATACATAACTCCAAACAGCAGCTGCACGCACACTTGCTGTTCACCATTAGGCATCTGACTACAAATCGACACAATCTGAATTCATCTGAAGACAGGACATTTTCAGAGACAAACACAAAATGCTGGAGGAACTCAGCAGGTCTTGCAACATCTATGGAAATGATTAAACAACCTAGTTTTGTTAATAATGTTTTGCTATTATATAGTTTGAAAACAATCATTCAGCACTCAGATGTCTATTAAAATAAAGAAATGTGAAAGAATTGGAGAAACATCTTAAATTAATATATTACTCAGTGCAGCTTATTTGTTAACCTCATGTGGTTTCATTATGGATGACCTCCGCACCATTAACTTGAAGTGATTTTCATATGAGCCAGCTCATCTCTATTGGCGCTATCAACAACAGATTGCAAACAGTTAACAGAAGCTGCTTTTGTCCTGGGCCAAAATAATGATGCCAATTTTTTTTTTTCTCTTTCCAAGATACAGTGCTCTGTCATGACATGGAAACTAGCCCATGACCTTGTCAACAACTGGCTAAAGTCCCCCTCCTAGCAATAAATGACAGATGGCCTCAAAAGATAGGAAGTCTTTGATTTAAACTCACTGCCATCTGCTTGGCAGCAAGTATTTTGTCTTTACTTCAGCCCTGTCAAAGTAGCAGATTTTATTAAAAGGTAAAAATTCAAAAAGGCTTAATTATCCAATCCTAGCCTAAACCTTGATCAGGTGCCAGGGTTTTGTCTTTGACAATACCAACCACAATACATGACACAAAATTATCACACTTGCAAAGACGTTATGTAATATACACTTTCAATTCAGCCTGGGTCTTTATGCATTGGCATCTCTGAGAAATTAAAATATTCTGATCAAATTTTGCCCATGATGAACTATCCTTTCAATTGCACTCACTTCTCCTTTTTTGATCTCTCTTTGTATCCCGACTTGACATGTGCAGTTGTAGAACATTTTGGCCCTCCCAATAAACTAACAAGGATTTCACATTCCCTATCATTGCTCATACCTGTACAGGGATGAACTGAGTTTTCCCATATAGTCTGGATATTTTCCTTAAGCTCTTGGCAAATGGGTCGGTGTGTTGCATTGTCAGAAGTGGCAAGAATGCTTGGAACAGGGTGACACCAGAGCAGATGATCAAGCAGATACGTATATTAAAAAGAAATAGGTTTGTAATTATTCAGTATCCATTCATACTAGTATTGACTGCAGTACCAGTCATCTTAAGAGAAACATATCTATTTTATTTCCTTTTCTGTATAAATTGTCTAAATAATGAGGTCGAACAGAATATGTGTTGTGACCTTACTTTTACAGATAAGTATCTCTGTTCAGCAACTAAGCTGAGCAGGTGACCAGAAAGGGTGCAGAGGAGATTTACAAGACTGTTGCCTGGATTGGGGAGCATGCCTTATGAGAATATGTTGAGTGAACTCGGCCTTTATTCCTCAGAGCGACAGAGGGTGAGAGGTGACCTGATAGAGGTGTATAAGATGATGGGAGGCATTGATTGTGCGGATAGTCAGAGGCTTTTTCCCGGGGCTGAAATGGCTAGCATGAGAGGGCACAGGTTTAAGGTGCTTGGAAGTAGGTACAGAGCAGATGTTAGGGGTAAGTTATGTTACGCAAAGGGTGGGTGAGTGCGTGGAAAGGATTTCCGGCGACGGTGGTAGAGACGGATATGATAAGGTCTTTTAAGAGACTCCTGGACAGGTATATGGAGCTTAGAAAAATAGAGGGCTATGGGTAAACCTAGGTAATTTCTAAGGTAAGTACATGTTCGGCACTGCTTTGTGGGCCAAAGGGCCTATATTGTGTGGTAGGTTTTCTATGTCTCTATGTTTCTACTACCATTGGGCAAGGGTCACAGAAGCCTTGGGTCTCACACCACCAGTTTCAAGAGCAGCCCTGGCAGGCATGGATAACTTCATTCTTGGAACTTCCATCCAGATCCATTGCTCTCTTGATAAACCAATATAACCAGCCTTTCTAGAATGTAAAGGAGCTGACTAGATGTGGTGAGGGTTCAACATCCTGATAGGTTAACTCTTCTTTTTCAATCTCTGCAGACCTACTGAGCATCTCCAAACTACTCTCTGTTTAATTTACGGTTTCTATCATCTGCAGTTTTGAAATTTTTCTTTGTATTACATTTCACATCTCTCTCTCTCTGCCTCTTGCTCTCTCTCGCTCGCGCTCTCTCTCTCTCTCTCTCTCTCTCTCTCTCTCTCTCAAGCAATCTCTATTATGAATTCAAATGTCCAGCTGTTGTAGTTTGCTGCTTTTCATTTCATTTAATGCTCTGCTTCTAGGACACCACCATAATTTGACATGGTTACCAGTACAAATTGAGATGAAAACATGGAGTATATTATGAACAAGAAGACAACATTTAAATGATGTGAAGTGATGAGAAACATGCCACAATGTATTAATACAAAAATTATGAAAGTTCCAGAAGACACTGCATTCTTTACAGTTGTAAAAACAGACAGCAAAGAATTGACTGGCCAAGAAGAAGAAGGAACTCATGTAAAGGGATGAGTCTGTTGGATTAGCCCAGCATCTGTCACCTAGCTGATGTCTCTTGATATTAAGTTGATGTGTGTGAGGTACCTTCCATATTTTTCCACATAGTAAATCTGAGATACTGGCTACGCTGAGGGTTGGGATCTGGATTTCACAATGTTACATTATCATAATGTTTGCCTTTAGTTTCCCATCCAGCATTAACACCAACTGGTAACTGCCAGATGACAAATCCAGAAACAGGATGATGTAACCACAAACCCTTACTAAATAGAGCAGGAGATCAAGGTGTGGAGAGAGATTGAAATGTTATTGAATGTTAGGAACTTGGCGTACTAGTAGGGTTATGTAGGAGAGGTTATAGTGGTTAAAGATTGGAGACATGCCCTACAGAAGATAAGGCTCACTAATAAGGAAAGGGACAATGGAGAAGATAACGACTATGACCATCAGAAAGTAAGCTGATAGATTCTTTGAAATGTTAGACTAACCACCATGGCTCATTGGTAGGAAATTTAGGGATAGTTAGACACAGGATATCCTTCAGGAATATGTTTAAATGTAAACAACAGATAGTTATCAGTTTGGAAATTAAAAGGACATACTCTCTGCCAAGCACTAGCTACTGCCCCACAGCAGGAGACCACTCAAGTGATGAGGTCTGCAAAGTGACATGAACATGAAGCAACACACACAAAATGCTGGTGAAACACAGCAGGCCAGGCAACATCTATAGGGAGAAGCACTGTCAATGTTTTGGGCTGAGGCCTGCTGTGTTCCACCAGCATTATGTTGCTTGAATTTCCAGCATCTGCAGATTTCCTTGTGTTGACATGAACATGAGACTCTTTTGAATGCATTAGCCAAATGTAAGACAATGGGTATATATTAATTGGCCTACATCAAACATGATCACAGGCATATATGCTGCGTCTATCAATAATTGTGACATTTATGTACCTGGGGACTCAGCCCTCAAAACATCAATTTTGATGTTTTGACCACCCATGTAAATCACTTTGCCACACCAAAGGTGTTTGAACATTCAATGGTATCTTGTCAGTTACAGTGTGCTACTTTTTTAAATATGCAATTCAATAGAACACTAAGGTGCAAAATATTGAAGTAAACAATATCATCCTAGCTATTGAAAATGTATGAATTACCTGGAGTGATCTTTGATCTAAAGAGTATAAAAACTTGATGTATTTTGACTTCAGGGCAATTCTACTAAAGCTTCTTCAAGAATTTGTCTGCTTGTAATGATTCTTTTGATTCCAACACCTTCAAACTCCAGTGGCTTAGTCACAGTCACAACAATGTGTACTTGCAAGAGAGAACAAAGTGTTAGGAATCACTTAATGTACAAACAGTAGAGCTACGCAAAAGAAGGAATTAATTCAGGGAACAGCAAGTCAGTGTGTAAGCAGAGCTGGACAGATTGCAGGAACAGTTGGAACACTTAAAGAAGGAGAGCAATGCTGGTGAGAATCAGGCAGAAGAGCCTGAACAATACAAGAATGAGTCAGTCGGGGATCTGGGCAGGATGCAAGGTAAATTGGATAAAGCCCAGTCGCTGAGTGTTTCCTGGATAGCGGCCTTAGCAATGTGCAAAGTGGAAGCTAATGAGGTAAACTGGGAAGAGCTGCAACAGGAAGCTGGAGAGTGGGAAGACAGAAGATCTTATAGACAATACCACGTATCAGAATGACACAGATTGAGACCAAGTAATGACAGGGTCAGAACCCTGATGTCCCCAGCCTGACACTCACACTGATTACCATTGTTTATAATTCATTCACCCTAGGGGTGAGTAGAACATTCTGTCTGAGGTACCGTCACATAGATTTTTGTGTGGGAATGCAGAATTTTACCATAGACCAGAATCAATGATCAAAATCCATCAGATGCTTCCCAAGGACATAAGTTCTGATTTAAACTAAACTCTGAGAAATATGTAGGACAGAGTGCAAGGGATGGCGTATGGACAACTAATGGGAATCCGGCTCATAAAGAGAGGTGCCATCGCTATAAAGTGGAAATGAGGCGAATAGCATTGGAAGATGATAATGTCAGCAGCTCAAAAGGACAAAGAGCCCACCATAGATTATGTGGAGAAAAATTGCTGAGCCTATGAGAAGCACTTGGGTTCAGACTATCACAAGCTGGACAATACAGTTTTCATTCAATTCGACCCACCAGGCGGACTTAGATTTGGGATTAGCTGATGGCTTCACTTATCCCACAGTAGTATTGTAAGCTGATAAGGAAGTAATTTTGCAAGGTGGCTGTAACATAGGATCACAGTCATAGTAAAGTACAGTACAGAACAGGCCCATTGCCTATCTGGTCTGTGACATAACATTTATTTAAACTTCCTACTCCAATCGACCTTCTCTTAAACATTGAAATCAAGCTTGCATTCAACACTTGTGCTGGCAGCTCATTCTACAATCTCATGATCCTCTGAGTGAAGACGTTTCCATCCTTGTTCCCCTTAAACATTTCAACTTTCACACTTAACCTATGACCTCTAATTGTAGTCCCACCCAAACTCCGTGAAAAAAACCATGCTTGCATTTACGCTAACTATATTGCTCATAATTTTGTATACCTCTATCAAATCTCCCCTCAGTGTTCTATGTTTCAATGAATAAAGCCCTAACCTATTTAATTGTTCAGGTCCTCCAGTCCCAGCAACTTCCATGTAACACACACTGATTCTTTTTCTCCAGTTCTGCTGAACGGTTTTGGCTCAAAACATCAACTGTACTCTTTTCCAAAGATGCTTCCTGGCCTGCTGAGTTCTTCCAGCATTTTGTGTTTGTTGCTTGGATTTACAGCATCTGCAGATATTCTCTTGTTTATGATTGAATATCCTTGTAAATTTTCTCTGTACTCTTTCAATATTATTTACATCTTTCCTGTAGGTTGGTGAACAAAACTGCACATAATACTCCAAATCTGGTCTTACCAATGTGTTATAGAACTTCAACACAGCATCCAATCTCCTGTACTCAATACTTTGACTTATGAAGGCTAATGTGCCAAAAACTTTCTTTATGACCCTATCTACCTGTGCTACCACTTTCAGTGAATTATGAACCTGTATTTCTAAATCCTTCTGTTCTATCACACTCCCCAGTGCCCTAGCATTCACTATGTGCGACCTACTCTGAATAGTCCTACTGAAGTGCAATACCTCGCATTTGTCTGCACTAAATTCCATCTGTCATTTTTCAGCCCATTTTTTTCTCAGCTGGTACTGATTTCACTGCAAGCTCTGATTGTCTCCCTTGCTGTCTACTACACTCCCAGTCTTGGTGTCATCTGCTAATTTGTTGGCTCAGTTATCCACGTTATCATTCAAATCTATGATATCGATGGCAAACAGCAATGGACCCAGCACTGATCCCTGCAGCAGTCCACTAGCTACAGGGAACCAGTCAGAAAGGCAACCATCTACAGGTGGCCCCTGTTTCTCGAACGTTCGCTGTAAGACAGCTCGCTGTTACGAAAGACCTACATTAGTACCTGTTTTCGCTAACCAAGGAGGATTTTCGCTTTTATGAAAAAAGACGCACGCTTTATACGTGTTCTTACCCCGAGAAAGACTACCATGACCGCGTAGCCTTGTGCGGGCAGTTGTGTGTGCATCCGTGTATGTGCGTAAGTGTGTACGTGTTGATTTTTTTTCTCCAAATCGATTTTGGCTCGCTGTCTTCCCCATTTTGATAAGTGAAACTACACCGTGCATACAATATTTCTACTTTATATAGGCTGTATATTTATCATATCATTCCTGCTTTTACTATTATGTTAGTGGTATTTTAGCTTTTATGTGTTATTTGGTATGATTTAGTAGGTTATTTTTTTGGGTCTGGGAACACTCAAAATTTTTTCCCATATAAATTAATGGTAATTGCTTCTTTGCCTTACGACATTTCAGCTTACAGACAGTTATATAGGAACACTCTACCTTCGGATACCAGGGGGAACCTGTACTAACGCTCTTTTGCTTCTTTCACAAAGCCAATGCCTAATCCAATTTATTACCTCATCTTGAATGCTGAGCAACTGAATCTTCTTGGCAAACCTCCCATGTGAGCCTTTGTTGAAAGCCTTGCTAAAGTCCATCAACTGTCTTGGTAACCAGCCTGAAAATCTTTATAAAATTGATTAGACATGACCTACCATGCACAAAGCAGGGAGTCTGCAGAAGGACATGTACAGATTAGGAGAATGGGCAGAGAGAGAAGCAGCAGCTGGACTACAGCATTGGAAAGTGTATGGTCATGAGTTCGATAGAAGGAACAAAGTCACAGGCTATTTTCTAAACGTTGAGCAAATTCAGAAATCGTAGCTTCAAAGGAACTGGGGAGTCTTAATGTAGAATTCCTTGAAAGTTAATTGACAGGTTAGTCAGTAATAAGGAAGACAATTGCAATGTTAGCACTCATTTCAAGAGGACTAATATAAAAAAATTAATGAGGTAGTGCTGAGACTTTAGAAGGCATCTGTCAGTTCACTTTTTGAGTATTGTAAGCATATTTGAGCCCCATATCTAGTTACTAGAATTGGAGAGGTTTCAGTGGAGGTTTACAGGAATGGTCCTAGGAATTAGAAGGTTTATGATGAAGACTGCTTGATCACTCTGGGCCTGTATTGATGTTTAGGAGAATGATGGGTATCACATTGAAGCATACTGAATATTCAAAGCCCTTTCCTCGATAAAGTGTACACAGAGAGGATGTTTCCATTCATGGGAGAGTCTTGGGCTGGAGGGAACCACCTTAGGACATTCCTTTAGAACCGAGATGATGAGGAATTTCTTAGCTAGAGCGTGATGAATTTGTGGATTTCATTGCCTCAGATGGCAATGGAGGAGGTCGCTGGGTATATTTAAAGTAAATTTTGATAGGTTTTTGGTTAATAAGGATGTCAGCATTAGTTAGGGAGAAAGCAGTTGTATGTGGTTTAGAGGAACAATAAATCAGCCATGACTGAATGGCAGAACAAATTCGTTAGTCTATATGGCTTGCAGTCTCATGGACTTATCATTAACTGCTTTCCCCTCTTTCTTACACTGTACGGGACATCTTATTTTATCAATTAACTTTCCAATTTCTTATATGTCTAGCAAGAGATCACTCACCACTGTAACAAAAGTATATACTTTGATTTTCTGATGTTTTGTGCTCAGAACTTTGCAGATCAGCCATAAATATTTGAAAATTGTTCCATCATTTTGGATGTGCTCCCATTGAAAATATGTAATGCGGGAAAGTTATCTGCCTACTTTCAAAATGTCAATTTTATGTGGGTAATAATAACTATTGAATCTGTATTTTTTTTCTAATTGTTTCACTTGTGCTTAAAAGAGTATAAAATATTAATTGAGTGTCAGGAATGGAGAAGTCGATTCTATAGTAGGCCTGCTTATAATGAATAAAGCCTCTTTAATTCCTGAGTCTCCAATGGTTCAATCACTGTCACAACTTGGAAAAGAAAAGTTTCAGAGATTATGCAGTTTATACAGAAAAAAATGGATATGAAGTGGAATCAGCTTTCAAACTGCTTCTAATGAATGTTCTGATATGAACAAGCAGTGACCAGTTTCCATTTGAACAGAGGCTGCCATGTTACACAGCAGGAAGGTAATTGGTATAAGTGGTCTGAGAATTGCTTATCAAATTTATATGGACAATAATTGGTTCATACAGATGCACATGTATATAGATAAGTTTTTTATTTCAGAATTACAATAGCGTAATTGTAACATGACCAGCGGGCATTCTAGTATAGCTTTGCCAAATATAGACAGGATCATAATGCACCATATATAGAAATAGCTGAGACTGTGCTAATTGGACTCTGGTGAATTGCTGACAGACACATAGAAATTCTAAATGACAACACATTGTTGGGATCAGAGAAAAAGGGTACTGAATACAAAATATTCTGCAGATGGTGGAAATCTTGAGCAATGCACAAGAAACTGGAGGAACACATTAGTTCAGGCAGCACCTACGGAGGGAATAAACTGTCAATATTTTGGGACAAAACCCTTTATTAGATCAACTCTCTATCAAGAGGTGTGAAACATTATTAAGCAAGCAATAAGAGACTAGTTCAGACATTAGAATCCATGCATGTTGTATGAGTTTAATGTAAAGTACTTTACATAATTGAAATGCAAATGCTGCCTGTCTTAAACCTTTGCACAAAACTATAAGAGGTCCTCAAAGGCTACCTGCTCACCTCAGCTCACCAAAAAATGGTCAAAGTTGCAGCTGATGTTACAGCTAAAATATAGAACACAATGTATGTCATTTCTTTTCAGACTAACAATCTTTCCAATCTCTGTTGCATTAGTGTACTGATGAAGGACAATCATTAATCTTGAATCCTGCTTCAACATAGTGTGTGCGCTGAAACTGGATGCAAGCCGGTTACATTTATGGTAAAGTCTTTGGTTAGCCTGTTATGTTTTGTAACTCTGAACCATTAAGGGAAATCAAGGGAGGTGAGAGATGTGAGATTTAGTTTGTTTTCTTTTACTTTAAGTGAGGCATGCACATATCACACGATTCTGCCCTGACATATCCAATTTACATACATAATACATACAACCCATAATGAATTATTTAAACAAACAAGCAATGCATAATCGAACAACATATTTGCAGTATTATTCAAATATTAAATACTCAACACTCCACTCTGTTTAGCTACAAACTAGAGTTGCAGGGGGATAGGAGCCAAACTGCCAGAACAGTTAGTGGAAGAAGGTGTTCCTAAGACCTTAGACAAAATCAGGAATCAAAGGGTTGAGCATGGTGCAGCTAGTGTCCTGAGCTGAGTATATTTCAATGCAAGAAGTATCGAAGGAAAGGCAGATGAGCTTAGGGCATGGATCAACACCTGTAATTATGACAGTGTAGCCATCAGTGAGACTTGGTTGAGGGAGGGGCAGGACTGGCAGCTCAATATTCCAGGATTCCGTTGCTTTAAACTTGACAGAACGGGAGGGATAAAAGGAAGAGGTGTGGCATTACTAGTCAGGGAAAATGTCACGGCAGTGTTCCATCAGGACAGACTGAAGAACTTGGCTTGTGAGGTGTTATAGGTTGAATTGAGAAATAAGAAAGGCATGTCCACATTAATATGGCTATATCACAGACCACCCAACAGTCCTAAAGATTTACAGGAAATGACATATAAAGAAATCTCAGACTTTTGTAGGAAACAGAACATGTTATAGTAGGTGATTTTAACTTCCCACATGCTGAATAGGTCACCTATACTGCAAAAGCAATAGAAGGGATGGAGTTTGTCCAATGTTTTCAGGAAAGTTCCCTTCATTCATTGTTAATATCCCAGTGAGGGAACTGGCGAGATTAGATCTGTTATTAATGAACAAGACAGGGCAGATGACAAAATTTTGTGTAGAGGAACACTTTGCATCCAGTGACAACAATACCATTATTTCAAAGTAAATATGATCCATAGGTTGAGATTCTAAATTGGAGAAGGTCGATCTTTATGGTATTAGAAATGATCTGACAAGTGTGGATTGGGATAGACAGTACTTGGAAAGTAGGAGGCCTTCAACAATGAAATTTTGAGGGTACAATGCTTGTATGTACCTTTATGAATGAAAGACAATGATAACAAGTGTAGAGAACCTCAGATTTCAAGAGATATTGGGGCTCTGGTTAAGAGAAAAAAATTGGTGCATCGAAGGTATAAGCAAGTAGGAACAAATGAGGTGCTTATGGAGTACAAGAAATGCAAATTAACACTTAAGAAAGAAATCAGGAAGTCCAAAGAATGCATGAAGTTGCTCTAGCAGACAAGATGAAGGAAAATCCTAAGGGATTCTACATGTATACTAAGAGCAAAGTGATTGCTAGGGACAAAATTGGTTCTCTGGAAGACCAGAATGGTAATCCATGTGTAGATCCAAAACAAATGGGAGAGATCTTAAATGCCCTCTTGCATCTGAATTTACCTTGGAGACAGATGCACAGTCTATATAATTGAGGCAAAGCACTATCAACTTCATGGACCCTGTACAGATGATAGAGGAGGATTGTTTACTACTCTGAGGCACATCAGGGTGGATAATTTACCAGGGCCTGACAAGGTGTTCCCTTGGACCCTACAAGATATATAGTATTTGGATAATCATGGAATGATTAAGGATAGTCAGCATGGCTTTGTGTGTGGTAGGTCATGCCCAACTTTTTTAATAGATTTTTTGAGGAAGTTACCAGGAAAGAGGATGAGGGTATGGCAGTGGATATTGTCTACATGGAACATAGTAAAGCATTTGACAAGGTCCCGCATGGAAGCCTGGTCAAGAAGATTCAGGCCCTTGACATTTCAGATGAGTTAGTAAATTTGATTAGGCATTGGCTTTGTGGGAGAAGCCAGAGAGTGGACGAAGAGGGTTGCCTCTCTAAATGGAGGCCTGTGACTTGCGGTGTGTTGCAGGCACCAGTGCTGGGTCCTTTGTTATTTCTCATTTGCATCAATGATCTGAATGATAATGTGGTTACCTGGATCAATAAATTTACAAATGGCACCAAGATTGGGGTTGTAGTTGTCAGTTAGGAAGGCTTTCATGGCTTGCAGAGGGATTTGCATCTGATGGAAAAATGGGCTGAACAATGGTAGATAGAAATCAATGCAACAAGTACAAAGTTTTGCACTTTGATAGGACCAACCAATTTGGGTAGGTGAATAGTGGGGCACTGAGAGTGCAAAGGGATTTGTAAATATAGGTATGTAATTCATTTTAAGTAGTGTCACAGGTAGATAGGCTCATAAAGAAAGCTTTAGGCACATTGGTCTTCATTATTCAATGTATTGAGTTTAGGATATGGGATGTTATTTTGAAGTTGTATAGAACAATGGTGATGCCTAATATGGAGTATTGTGTGCAGTTTTGATCACCTACCTACAGATGAAAGATATAAGCAAGGCTGAAAGAGCACAGAGCAAACTTACAAGGATTTTGCTAGGCCTGGAGGTCCTGAGTTATAAGGAAAGATTGAATAGGTTAGGACTATATTCTTTAGAACACAGAAGACTGAGAGGAAATTTGATAGAGATATATCAAATGTTGAGGGGTATAGATAGGCTAAATGCAAATAGGCTTTTTCCACTGAAGTTGGTAGGACTACCACCACAGGTCGGGGCTTCAGGGTGGAAGGTGAGAAGTTTAAAGGAAACATGAGGGTTAACTTCTTCACACAGAGGGTCATGAGAGTGTGAAATGACGTACTAGCACAAGTGTTCCGTGAGAGCTCAATGTTAATGTTTAGGAAAAGTTTAGATAGGTACATGGATAGGATGGATATGGAGCGCTATGGCCATTAGGAATAGGCTGCTTAAATGGTTTAAGCATAGACTAGATGGGCCAAAGGGCCTGTTTCTGCACTGTACCTCTCTATGACTCTATGATTCTAAGCTCCAACTCACATCTACTATATAGACATAAGTGCATAATAAATGATAAATTGTCCCATTCAGGCCTAACATTTAATTTCTGTGGAGGCCTTCTTACTGTTGTGAGGTCAATGGGCTTGTTGGTTGTTGTATTTCACTGTTACAAATGTCATTCACACAGGACTTACCTTTTCTCCACTGAAAGTTCTTAATTGGATCTCTGCACATTTCAGTTCAGTATCTTTGAAATGACATTCAAACTCATTTTATGGAATGACTGCAACAGCCAAGTCAGTGTACAATTCCATTTTAATTAATTTACCATTCACTTCATGTGTAAGCAATTTTGCTTGTCTCCTGTTAGATTTCCTTTTGAAAATCTCAGTGCTATCTATTTCTATGCCATGATGGTAACACAATTTGTTCAGCCAGTTTGGCTTCTGGTTAGGTATTGCAACTTTGTTCACACGCATTTTCATTCCTGACTGCAACTTAATTGTCGCTCTCTTTGCTGTTTCCATTGATACAGTGATAACTGCTGTTCTTTTAAACATAAATTGTGCTTCAGTTAGGAGACATCTTTGAATGCTTTCTTGTAAGATTCCATAAAGAAAACAATGCCTCAGTGCATCATTAAGCCTATCACTGAAAAGACAATGCTCAGGCAATTTCTTTAGTTCAGCCACGTATGCTGAAATGGTCTCCCCTTTCTTTAATTCTTTTTATGAAACCTTAAGCATTCTGCAATTAACAATGTTTCTGCATTACTTTCACAATATCCGCTAGGCTCATTTCAGCTGGTTTAGTTGGAGCAGTGAAACTTCTAAGCATACTCTATGGCTGTAAATCCAATGCACTCAGCAAAATTGGCAGTCACTTCTCATTGGCTATTCCATTTGCTTTAAAATACTGCCTAATTTGCTCCATGTACAAAATCCTACTATCTGTTGTGCAAGAAATGTATTGTAACTAGCAATTTCAACTTTTTTTAAAAGTTTATTATGATTATTACCCGGAAGTCACTGCTTATGATCCCATGAATTTGTTCATTTTCTGCCTTGTTATAACTTGACCATTTCTGTCCCTTCCGAAGAACATGTACTTCACTGTTTGTTTTTTCTTAACTCCATCATTTCTGGCTGCACTTTTTAAAAAACTTTTTTGGAAGTCTTGCTGCACTTCCAAAGGCAGGTAGTCATCTCAGTTTTGGTTCTTCATCTTTATCAGCTCTTTATCACCACGGTTTTACTTTAAACTTTACATGCGTATGACATGGTAGCATCATGACACATGCAATTCATGTACTTCAAAATATAATCTACAATGCTTTATGTAAACAAGGAAACAATAATCAAACAATACATGTATTTATAATATTTCTGAAGTATTACTGAAATCTTAAAAACATAACATGGGCCTTCAACCACAGCAATTCCCAGCTATTAAAACAAAACCTTTTTAGCCTGTTGGCCAGAAGAAACTACAGTCTGATCAAGGTCAGGGGATACAGACAAGCCAGTTGTCTTCGTTTATGCCCATTTTGTGGACTCTAATTTGATTCTTGCTCTTGGATAATCTAATATGAGCAAATGAATGTGGAAACAGGAAGCTTCAGGTAATGATCTGCTAAACCTGTGACCATTCTCAGACAAGTAGCTATTTGTTACATAAAGGCCGTGGACTCAACTGATTCTTGACTCTGGAATAATTTAAGAACAATAAACCTGAGATCATTCTCAGGCTATGTCCACACTAGACCAGATAAATCAGTAACCAAAGCTTTTCTCTTTGTTTTGGCCCTTCATCCACACTGAAATGGTGTTTTCCTCCCCCGAAAATGGAGCTTTTCTAAAACACCCTGCAGAGAGTGTAAAGTTGAAAATGCCTATTGGGCAGAGTAGTGTGGATGGGGTAACCGGAGATTTCTAAAAATGCTGTCTTGACGTGCCAGAACAGATGGTGGTGGCAGCATGGTATTTCATTGTTTTCTTGAACGCAACACCTCACACAACCTAACAATTTCAGAACAGATGGCAATGAGACTGAAGCCAGAAGAATTATAAATGTACTCAGCAAATACTTTGACCCATAACTTACTAAATAAATAAGTATACTCACTTTGCCCTGTTTTCTGTCCTTGCTTGTATGAAGGTGGTTTACCTATTTTTGTAAATACTTCTGTGACAATAGATGTGTAACAGCCTAATGTAACCTTGTATGGAAATACAAGATTAACACTGATGCAGACATGTTTTATACATTTAACAAGGTGCTTTATTAATGCAACGGAGTTAGTCAGTTTTTCAATGTTTGTCATCAGCTGGGTCATACTGTCCATGAACTCCCTGTTGATTGCCTCCATATGCTCCAGTATTTGTTTTTTTTTAAGTTTTAAATCCTCCTGCACAAGCACCAATAGCTGTCTGTCGTTTGGCGATTTCCTTTTAATTTTTTCTAGTCTGTAACTGCACAAACACACACTTTCACAGCCAGATTCAACACCAAACATGTCACTTGTTTTCTGTAGATGTGTCCTGCACATGCTCAGTATGAGGAGATATGCCCAAATACCCGCTTTAATATGGACAGTGGTATTTTCAAAATTATCTGGTCTAGTGTGGACATAACCTCAGAGGAGTATCTACTTGTTATGTAAATTGCCAAACCTGCCAGGGAAGCAATTTGTAAGCTCATTAAACTCCGTCTGGGTTGCCTCATTTAATTGGTTTGGATCAGTCAGTGCAAAGGCACAAATCCATAAGGCTGGGGTGTGCAGAACCATGAAACAATGTTGGTTGTAGCCCTGTACAATGACCAGTAAGAACATGACCCAGGTAGGTCAGGTGACCTTGAGCCAATGGAATAGAGATCCCATGCTTCAATTGATGAGGAACCGTACAAGACTCAGGAGCTCCAAATACACAGGGGTGATAACTCTCCAGAAGCCAGAGACCCACCATCGTGGATAAGGAGGACCCCAGGGACAAGTGGAGATTGGGACCATGAGGAATGCCTGGCCAGTATAGACTCATTTCTTGGATAATACCTTTTCTCTTCATTAACTTTTCACAGAGGGTCAGGGGTTCTAGTAGGATGCACATGGCTAGATAATGTGTGAACCCAAGTACTTTTTAGTTGAGACAATGAAAGATACCTGTTGGTAAGTACAGATTCTTTGTACTTCACTGATTATTATTAGAAGGGGTGATTCTTGTAACAAGCCTTGTACTGAAATCCCTGTCTCTCTTTATGAAGCTTAAAATAATCTTTGCACATTTGTTGTTTGTCAGCCCTGTTGGGTGCTGTCTTTCATTGATTCTATTGTGTTTCAGGTACTTGATGTGTATGTCCACAAGAAAGTTAATCTCAGTGTTGTATATCACAAATGTGTACAGTGATAGTAAATTTACGTTGAACTTTGAGATTAGTACTGTGCAGACCTGTTTTACATATGCTAATTAAGTTACTGAGATTCCAATGGGAGGATAGTACCACATATATTCTGATGCTATAGTTGCAGAAACAGGTGTTAAAGTTACAGCAGTCATACCAGATGTACGTATAAACTACTCGTATTATGTGAATCTGAGAATATGAATTTGAGCTTGGAGGAATATTCTTATTCTAATTTAACCCTACATCTTGACCCTCACCATGATGCAGGATAAATGTCAAGGCCAAGATAATCAGAGCTCTTTTCATCATTTGCAGATATTAATTCAACTCCATCAAAAGGAAGAATAGATGCCACAGGGAATCAAACTTATTCAGAAATGCTAATCTTTTCTTTTCAAAGTAGATCTGATAAAATTACATATTTAAATTACACATTAACGCTCATTTAAAAAATAAGAATGAATGAATATGATTGCAAAACAAAATACGAAGCAAATTAGATGATTAGCATCTAGCAGATGCATTAAATTATCTGCATATGTATTGCAAGTATTTCAAAATATGCTTTTTTGCAGCAGGGCCCATCAGAATGTTAACTCAAGGATTATTTTTGAGGGCAATCAGCATAATTGTTAGTTGTCTGTAGAAGTTTCAGCCAACTACATGAATGAATAAACTTGCTCTTTCTTATAGCAGTTATGAAGTAAGTTTGAGCATCCACTGTTCTTGATTATTCTAATCTGTTTCTCTCTTTCCTGTGGAAATACTATGCACATAGCCAATCACAGATTATATGTGAAATAAATTACACTCATGCCAATAACTATTTTGAGTTTCACCAAGTTTGGCTTGATAGTTAGGTTTTCCTGCACTAAAATAAAAAAAAGGTGATTTAAGATTCATATTCATGTCCTAGGACAGAAACAATATCATTTGATTATTTATAATGGGTCAAGATTACAAACAACCCCAATTCAGAAATCAGAACCAACAAGTTATACAGAAAAAAATCTTCCTTCTGATGAAATTTATATGAACAAAGTAACCAATAAAACAAAGTTTGTATTTTTTTTCTACTTTATTACTTAATATTTTGCAGATAATACAGATTTACATAATGTACAATCAGAATCAGATGTGATAACACCAGCATATGTCATGAAATTTGGTAACTTTGCGGCAGCAGTACTATGAAATATATGATAAATTAATATAGGGAAAAACTGAGTTATATTAAATATATATTTAATATAACTCATTTTACTTGGATTACACACACACTCACACACACACAGTAATTGATAAATTCGTGGCCTAAGGTAGAAGAAGATGAGTTATTAACTTCAAACTTTCTGCCTAATCACTCAGAGTTGACCTGCATGTGCATGTAACGAGAGATGTATAACTCATCTCCTTAGAAATTGGATGGCAGAGGGGAAGAAGCGTGAGTGTCAGCCTTCAAGCTTCTGTACCTCCTTCCCGACAATAACAATATGAAGAGGATAAATTCTGGGTGCTGGGAGCCCAAAATGGTGAACGCCATCTTCCTAAGGCACAGTTCCTTGAAGATGTCCTGGACTCTACAGAGGCAAGTACCCATGATGGAGCTGTCTAACTTTACAAGTTTCTGCAACTTACTTTGATCTTGTGTGGTAGACCCTCCCCCAATACCAGACAGTGATGCAACAAGTCAGAATGCTCAACACAGTATACTTATAGAAGTTTTCTACAAATCTCAACTCCTAATAAATATAGCTGCTGTCTTCCTTTTGTTATAGCTTTATCAAAACGTTGATACAGGTAGTTTATTAAGAACACAGCTCTCCAAAATATAGGGGTCATCCATATTCTTGACTAGTGTCAAAATAAAATACAAACCACGTTGGAAATATCAGAATTATTTCATGAATCTAAGATAAATGGTATTTAGTGACTCTTGAGAAAAACATGAAGAATTCCTCAGGCAACTCTTTCCTCCACCACTTGCACACTATAGACATTTCAGCTTTTTTCTCCAGTCCTACTGAAATGGTTCGGCCCAAGACATCGACTGTGCTCTTTTCCATTGATGCTGCCTGGCTTTCTGAGTTCTTCCAGCACTTTGTGTGTGTTGCTCAGATTTCCAGCATCTGCAGATTTTCTCTTGTTAGTGATGATGAAGATGTAAAATACAGCTGAGAAATAAAGAAGTGTGCTTAAAGTTTGTGCTTCACCTCCACCTTTGAGGCATGAAATACTAGAGAAGATATATCTCAAAGTAGTGGAATGATGTCATCATTGAGCCTTCTGTCAAATCCTCAGGATTGAAGTAACTTTTGTGTCTATTTCCCAGCTAAACTGCTAGCGATGAAGCTCTAATACCACTAAGTAGGCTCTTATATTGTCTGCAAGCTAAACACTAGACTCTTGAAAACAAGTCCTTTACTTTATGTTCTATCACATAAAGAAATTACTCAGAGGGCAATGAAAGTTAACCTAGGATGTTCTCAAATTTTCCTTGAAAAATCATAGCACCTTCATTGACTTGAAGGAATTCTAGACACACGATTCTTTTTAGAACAGAGTATTGGGATGAGAACCTCCAAACTCTTTGATGACTGCACACGAAAGAATGCAGAACCTCCTATAACCTTCCACCCACATCTTCATGCACCACATGTCATGAAGCCCCACTTGTGCAGAGTTTGCATATTCCACAATTATCAACCATCTCTGACCCCACAGAAATGAGCTAGAATCAAGCAATCTCTGAGGCAAGCATCTAACTAATAAGATAATGAGAAAATATGGGGGTCAGATCAAGCACCACAGTAGATAAATAACTTCTTTATTAACCATCAGGTACCACCTCATTGTCTCTTTATAAAGATGTTCTTTATCTCAGCCTCATCTGAATGGATAATGTTTGGTGTATACTTGAGGCAACACTTTCTTGTTTACCTCCAAATGAAATTGACATCAGGGTCCAAATGATGCTATCGGTGTCATGCTGCTGAAAAAGTAACTGGGTTTGTCATTAAGTCTCCAAGAATTAACCACCTGGAAATTCATAAAAACTACCTAAGAGAGTAAGAGCAGAGCTTTAAAAGAGAATGTGTTATTATTATTTTTTTTAACTTTGATTTTCTTTTAGCTGCAAGAATATTGGAGATGGGATAAGTTGCTGCTTGGCTGGACACATTATTTAGAAATGGAAGATAGTTCATAAAACTTTCGGTAATATATCCAACAAAACGAACAACCATATATCAGAGTATTAAGTTGAATAGTTATGTCACCACAATCTGGATTCACGAACACCGTCCATTTCCCTCAATACAAATGCAGTTGTTTTTCCTTGATTTTCATGGTAATCATTGCCCACATTGTTCCCACATTAAAACCACTTTATTTTCACGTGGGTCTGTTCTTTGATGTCATGCTTAAAAGAGTGTTTGGAAGTCTGCTGACAATGAGGCACATAGAGCCAGTTTGAAAAGTGCTTGGCAACAGATGCTCCATTTTGTCAATGTATTTAAGAATTAAAGTTTCTTTTTTGTTAAGACTTATGAAAAAATTGTTTTTCTTAAAATTGTTCACATATTATCCTGAGTTGGTTCATTGTGCTTAATTATAACTTGAAATGCGATGTCAAAGGAGCATGACGTTGGCAAAGTACCAAGAAGAGGAAAAGCAAATGCATCTCTGACAATTTCAAAAGATCGGCATCAAAGGAAAATTGGACTTTTACCAATGGGTATCATGCTACAGTCAGTGGTAGGAAATAGGAGTTAGAGTGACGGAGCTGCAGCTAGTCACGCAAGTGAGATGTAGGCTCTGTAGGGTGGGAGGGAAAAGTTAGGCAATGGCATTAGTATAGCATTACTATAGACTGGTGTTTGGTGGTTAGCTTGGACTCTTTGGGCTGAAGAGGCAGTTTGCCTGTGATATAATTCTTGTTTAATGACAAGATGCATGTATTGCAGGAGACCCAAAGAAGTAGTTATCAAGGTAAACTTGGTAGTAGTATAGGGCTTGGAATGTCTAGGCTCCTAAACAAAAATTAGAGTAAGGAGGGAGAAGAAAGAAGCACAGGCTATTCAATCAAATGACTGTCATTTGAATTGATTAAAAAATAAATGCATGGATGAGTAGGACATTAGTATCATTGATAAGGCCAATATTTATTTCCTGTCCTATTTGTCATAGAGAAGGTGGGCATAATGTGCCTTTTTCAACCAGTTTTGTTCTTCTGCTGATCATCCTGATCTTCCTGCACACCAGAGAAGTTGTTTTAAAGAGAGTATGATAAATTTCAGGTAAATCTCTATTGCCTTCTGACATAGTTCTTGAGTTGATCACCAATTGATTAGGTTTTTGCTCTAATCAGGATGTCATCAGGGTTCCTACTTGTTTTAATGAGAACCTGTGTCAGCAAGGTGGGGCACAGTAGGATATAATATAACTTTATTTTCATTGGTCAAGCCAACAAGGTTGTGGTGTTACTCCAGTTAGTACAAAATGGATATTTACAATGCATGCAGTATGGCTTAATTAAAAAAAAAAGAAAGTCAGTATGATTTTCACTCTCTTCAAAAGGAGGTGTACAGAATTGGTTACTTCTGAAATCTGAATATTGAATGACATGAATAAGTGATTCTTATTTCTGAAAATTCATTTAATGTTTAACACTGGTGAGCACATTTGGAAATAATTTAAAGTCTCATTGTGAGAGAAGTCTCTCATTTGTTAGATAACATCAAAGTTATTTCGCTCTCTCAGTATGAAGTGCCATTGCCCTGTCAATGATTTCAGTCACAGAGAAATTTCATTGTTGCTCAAGAGGCTGCATACTCAGTGGTGAGTTAAGAACACCAATACACTGACAAATGCATTAGCTAATTTGTCTCCATCAACAATTCATACAAAATATTTCAAATTAATTGTGATAAAGCAGAAGGACTGTGGAATTAACTCACAGAAAATCTTATTTTTTAATTTGTAACCAAACTATGTTTCAGGTAGATTAGAAGCAATTATTGTGAAACACAGAATGCTATCTTGGTGAGTACAGGATATATGCTGTCAGGTAAAAAAGTTGAGTTTCCACTGTTACTCTTCTTAATGATTACACTTCTGCTGCCTCTGAACTTATGAACTCTTGAAGAAGTATTTTCTATGAGGTAGAAAGTACAAAAGCTTGAAAACATGCACCACCAGCTTGAAGGACCTATTCTGCTGTTATGAGGTCTTAAACAGACCTTCTGTGTGGAAGGCATATTTTTGTTCTCACGGTCTACCTCATCATGGCCCTTGCAGGCATGTGACAAAATAGGCCATAGTCAACAGGGTTTCCTGAAGGAAAAATCTTGCTTGACAAATCTGTTGGAATTCTTTGAAGAAATAATAAGTGGGATAGACAAAGGAAAATCTGTTGATGTTGCATACTTGAATTTTCAGAAGGCATTTGACAAGCACCCACACATGAGCAACAAACCCATGGTATTACAGGAAAGATCCTAGCATCATTTAAGCAGTGGCTAATTGGCAGTTGGCAAAGAGAGGGAATAAAGGGAGAATTTGCTGGTTGGCTGCTGGTGACTAGTGGTGTTGGGACTGATTCTTTTATATTATATGTCGATATAATATAATATAATATTATATATGTCAATATTATATTATATTGATAGAATGATAAAATTGATGGCTTTGTGGCTAAGTTTGCAGATGATTCAAAGATAGGTGGAGGGGCAGGTAGTTTTGACTAATGCTGAAACTGGAGAGGATTCAAAGGAGGTTTATGAAAATGATTCCAGAATTGAACATGAAGACCATTTGATGGCTCTGGGTCTGTATTCAGTAGAATTATGAAGAGTAAAGTGTGACCAAATTGAAACCTATCGAAAGATGGAAAGGCCTTAATAGGGTGGATGTGGACAGGATGTTTCCTACGGTAGGAGAGTCTAAGACCAGTGGACACTGCCTCAGAATAGAGAGGTGTCCCTTTGCAACAAAGATGAGGAGAAATTTCT
This sequence comes from Hypanus sabinus, assembly GCF_030144855.1. Lineage (NCBI taxonomy): Eukaryota > Metazoa > Chordata > Chondrichthyes > Myliobatiformes > Dasyatidae > Hypanus > Hypanus sabinus. The sequence goes on from NC_082710.1 coordinate 123,522,001, forward strand.
TTAGCCAGAGTGTAGAGAATCTGTGGAATTCTTAGCCACGGGCAACTGTGGAGGCCAAGCCTTTATGTATATTTAAGGCAAATGTTGATAGATTCTTGATTAGTCAGGGTATGAAAGGATACAGGGAGAAGGCAGAAGATTGGGGCTCAGAGGAAAATCGGATAAGTTTTGATGAAAGAGTGCAGCAGACACAATGGTAACAAAATGGCCCAATTCTGCTCCAGTATCTAATGGTCCTCCATCTCATCATTTGCCTGTATTTCAATTTGTCTATAACTGTAATGGTAACGAGGTATATTGCATTCTCTTACTGCTTTTCCCTGGTAAAGTACTTATGTTTCTGAAATTATCTGTATGCATGGCATTAAAAACTTAGTTTTTCACTGTATGTTGGCAAATGTAACAACAATAGATCAACAGAACAATACCAACTGATGATTTGTAATGCCCATTATACCTCATACATACATTGCCAATTATATTTTTCAGAACATACCTGAAAACATATAGATTTGACAGAGCAAGAAAGCTGCAGAGTGGATGCTATTTAAAAGCAACAAATATCATTTGGAGTGAGTTTTATTTCAGCCAATCAAAGGAAGTGAGATGTGAGCAGTGCAGCGAATGTGGGAGTAACCACAGTGGACGGTGTCAGGGTGGTCAGGCTTTGGCTCAGTAGGCTTTCTCAAGTAAAGGTGAAGGCTATAGGTACATTTCTGGTAAGTTTTTATCTTTTGTTGCCTGTTAGTACATAGCTCATGCTATGAGAATGGAGACAGTGTTGGTGGTACATTCTTCATGTGAAATATGGGATCTCAGGGACTCCTTAGTCTGCCCAATAACTACATCTTCATGAGATGCATCCAGATGCAGCTCATTAAAAACTGTGTTTGGGAACAGGAGCTGCAACTTGATCACCTTTTGCTTAAATGGGCGAATGAGCAGCTGATAGTTAGGAGCTACAGGGAAATAGTTACACCTATGATGCAGGAGGCAGGTAGACGGGTGACTGTCAGGAGAAAGAAAGGGTAAAGGCAGGTAATGCGGAATACTCCTATAACAAGCATAACACTTTGGTATTGTTCAGAGTGGGTGACCTGCCAGGGAAAAGTCACAACAACCTGATCACTGGCACCAAGTCAGGCTCTGTGGATGAGGAAGGAATGGGGAAAGAGAAGAAAAAAGGATAGTTAGAGCATTTTTTGGGTTAGCAGACATAGCAAATAACTTCAGCCACTAGTCTTCAGATTTGGATACGAATTGTGGATTAAATCTAAAATGCAGCTCTGAAGAATGGGTTCCTAAAATAATGAGCCACAGCTATGTGGAAAATACCACAGTTAATTGGAAGACCAGACAATGCTTATTAAGTCTGTTCTTTGGGTGTCATTTAGATGTCTGTGGTATGAATACGAAGTGAGAATGTGAAGTTTGTGTGTATGCAGTGTAAATGTGGAATTATCCTTTGATCGTAGCACATAAAATTTCATGCTGCTTTGGGTCAGGCAAACATCTTGCTCCAAATTGGTCTTGCTCTTTCTCTCCTCTCTCTATTGTAACTCCAAAAGGCTTTCAGTTTATTTGTGAGTGTGTGTATCAAATAAAAAGATACTTTCTTCTCTTCCCTTTCTCTCTCTGTCTCTCTCTATTTCTCTCTCTCTCTCTCTCTCTCTCTCTCTCTCTCTCTCTCTCTCTCTCTCACATATGACTCCAAAAGGCTATCAGATTATGTATCAGATGTGACTGTGTGTATCAAATAAAAAGTCTACTTTTCATATCCATTAACTGCATTCTCTGGTGACTTTGTTCATGCAATAATAGTGATAAGGGATTCCATATTGAGAGGAAGAGACAGGAGACTCTGTAAATGTGAAAAAGACAGCTGGCTGGTATGTCATCTCCCAGGTCCCAGGTGCTAGATTCAGGGGCATCTCAGATTGGGTTCAAGTGTTCTAAAGTGCAAGGGTGAGCAGCCAAAAGTCATAGTACATTTTGGTACTAATGACACAGGTAGGAAAGGGATGAGGTCCTGAAGAGAGAATATAGTGATGAGTTTAGAAAGCTGAAAAGCAGGACCTCAAGGGGAGTAATTTCCAGATTGCTGCCCATCACGTGGCTGAAAGGGTAGGATTTCAGTGTTGTGGATCATTGGGATTTCTTCTGGGGAATGTTACAGCTGAACTCAAAGGGGAACAATATCCTTGTGGGTAAGTTTGCTAGAGCTCTTGGAAGGGTTTAAACTACTTTGGCGGGAGATAGGAATTGGAGTGATAGGGCAGAGGGTGGAGCAGCTGGTATACAAGTAAATACAGTGTGTAGTTAAGAAAGGTGTAAAAATTTAATTTCCACTTATATTAAGGCAAAATTGAAAAGGGTGCTGAATACGCAAAACACACAAAATGCGGGAGGAACTCAGCAGGCCAGGTAGTATCAATGGAACAGCTGACGTTTCAGGCCAAGAACCTTCATTAGGACTGGAAAAAAGATGAAGTGTCAGAATAAGTAAGCTGGGGGGAGGGGAGGAATAACCACAAAGTGAGAGGTAAGACTAAGGGGGTGAAGTAAAGAGCTGGAAAGTGAAAGAGATACAAAGCTGGAGAAGGGGGAATCTGATAGAAGAGGACAGATGGCCATAGAAGAAAGAAAAGGGGCAGAAGCCTGAAATGTCATCTGTACTCTTTTCCATAGATACTGCCTGGCCTGCTGTGTTTCTCAAGCGTTTTGTGTCCGTTGCTTGAATTTTCAGCATCTGCATACTTTCTCTTGTTGATGAATACAGGACTAAAGGTGTTATATTTACATGCACACAATATACATAATAAGGTAGATGATTTTGCAGTGCAATTATTGATTAGCAGGTATGATGTTGTTCAAGTTCAAGTTTAATTATCATTCAACCATACTTATGAATACAGCCAAACAAAACTGTGTTCCTCCAGGGCCAAGGTTAAAGAAACAGTACCAACAGTCATACACCGCACAGGGCACATATAATACATATAAGAAAGCAGTAAACGTACTGTCACATAAAAAAATATAATGTAGTATGTACCTAAGTAATATATCCTGAAGGTTGATGGAGCATGAATGTTATTGGCAAGAACAGGCTCTCAGCAGTCCACACATATGCAATCCACTTGTTTTCCACTGAGAAACATCGGAGGGTAGCACTGATTGAGGGACCTGCTCCCAATCCCTCATGGACACTGCGCCGCACCACGTCTGCTGACTCCTCTCCTAGTGGCTGCAGACAGGTGACACTGCAGCATGAAGCTGTGTCCTCACTGCAACCAAGACCAATACACCAGAGAATGGGTCTTACAGAATCCTAAGTTACTGACGTCCACCAGAATTTTGAGATCACAGGAAAAATGTCCAAGACAATCACTCACTGTTAGACTGCCTGCCGCCTTTGTGTAGTCAACGAGATTTGATTAGTAAACTTAAGGTAAAAGAACCTTTAGGAGACAGTGATCATAATATGATAGCATTCACCTTGTAGTTTGAGAGGAAGAAACTAAAGTCAGATCTATCAATATTATAGTGGAGTAAAGGGAATTACAGAGGCATGAGAGAGGAGCTGCCGAAAGTTCATTGGAAGTTAACACTAGCAGGAATGATGGTAGAACAGCAGTGGGTTGAGTATCTAGGAGAAATTTGGAAGGTGCAGGATAGATACAGTACATACAAAAGGACAAGTATTCTAAAGCGAGCAGGAAGCAGCCATGACTCTCAAGGGAAATCAACAGCACCATAAAAGCAAAAGGGAGGGCATACAGTACAGCAAAAATTAATGGTTCCACCTGTGAAAGACCAGAGAGCTCAAAAGTCAGAAATTAATTTCAAGAAAAATTTATGTATAATATGAAGCCAAGGGTAGCACAATGATTAGAACAACACTATTTCAGCAAGGGTGTTCCAGAGTTTGGAGTTTGATTCCTCAGCTATTCTGTAAGTAGTCTGTACATCCTCCCTGTGGAATGCATAAGTTTTCTCAGGGTGGTCCTGTTTCCTCACACTGTCCAAAGACATACTAGGTAGGATAGTTGGCTATTGTATATTGCCGCATGATTAGGTCAGGATTAATCGGGTCTGTTGGGGATTGTGCGACGTGGTTCAAGGTCCAGAAGGTGCTACTCCGCACTGTACTGCTAAATAAATAAATACTGCAATGGTTACCACATAAGAAGATGCCCACATGTAGTTGCAGAACTTGTAGAGAATGAGGGTAAGCAACACACTTAAAATGCTGGTGGAACGCAGCAGACCAGGCAGCATCTATAGGAAGAAGTACATTCGACGCTTCGGGCCGAGACCCTTCGTCAGGACTTTTTCCTATAGATACTGCCTGGCCTGTAGCTTTCCACCAGCATTTTGTGTGTGTTGCTTGAATTTCCAGCATCTGCAGATTTCCTCGTGTTTGAGAGAATGAGGGTTGTGGTTTAATGAATGAACAGGATACAAAGAAATGACAAATAGTTAAATCAATTCTTTACATTAGTTCTTCAATATGTAGGGCACTGCCAATACCCTGAAAATATCAGGTGGACTCATTTCATTTCACAGAGGAGAATATAATAAAGAAATTCATGGGGCTACAGGTGGGCAAGTTTCCAGAACTTGATGAACTGCAACTAATAGTTTTAAAGGAAGTGTTGCAAAGTTGGTGGAGCAATTGGTTGAAAGTTTCAAAAAACTCACATATTTATGGGTGTGTTCCAGAAAGTTGGACAACAGCTAATGTGACTAGTTCCTTTCAGAAATAGAGAAGCAGAGGATACGTAATGATAAGCCAGATAGTTTAGATTCCATTGGAGACAAAATGCTAGGTATTATTATCAAAGAGGAAATAACAAATTATTTGAGAAAGATGAATAGAATGAAAACTTATCAACATTAAGTTCAAAGTTCAAAGTAAAATTTACTATCAGAGTACATACATGTCTTCACATACAATACTGAGGTTCTTTTTTCTATGGGCATACATAGAAAATCTCTAGGAGAGTAACTGTAAATAAGATCAATGGACAATAGGATCAATAGGATCAATGCAAATATAAATTAAAAATAATGAGCATGAAATAACAAGATAAAGTGTCCTTAAAGTTAAATCACCAGTTGTGGGAACTCCGGAAATAGAATGAAGGTAGTTATCCCTTCTTGTTCAAGAGCCTGATGGTTGAGGTTAGTAAATGTTCTTGAACCTGGTGGTGTGAGTCCTGAGGCACTTGTACTCTCTACCTGACGACAGCAGTGAGAAAAGAGCTTGGCCTGGGTTTTGAGGATCGTTGATGACGGATGCTGATTTTCTATGGCAGCATTTCATGTAGATGTGCTCAGTGATTGGGAGGGATTTACCCGTGATGTACTTGGCTGAATCCACTAACTTTGCTAGGATTTTCCACTCAAAGTCATTGGTGTTTCCATACCTACCACAATGCAGCTAGTCATCATGCTTTCCACTATAAATATAAAGAAGTTTGCCAAGGTTTTTGACAACATGCCAATTCTCCACAGTCTCCTGAGGAAGTAGAGGCACTGTTGTGCTTTCTTCGCAATTATATTTATATGATTGGGCCAGGTCCCCTGAGATAGTGACATCAGGAATTGAAAGTTACTGACCCTCTCCACCTCTAATTCTTTGAGTACTGGCTCATGGACCTCTGGTTTCCCTCTCCTGAAGTGTACAACCAGTTCCTTGGTGTTATTGACATTGAGTGAGAAGTTGTTCTTATTATAACACTCCACTAAGTTTTCAGTCTCCCTCCCATCTGCTGATTATCATCACCTTTGATACAGCCCACAACAGTGGTGTCATCAGCAAAGTTTTATATGGTGTTGGAGCTTTACTTAGCCACACAGTCATAAGTGTAAATCGAGTAGAGCAGGGGGCTAAGTAAACATCCCTATGGTGTTCCTATGCTGATGGAGATTGTGGAGGAGATGCATTTGCCAATCTGATCTGACTGGGGTCTCCAGGTGAGGAAATCAAGGATCCAATTGTACAAGGGGTATGGAGGCCCAGGTATTTCGGGTTTACTAATTAGTTTTGAGGAGAAGATGGTATTAAATGCTGAGTTGTAATCAATAAAAAGTATCCTGATGCATGCAAATATTCAGACGATCAAGGGTCGTGTACACGGTTTCATGGGTTCAGCACTTGCGTTGAGTGTGTTGGCTGTTAACACAAACAATGCTTTTCACTGTATGTTTCAATGTAGATGTGATGAATAAATTTGAAACTGTATCTGAAAACCAGCTGTCACATAGAACAAAATCAAAGAGATGAAATAAAGTGGTTCTTGTACTAGTTAAGTACTCTGGGGATTATTTATTCATCTTCAGTTGTTTACAATTTACAGTAAAGGCCTGGAAGAGTAAAGCTTCCAGGTTTGCTATGTTACAAAAGCAGTTGGAATGGCACATTATGATGTGGATATTTCAATTTTGCAAAAGGACGTGCAAAAACATGGAAATGGAGTTTAATATGGGGAAGTGTAAGGTCATACATACCAGCATGAGAGAAAAAAAATAATGGCTTATTTTATAAATGGAGAGACACTGAGAATTAGTGAAATTCAGAGGGGCACAAGTGTTTCAGTGCATGGGTCGTAAGAAGTTAGAAGCCAAATCCAACATGTAATTAAGAAAGTAAATAGCATTTACACCATTATTGCAAAAAAAATGATACAAATAAAAACACTGAGACATTTTTACAGTCAAACAGAGAGTTGACGAGGCCACAGTAGAATATTGTGCGTAGTTTTTGTCACTCTAATCTGAAAGAGGATCTACTAGCAGTGGAGGCAATCAAAAGAAGATTTACTCGGCTGACATCTTGCATTAAATAGTTGTCCTACCAACAGAAGCTGGAATGTTCAGGTCATTGTTGCTTGTAGTTTAAAAGATAAATAGAGTGGATTCTGGTTAATTGGGCCATCAGTAAACTGGGAAGACCGCTTATTTGGAATAACTTGTAAAAAAACAAAAACTATTTGAGAAAATAGTCGGGTTTCCCTTCATTTATTTGGAACACTATGCTACTTAATTGGGGCAGGAGCCTGTTGCCGAACAGTTTGTAACTAGCACCAGTCACGTGCAATTGTGTGATCTTTGGGCACAACATCATGCTTCAAGTGAACAGTTTTTAAATAGCATCAGTTACTTGTGCTTATGTTCAAAAATCAGTGATATTTATTACTAATAGTTGAAGAGAAATAAGCAGTAAGATATTTAAACAATGTTTTACTCACTGTGCTTGTTATATTTGTGGTACTGACCATGAATAAGACATGAGAGAAGGAGATATGAGGGACAAATGTGCTGCTCTTTGCTTTACTTGTAAGTTATCTACCCAGAATGTCTTCTAACATTATATCATTATGTAAGACCTACAGGGAAGCTTGATGCCAATCCATAAGGCCTAAGTATACATGAATACGAAACATATTTCCTCCCCACTTATTCTGAATCCTCTGCTCTGGATCAGCAAGTTTCCCAAGATCTTCATGTAGGATAGTCCGCAGGCTACTGGCGCGACTACTTGATCTACTTAAGTTACTCAACAGAACCTACTTGACTGAACCAATTGGATGATACAAATCCTTCACCAAGCACCACTTCAATCTTTGATGCAAATCCAAGTACACTTTTCTCCACATTGGAGATCTCATTGAAGTCAAAGATCCCTAATGAGGGTTCAGGTTTCGGGAAGGGCATCTTCCTCCACCTCTTTAACTGTCTTGGATCTAGCAATAACATTTCATTGTCAAAGCCTGTCAACTTTATTGTATCTGATTAACTTGTGAGGCCAGCAGAACACCATTATGTTTCCTATTCACTATAGTACTCACATTGCCTCTGCTCACCAAAAACACATCTGTCATCATCAGACTCTCCTCTTAAACTGTTTTTCCTTGTGGTCTTGTTTCTTTCCTTCTCTAGCACTTCTGTCATTGTCTCTAGCATCCTAATCAAAGATTTGTGATATTATATGCCCACTTCTAATTCCCCACTGGCAATTAGACCCATTCTCTTTATTTTCCAGTGGACTTCCAGATCATTGAGTATTTGAGGAATTGGTCACATAAAGCCAGCTCCAAAACTTGGGCACTGATTGACTACAAAATCAAGATCTTCTTCCATTACTCTCTTTCATAGATCTTCAATTCTTCACTTGAGAACTGCTCTCTCTCTATATCTGAAATATAGTCCTTCTTAGTTCCATCCAGTGGCGAGCTCCTGCCAGAAATGGGATACAAGTATGCATGCCCTTTTTCAGAGTCCCAGATGCCTTCACTGTCATATTTTTCCAAAAGACATGCTGGTCTTTGCTTTCTATATGGATATTCTTTGATTTCTAGCAGCTATTCCATGTACTATCTATATGGTTTCTTTAGGCCACACATTTTTATTTTATCATTTAATTGATCTTTTTCTTCAATTCTTCCTTTTTTATCCATGCTGCCACTAAGGCTCAGAAGCTGCTTGTGCTGCTCTGCTAAGAACACGGACTTAACTGTGATTCTTTCCATACTGCCCAGTTCCGCATTGAAACCCTTCATGTTTCTTCAATAGCTCTTGTAAACAGTTCCTCACCTTCATGCTAGTTGAGTTTGAGCTGCTCCATTCTCAAGTGGCCCAAGAGTGTTGGAAAACAAGCTTTAACAATATATGGTGGATGTTTCTTTCTCTGTTCATTAGTGTCCACTACAACATGCACTGATCCTCTTATTGAAACAATCTCATCAGCATAATTCTTTAAAGTCAACCTTGCCCCTCCTGGGGTGAGATGTTACAATTTCTCCATGTAAGTTGTCTCTGACACAACCACTGTTGCCACACTCATGTCCACCTGCATCCTCACTGTGACCCCATCCAACCATGGGGTCACCCAATAACCATCCTTATGTGCCAGAACTGATAAAACATACAAAGCTTCTTCAACTACAGAGTGAGAGTCAGTCAATCCATTCTGTTCACTCCATCTTGTTCACATTTCTTCTTGTTTTCCCAAAAGTCATTTTTCTTTATTAGTGTTTCTGCTTGATGTTGTCTTTTCTACTTTTACAGTTGCAGTCAATATGTCCCTTTTTGCCACAGCTTTGGCATTCTAATTCCTTATACTAGCATTCTCTTGCTGAATCCCCAGTTTTGCCACAAAGGTAATAGTGATCGCCAATGGGAGTTTTGTTCTTAAAGTCAGTAGAAACTCTTGGAAGATGTGCTTAATAGCCATGTTTCTTTAGCTGCCATCTCCATAGATGTACTAACCTAAATTGCCTTCTGTAATGTTCGTCTGTCTTCTGTTAGTAAATGTTCCTGAATTGTCTCATTATGCAGACCCTAAGGGAGTCTATAATATGTCATTCAGCAACAGTCCAAAGCTATTGTTCAGTCAATTGTTTCAGCACTGCCTCAAACTGTGAAATATACTCACATTCCTTTTGGTTCCTTTTATGGAATCTAAATCTCTCAACAATAATCAAAGGTTTAGGTGAATAGTTGTCCTTTAAGATTTTAACTATGTGCTCTTAAGGCTTAACTCTGGGCTTAGCAGATTGCACTGGACTGAGTAATAAATTAAAAAATTGATACAATATTGTTTATATTATAAACAATAGCAGTCAAAAAGTTGGAACACAAATATCATCTGAAATTTGATTTGTCAGTGCAAAATATTCAACTCTTTTGATATATGAACTGCATTGCTCATTACTTAATTCCAGATTTTGAAACACAACCACATTCCAGTAAAGTTAACTAATCTTAAGTACCTCTCTCTTATTTGTTTTATTTAACCCCCCGTTCTTGTTTTCTTCCCTCTCGGATTCTTCACTCACCATGCTTCCTGCTTCTTTGTGCTCATCCACATTACACAGTGGACACAGAATTTCTTTTACCACCGGGACCAAAGCAATAAATATTATGTGAGGTCTTTTTACCTTGTCGCAAATGGCTGGGGTCATGATACTAGGAAACTGGCTGGTATGAATAACCCATGGAGAGGTGAGGAACAGCCGCAATAATTATTTTACTTGTAAATCCTCAATTGAGCATACTCTTTCACATTACATTCAGTACTTAGGGAAGCTTGACGACAACCCATAAGGGTCAAAATATCCATGAACACTTTGCAGTGGTTTCAAGCATTCAGGCTTAGAGACACCAGAAATGGCCAGGAATGAAAATGAAACAATTTCAATACTTCAGCAAGTCAGAAACTATGAAGAATTTTAAGTGCCAACAATCATCTTGAATGTTACAATGAAAGTGAAGATTTGGAGGATTCAATCATCAACAGCATTGTATGGCAGCAGCTCATTATCTGCACTTGGTGTCATTTCAGTCATTTGCATTCAAAAGAGTGTGATATGGATGAACTCCTCCATTGATAAGTATTAGGAACTAATACACAGTTTTATACTACTGCAGTAGTATTGTTAGTGGTTAATTTGTTCTGTATTTCATTTAATTACATAATTTGTTACTCAGTTTGTCTTTTTTTATACCTTTTAAACTATTTCCATGAAAATTAGGCCAACTGGGGCTAGCCACTTTATTGGGCCAAAATGTAGTGGTCCCGATGTGCCTGGTATACACAATCCTGAGAGGGCTTGGAAGGATAGATACTAAGATACTTTCACTAAGGATGAAGTCATGCAGAAGGGGGCACAGGTATAAAATAAGTGGCTGTACATTGAAAAGAGAGGTATGATGAAATGATATCACTCAGAAGGTGGTGAATCTTTGGAATATACTTCCCTGGGGTATATTCCCTGGGATTCCCTGAATCGTTAAATGCATTTCAGGTTGCAATAGAAAAAATATTTGAAAAATCGAGGAATGATTAGTCATGAGGAACTAGAAAAGAAGATGAATTAAGAACTACATATATCAACATATGAACTATATCAAGCATATTGAATAGAGGGGCAGGCATAAGAAGACTGGTGGCCCATTGCTGCTCTTACTTGCTTGTGCTCTTTGAATACTTATGTATTCAAATGATCAAAATGGTAAATAAAATAGATGGGACTTCTGAATAATGAGTCCCAAAAGAAAGATAGGACATACTGTAATTGAAATAAAATACTTCTCCAATGAACTAAAATTGCACCCAGCTGACCCACTATGATAGATTGTGCACTGCTTGTGGGAAGTGTCTTGTATCTATTTTTAGTCAATTTGGCAGTGTTGTGACAGTCTAAACTGAAACGTATGGAAATTGTAACTGGGAAGCTTAGAAATCTTTATTCATACAACAGATGTTAGAGACTGAGAGAATCTACTGGCACGATTGCTTTATACATCTTAAATACAAAGATAGCAATAAAACATTAAAAAGCAACACACACGTCTTGCTGGGTGAACTCAGAGGTCAGGCAGCATCTAGGGAAGTCAATAAACCGTTGACATTTCAGGTCCTTCTTCAGGACTGAGAAGAAGGGGGAAGATGCCAGAAATAAAAAGTGATGGGAGGGAAAGGAGGCTAGCTGGAAGGTGATAGTGAAGTTAGGTGGGTGAGAAAGGTCAAGGGTTGGAGAAGAAGGAATATTAACTACAGTTTAAATATCAGAAATCACCTACTTAACTTTAACATTTTGAATATAGTCAGACAAATCACATATTTACAATGGTGGTATTGCAGGACCCTTTTGAATATTCAAAGTTGGTGTTTTTTTCAAGAGCTTCTGAGAACAAACTCCAGACACCTAAAATATTCTATAGCTCTTTTGTTACAGTATTGAGGGATGCTTCCTTAACTATACAACTAGCCATAATATTAAGTGGCAAAACAGACCTGTCATTACCAATACATCTATTGTCTATTTACATGGGACAGAATCAGAATGAACCACATTCTGATTTCAATGGCCTTAATGTACCAATGAAATTAAAAAGTGAACAGTTTTTTTAATTTCTTGAGTACTGTTTCATGTTGGAATTAATATCAGCTATATCCACATAATTCCATAACTCAGAATCCCTAACAGGCAGCTTTAGAAGTCTCATTCTCCAAAGTTAGGTTTCTTGCTCGAATAACCTTTCACAGAGAGACGTGACTAAGGGATGACTGCTCTGTACATTTATCCAGCCTTTAATGCTGTTTGTCATTGCACATCTAGGTTGTCACCTGCAATCTTCTTTGCATGTTAGGAAAATGTGTTTACACTGCAAAATCCAATGATATTTCTTGTTTACTCTAATGAAAATTTAATGATATTTAGCAGAAAGGCTCCAACCTTTAGAAAAAAAATATATTCTTCAAAGCCAGGACTTCGAAATATAACTAGATTGTTTAAAAATATAATGTTACACTTGGAATTCAGCCCTGGTGTGAATCCTTGTTCATAGGTACAGTTCATGGCTTTGAATTAATTCTATCATACTTCTGTAACACATGCTATTTCAGAATCTTGCAATACACACAGGAAAGTGCAGCAGCAGGGGAAATACTGTCATTCTGATCTACAACGTTATTGATCCTGACCTTCCTTCAAGAACAATGCAAGTAAGAAAGCCCAATGTGGAAATTAGTGCATGGTGTTTGTAGTGTTGTTTGCTAAGCCTAAAGGGTAGGTCGCAAGTGTTTCATCGTCAGTCAAGGAGACATAATCAAAGTGCAATTGTGTTGTTTCTGCTGAGTGCACATGTTTATGCTGGTCTGACTCATTGTTCTGATTGGCTGGCTGTCACGCTGGCCGCTAGTCTCCACAAGGTCCCAGGCAACTGGATAGATAAGTGAGCTCCGCTGGCCCCTATCCCTTGTTATTGGTAATTGTGAGCAATGATTCCTCATGTGCCTGAGGCTCACTCCTCAGTCCCAATCCTGTGGATGCATAGGATCATAAACTGCGTCCAGTTCAATATGCTTGTTAATAGAGTCTTCTGATGAGAACCAAGCTTCTAAAAATTCTCTTGATCTCTTGTTTTCTGCTTCTGCCAGGACTTTTGTAGCTTTCTTGATGAACTTGATTCCTTCCTGGTCTTCATGCCCTGTGATGATTGAAAGTGTGCTACCATTATTTCATGTAGTTTAGCTATCTTGCCAAATTAACATGAGCACTTGCCAGGAAGAATGAACAACACTACAAACAGGCAGCTAAACTGAGCTACCAATTTTCTTTTTCATTTAATTTGTGCATGGTGTTTTACTGAACACGGCAAAAATCTATCTCAATGGATTTCCATTGTTCACCTCTAGTATCTCATGTTCTGATGAAGCCTGGAGCGAGTTTTTTCATGAAGTATTGTTATGGTTTATGCTCCTTGTAAAATGTGCAGTATCAGCTCTACATCACCATTCTTCAGTCAGCTTCTCTTACCTTTTTTCTGGAAGCCTTTTGTCAAAAGATAACAGTCCTGATGAAGTCACAGTTTGGGAGAATATTGGGAGAAAGCAGACTAGTGTTGTGTTATGGTGAGCTGGTGGATGCATCTGAATTAAGGAATATAGAAGTCCAGTTTGGTCAATAGAAGCAGAGAGTAGAGAATTATTTCTCAGAAGTGTCTGAATCCTAGAAAAATTGAACTGTTGTCATAGAAGGAGGATCACTATCTGGAACTCGCAGCTGTATAAGCCTGTAGAGTCATGCATCTCCTATGTTTCAAGGAATAAAGTCCTCACCTTTCCATCTTCTTCCTATAAGTCAGTCCCTCAAGTCCTGGTAATATCCTTATAAATCTTTCCTGCACCCTTTCTAGTTTATTAACATCTTCTCTACAGTAGGGTGTCTCAAACTGAGCATAATGCTCCAAGTGCAGTCTCTCCAGTGTCCTGTATAATTGCACTATAACATCCAAAAGTTTACATTCAGTACCCTGACTTATGAATACCTTCTTCAGTGCCCTGTCTACCTGCTTGACAGATACATGAACAACATTTTCACATGGAGTGTAGTGGGGATATGGAAGAAGCTACTGGTGTAAGCTCTAAAGCTGAGTAAAATAAAATTATATACTTGCTTTTTCCAAGAAGTAAAAAAAAACTACCATTAATATATAAAATATGAAGTATTATGTGCAATTCTGGTTACCCAGCCATAGAGTGGATGGTGTCAAACTGGAAAGAGTGTAGAAAAGTTTCACCTGACCAGAACACAAAAAAAAACATTTGAATGGCAAATATGACTCCTAAATGCAAACTACTCACCATTCACTTTTCTGACTCTGCTAAAGCAGAAAGATTGGCTTTGGGGTTCAGATAATTAAAAATATTGGATTAAAATAGAGCACTCCCCCTCTTTCATTTCCTTTTATTTTTTAATAGCTTCTCTAACGTAGTTTCTTCTCTCATTAGTTCAGTTTCTGCAGTATTCTGCTTTTTTAAAACACGTGTTCAAATCAAATGGTAGGTCTTTTGTCTCTTCAGGCGCAAGTGTGGCATTTTGCTCATTGGGTAGGTTAATAAAAGTCCACAATCCCTTATCCAAAATTCTGAAATCCAAAAAGCTCCGAAAACCTAAGTTTTTTTCACCAACAGCTGACGTCACTCAGGTGTGAATTGGCAGCACTAGCAGAGGCTGCCAGACGTCAGTTGTGGCTCAATGCTGGTACTGGTTACACGTGCATTTGCTGATTGCTGATATTTTGTGTTCACTGTTGACTTTGTGTTTAATTTCACCGTGAAAAGAGAAGGAAGCATCTATCATTACCAATTATGCAGCAAGTGGAGTTATTGCAGAAGTTTGATCGCGGTGTGTCTGTGTGGCATCTTACTAAAGAATATGGTGTCGGGACTACCACTGTATATGATTTAAATAAACAGAAAGACAAGTTACTGAAGTTTTATAGTGACAGAGATGTTCTACATTTATTCCAATAAGTCATTTACCATATTTTTTTTCTGTTCTTTTGAAGCTGTATATTTTTATGTTTTTTGAATGTTTTTATTGGAAATCAAATATTTTTCTTGTCATTATTCCCTAAACAATACAGTATAACAACTACTTACATAGCATTTACATTGTATTAGGTATCTGGGAGGATGTGCATAAGTCTAGTGTTTTTTTGTATCTGTGAGGGGTCCCGGAACCAATAAGGAGGGGTTCTGAAATCCAAAGATTCTGAATCCCGAAATGTAATTGGCCCCAAGGATTTTGGATGAGGGATTGTGGACCTGTACTGAGATTTAGTATGAAGCTCCTTCTCTCATTTGCTTCAGTGATCAGGTCTCCAGTATATTTAGGCTTACCAATTGAACAATTGAATCTACACATTTGCTGACATCATCTGCTTACTGAAGTTGAGAGATTGAAACGTGTGTGGGGCAATGAAAGTTAAATGGTTCCTCATTCACCATTCTGTTCAGTTTCACTGCAGTTGGGAACTTAATGGTGAGATACGAGATTGTAGAATGAGAAGAGGGTTGGAATAGGGCAAGACTTTGCTTAATCCCAGTTTGCACAGATTTACAATTTTTATTTTTGTTGGCAACTTATGGAATAGAATTAAGGTTTGCAGGTTATTATGTAGAAGGCATGACATGGTCACATTCATGATGGGAGATAAATATGAGCAGAATTCTCCATAGTTCATTTTGATCAGTGAGTCAGGGGCAAAATGATTGATGCTGTTCTCTATGTAATTTGCCGTTGCTATAAATGGAAGGTTACAGGCATTTGACCTCTTGCTGGATATAATCCACAATAGGGATCTACTCTTTGGCTACATGAAGGAGGCTGCATAGAAAGAATTGTGCAAGAACTGACAGCTAAGAAACCCCTACACATTAAGCACAATCTGATTTGTCTCTTTTCAGGAATGTGGTCAGCACTATGGTAGTTGATGTCCACTAGCATATTCTCCTCCTTTCATGCAGTGAGGCAAATGTTTCCATTTGCAGCAAAGGTTTTTTGACAAATTTTAGATCTTTGGCAGGGTAAACTTTGGTATCAGAAGCAATGTCATGTTTTACCTAAAATACTGACTTTTCTACTGCTTTTTTAATTCGTTACTTACTCCCCGTTTCACTCCTGGTATTTAGGGCAGCACTGCTCCATCTTTGGTAGCTTCCTCTTCACTTTTACTTCTGCCAGTCATGCAAGCCCCCCGGGTGGAGACTCAGGAATACCATCACACTTAGATGTAGAAAGATTCTTTATTACTGTATCCATGACAGCTTTGTTTGACCAATGTTCAAAGTAAGATTCATTATCAGAGTACATACATATCACCACATACAACTCTGAAATTCTTTTTCTACCAGTCAGGGTTGTTAGCCTTGAGCTGAACCTCCGAACCTGGAGGACCGGTGGCCCACTCTTAGTCTGGCCTCTACCCTTTGACCTGTTTAGCATGTGTGACCCTATCAAGAGCCAAAGCATAAATCCCTGACTCCAGCCAACATAGATCTGTGGGTCATTGAGGCTCATAAGCCTCCAAACCATGACAAGGTTGTTGTCCTCTTTGTGGTTCAACTGCTTTTTTGAGTAACATTATTTGATCCTACCTAGAGTGCTGAGTTTTGGGTGAAGTGATAGCAATAAGTTTAAGTATGATTTTGTTCCCCATTTCCAATCTAGATACTATTTTATATGATTGGTATTTTTCCTTTATGTCACTTGGATAGAATGCTACAATTCTGCATCAAACAGGTTCAAGTGGCAAAACTAAAAAAAATAACTAGCATCAGTCTCTATGTTCTTTTTTATTGATTCACGAAATACGGACATTGCGGGCTGAGCTGGTACATCATTGTCAATCTCAAATTGCCCTTGAGAAGGATCAGAAGAGGAGAGAGAACAATTTCATATTCTCGGGTGTTAGTATCTCTGAGGACCTAACCCGGTCCCAACAAATCGATGCAGCTATAAAGAAGTAAAGAAGGCAAGATAGCAGCTGTATTTCATTAGGAGTTTGAGGAGATTTGGTATGTCACTTAAAACACTCACACATTTCGGCAGGTGTACCATGGAGAGCATTCTAAGAGAATATTCCCTCTTCTTATTGTTACCATCAGGAAGCAGGTATAGAAGCCTGAAGGCACACACTCAATGATGCAGGAGCAGCTTCTTACCCTCTGCAATACAATTTCTGAATGGTCCTTGAACCCATGAACACCACCTCACTACTTCTTTTATTTTTACTTTTGCACTACTTACTTAATTGAACTATTTTATATATGCACTTACTGTAATTTGCAGTTTTTCTTCTATATTATCATGTATTGCATTGTACTGCCGCAAAGACAACAAATTTCACAACATGTTAAACCTGATTTGGTAGTGGTGAGTTGCATTCTTGAACTGCAGCAATCCATCAGACAAAGGTATATCCACAATGCTGTTAAAGAGGAATTTCTAGGGTTTTGGCCCAGTGTCAATGAAGGAACAGTTATATATATCCAAGGCAGGATATTGTGTTGATGTGTGGTTGGAGGGCAGCTTCCTGCTGACCATGCTCCCGTGCTTTTGTTGCCTTTTGACTTCTAGCTGTTGGAGACTGTGGGATTAGAAGGTACTGTTGAAGGAATCTTGATGAATTGCTGCAAAGCATCTTGTTAGATGCTACTGTGTACCAGTGGTAGAGCGAGTGGATGGGGTGCCTATCATGCAGAGGTTCACACAGGTTCAGTTGCTATTTTTGTTGTGGATATTGTTCATGGAGAATGTGACAGAGATAATTACTCATCTAAAATTAAGACAGTTTACAAGCTATATGAGAACACATATTTTTTAATGTTGCCTCTCCAAAGGCGTTTCAGTCCAATTCTGTCACTCCATTTATAACTACATTGTCTTAATTTATTTCAATTATAGAGTTTGACAAGAATGACTTAATATTGCTGTAGCATCTTCCAAATTAGCTCCAAAAATAACAAAAAATAACACCAATGTGAAAATCTGCTCTTACTCAATCAGCGTTTCATGAAACCATGTAATACGAGCTTCATGGATTTAAAATATAGAAATAATATGAGAACTTAATCATATGAAGGTAAAATTGCAAATACTGTGCAGTGAGGTTAACTTTTTTGATAGTCATTTTCCTGGAGTAAGTAACATTCCTCAGTATTGAAAAATGACTCAGAATTATGTCTCTGAAGTTCAAAAGTTCAAAATAAAATCATACATTAATGTCCTAAATATTCATTGATTGGATACATTTGGACTTGATTTTTATTGGTATAACACCCACAAACATAGAACACCATGGTTAGAATACACAAGTGTTTACTTTTCCGAGAAAATACACCCATTGGGAAATTGGTCCAAGTACCTGCAAAAAAGATTCACATCAAGAAGATAGTCAATTTCAAATTGTGATCAAATACTAAACAATATCAAAGATATGCACTGTCCCTTTCCACCAGTGCTGGCATAAATTAGAGCTTTAGGAATTCACATGACATAAGGTTCAACAGTGAGACATCAGTTAGAGGAGCTAGATTGTCGATGGCAGTCTCCCCCCAAAAAAGCCTCAGTTTTCAATGGACTGTCAGTGAAGATTCCTTCATTACTCATCATCTTCTTGAATGAATTATAACTGAGATGGAATTTCTGCCTGCAGATCAACTTCTGTAGGGCCACTTAGGGCGTGCATGTCCGCGCGCGTGCACACACACACTATTGCTATGTAATTTCTTCTCAATTTCCTTCACCTCCAAGGAAACATCGTTTGCAGTTGCTCTGTGACTCTCCTGGGGAGATTAGTTTCAGGTCTGATGCTGTCTACAGTCATCACCATAACACCAAGACTTCAATTGCACAGTTAAAATACAAGGGATGATTGATAAGTTCATGGCCTAAGGTAGAAGGAGTCAATTTTAGAAAACCCAGTGCATTTATTTTTAACCATATAACCATATAACAATTACAGTATAACCATATAACAAATATTTTTTTCTACATTTACACACTGAGTCCAGCGGTTGTGGAGCAGAGCATATGGATCCTTTCTCTGTAGAAGTTGGTGTCCTGGACCTCCAGAAAGTGTCCCCAGCAGGGGATTGATAAGTTTGTGGCCTATGGTAGAAGGAGATGAGGTATTAACTTCAAACTTTCTGCATTATCAATAAGAGTTGAACTGCACATGCATGTAACAAGAGCTGTAAAACTCATCACCTTCTACCTTGGCCACAAACTTAACAATCACCCCTGCTGTGGACCACTTTGAACTGTTTGAGTCAAAATGCAAAAAGTTTGAAGTTAATAACTCACCTCCTTCAATGTTAGAGCACAAACTTAACAATCACCCATGTTGTGGACACTTTCTGGAGGTTCAAGATCCGTATGCTCCACGACCGCTGGACTAAGTGTGTACATGTAGGAGGGAACTATGTTGAAAAATAAATGTGCTAGGTTTCTAAAATTGACTCCATCTACCTTAGGCCACAAACTTAACAATCACCCCTCGTATGTCTCCCAGTAAGAACTCAATAGGTCCCATCTGAATGCATAATTTTGAGGGCGGGCTGCTAAATACTATTTTTGACATCTTTTTACAGTTTAATTGCCCAATTTAACAACACATACCTGGAAATCGAGAAGCCGTTAATGCTATACACTAAATGTTTAGTGCATCAGAAGGGGGGATAAATCAAATTTCTGGCCATTTCTGCCGTCAAGTTAACTGAGTCAGAAAACAAGCTCGACAAGTTGCAGGCCTACAATTGCTGCTAGAAATCTGGAAGATCTTGAGATTATTGGTTCCTAAGAGTCAGGTGGCTTTTGACACCATATATTTTAAGAAGTAAGGTTTAAATTATCCAAAACTGTGATTGCATTTATCACATGCAATTAAAAATGATTAATTCTGGGTGCAAGTGTATATTAAGTAGTCAGTCTTTCTAATCTTATATAGTACAGCCTGATGCAATTTTTTTCACATTTTTCTGCAGCCAGGACTGGTGCTGGGGTATGTCTTTCTTTAACCAAAAATAGAAATGTGATTGCAGAAAAGACTTCATCTTAAATTGCTACCAACATGTTGTCTCTGCAATTTTCCCCAACTCTAGAAAATTCTGTCCTTTATATTTGCAGCTATATAGGACCCTGGTCAGACTCCACTTGGAGTACTGTGTTCAGTTCTGGTCGACTCACTACAGGAAGGATGTGAAAACCATAGAAAGGGTGCAAAGGAGATTTACGAGGATGTTGCCTGGATTGGAGAGCATGCCTCATGAAAACAGGTCGAGTGAACTCGGCCTTTTCTCCTTGGAGTGACGGAGGATGAGAGGTGACCTGATAGAGGTGTATAAAATGATGAGAGGCATTGATCGTGTGGATAGACAAAGGCTTTTTCCCAGGGTTGAAATGGCTGCCAGAAGAGGACACAAATTTAAGGTGCTGGCGAGTCGGTACACAGGAGATGCCAGGGATAAGTTCTTTACTCAGAGAGTGGTGAGTGCGTGGAAAGGGCTGCCAGCAACAGTGGTGGGGGCAGGTACGCTAGGGTCTTTTAAGCGACTTTTGGATAGGTACATGGACCTTAGTAAAATAGAGGGCTATGGGTAAGCCTAGTAATTTCTAAGGTAGGGACATGTTCAGCACTGCATTGTGGGCCGAAGGGCCTGCATTATGCTGTAGGTTTTCTGTGTTTCTATGTTTATCGACTATACTTACTGAAGTAGAAAAAACAGTTTCCCACTACTTGCTAAATCAAATGAACTGATAATTTCGCTGGTCAATCATATTAGGTGCAGTTATCAGTACATTCTGCCAGCTGGTGGTATAGTGGCATCCACACCTGACTTTGAGGCAAGTGGTTCTGGGTTCTAATCTGGCTGGCTCCTTGCACGCTTTCCATCCCTGCAGGGTTGAGTGTTGAGCTAGTAAATTGGCCTCGCAAAAGAACAGACGAATGATCAAAACACGGCAAGGCTGCTGCCTGATGTGCCACAAGGCATAGAGATGAACAAAAATTAATGTATTGATAAATGGCATCCAATCATTTCTCTCCCATTGTGTTTCACGCACCACGTGGCCAGATATAGATATAGATAGATAAGGAAACTAGAAGCTGAAGAGAAATACTCAAGGTAAAGGGTAATTGGAACATTGCATCCCATAATGCTGAGTTGTTTTCCCAACTACTTTTCAGGTGTTTTGTCATTTGGATCGATGTCCGCAATTCATTTGATCAATTGCTAATATTCAGTAGAAATCTGTCGCCTGTCTGCATTGTAACCATGCCGATGAAAATATACAGCATTGGAGTGTGTGGTTTGGGTGTCATGAAGTGAGAAACAAATGAAGGTTACTCCACCTCTTTAGAGGGGATTGGATGCATTCGTTGTCGCTTAAATGATTTGAATGAGTAACCAACTTTCAAATAAAGACAAGTGAAAGAATATGACCTTTTTCTATTTTATTTTAATTAATATTATGAATTATTTTGCTTTGGTTAAGTATACTTGGAAGCAGCTTTATTACTTAGTGATTTGTGATAACTTACATTTTAAGTTACAATTTTTCAACCATTTGTATATGTCTCTGCTTATGAAAACAGTGAAATCCCTTTCTGACAACATGAGTAATAGTTGGGGAGGGTATGAATGGGGGAGTTTGCTGGGTCTTTCCTGCACTTATGTCCTGTTCACTGTATTATGTGGCCATTATGAGGCAGTGCTGCTGGCAAAGCTTTACAAATCACATGGCTGCAGAGGTCTAGCATGGTTTTAGTCTTGAGTTGGATGGAGGGCCATCTGACACATAATTTTGCACTTCCAGCAGTGAAATAGATGTGAAGCAAAAATTAAATTGACCATAGCATGGGAAAAGGCTCCCTGTCTGACCTCTGATTCTCAGAGCTACAAGACCCAAGAGATCATCGGTAAGGGTAGAACTGCACAAAATAAAAGATGCCTGGAATTTATTTGTGTGCAGCATTGACTGAAAAAAAAACTTCTTTTTGATTGTCAAAAAACACTAATCCTTTAACTTAAATCATTGTATTGAAAGAAAATAACATTCTTTAACAAAAAGCAAGTATAAAATTTTGTGTGTTGTAAGCTTATTAAATTAGCCTCTTAAAAAAGTAGTATTTTTGTGATGGCTTTGACATCCATTCATTCTTTGTTCTTTGTTCTGAATATTGTTTTCAAAAATAGAGAAACAGCTCGTTCACACGAGGAACCTTAGTTCTGAGGATACGAAGAACATTCACTCTGTGACCTCACATTGAACTGTGATTCTTCACCCTGGAAAAAAAAATGTGTCCTGATTTTTAATTTTTCCCATTCCCAGCAAAGCAATGTCAGGCTGACTGATCTCATTGTAATTTATTGGCACAACTACAACTGAAAGAGCTGTTGACCTTCAGAACCAGTGAGACTGGGGAATGTGACAGGTATGCGACTCGTTTAGGGATCAAGATTCTGATGGAAAGTTAGAAACGCAAAGGTTGTTGTAGGGGGCAAATAGACACCTGAGACGGCATGAAAACACGAGCACAACATAGAGATTGATCATGTTGAGAAGCAAAGACTGGTGATGGTAAAGGGAATCACTATGTTTGAGGAAGCTGAAGTTATTAGATATTTTTCAGTTTGTATTGAACATTTAATTTGACTTTCATGTTAACCTGTGGTGTCATTCATAAGAGTGAAATGCACACTTCTGTTGTTACTTACATAGATGTAAATAGGTGATAATGACTGCCGGCAGGATTGTCTTTGCTCTTTGGAGTTTTTGAACAGAAGGCTTTTAGTTAATTCATGGTGACCACTTCCCAAGAGTAATTCTCATATAGAGTACAAAAAGAGGATTTTGTGAGTGGACAAATTAGTGAAACAGGGGAATGATCTGCTGTTCTGGTCCTTTAATTTCATTGGTAGATTATTTCAGAGCTCCAGAATGCACACCCAACTCCATATGGTAACAAGGGCAATTCCTGAGTCCTGGGTGCTGAAAACATCATCAAATGGAAACTAAGTTTCTAGTTTACAGTATGTGTGGCAGATATTGTCATGGAAACCCATTGTGAAGCAGAATATTTTGCGTTTGATCGGTTTCTGGAGGTGATACTCCAGAGCTCAGAAGACTACAGGCAGAGAGAGAATGGGTGACAGGCAGGGTAGGAAAAGATAAGAGCATGCAAGCAGTTCAGGAAACCTCCGAGTACATCTAAATTTCTGAAAGCTAATGGGAGAGTTTTCCCTAGTTTCTTTCCTGAGGACCCATGACCGTAGCACCATGAATGATGTAGTTGTACAGGAGAGGAGAAGAACTGTCAGGAGAGCAACAGATTGAGGAGATTCCAGAGGCTGAGGATCATGCAGATGTTTTTAATTCCTGGCTGCAATATTGTCTCCCTGGTTACAGGATTATACATAGTACTAAGATGAAACATAGTGTTTCAGAATGTAAGAGAGTTGGACAATAAAAGTGGTGGAAGACATACTATGAACTATGACTGTCTGTGGAAGACAGATTATGACAATGTACCTGAATAACTGAATGCACAACATTTAATTGAATAGTCCTTGTTCTTCATCCCTCCTCTTTGTCTCTAAGCCTGATGAAGGTTACCATCCATGTGGCGATTACTGACACTTTAACAAGGCTACTGCCCCTGTTCATTACCTGGTCCCCTATATTCACAACTTTTCAGAAAGTTTAGCCAGAAAGATAATTTTTCTAAAGTAGACTTTGTCAGGGGCTTATGTACACTGAAGATGTTCCCAAAACTGCTGTTATTACCCCTTTTGCAACACACCAGAAACTGGAGGAACAAACAAAAGAGTAAAATGTGCATGCCAAAACATAGAAGTAAGATATTATAGCCTGATTGAGAGTACTTAAAGAGGGTCTGGACTCAAAAAAAGAAGACTAGAAGCTCAGCCTTCCTAATTATAGATGAGACTAAGAGGGAAGGGTTCTGGCAACATTGGTTGAAGAAGCATTACTGCTGCAAAAAAGGGATGGTAGCAGACTCATTTATTGAGGTTGAACAAATTAATGAAATGAAGCAATCATACTATTTGGACCTTCAAATAGGCCTCCTAACATTCTGAGGGACATGGAAGAACTATATAGTAGCCCAGATTTTGAAACAACATAAGATACAGAACAGTCGTAGTAATAAGTAAGATCAACTCGTCAGTTCCTTGCATGAAAAACATACACACACTCTCATGATTCTCATGATTAAAAATTTATACTGCCTTAGAAGTTTGATTTAATGCTTCTGAATTTATAAGAATTTATTCCATGCGGCCACTAACTGAATACTAAACCAGGCTTATTTTTAAATAAAAATGACTGTCTGCAATAACAAAAAAAACCTTAAGGGATAACACCATATCATTTTGAGACATTTGTAATTCAGAAAAAAAACACTGTGGCTTTCCTGTCTCCTAATAGAAGTCAGGAACAAGTTAATGAGGGAAAACACCAGTTGAACAAAGTCATGACATTTAGAAACTCTTCCATGGCTGGCAGTGTGATGCACACTATTGATGGTACGCTGTACTTCAAAATTTAATTTACCAAAGTCAATGCAGTTAATGCTACTGTCAGAAGAACTTCTGAGAACATACATTCAGTGGCCACTTTTTTAGGTACAGTTGTAGAGTAGAGACAGCTGACACATTGTTTATAACATAAACTGTTCTACATAATTCACAAACACTACCTTTGAGTTGTTTTATTCACTTTAAGGGACTTGTCTGACATAATGATATCAATGTTAGGAGACAGCTTTTGGTTTTTTCATAATTGAAGTAAAGGGTTGCAGCTTTTGTTCAGCGTATAAAATAACTCTTGCTTGTTTTATTCACAAAATTCTACACACATTTACACCTTCTTGTTAAGGCAAATACCTAATCACCCAATCATGTGGCAACAATAAAAGCATACCAACATGGTCAAGAGGTTCACCTGCTAGTCAGATCAGACACCAAAATGGGGAAGAATTGTGGTCTAAGTGAATTTGATCATGGAAGGATTGTCGGTGCCAAACGGTGTGGTTTGAGTATCTCAGAAACTGCTGATCTCCTGGGGTTTTCATGTATAACATTCTCAAGAGTTTAAAGAGATGGGTGTGATTAAAAGATCAATCCCTTCAGCAGCAATTCTGTAGGTGAAATTGCTTGGATAATGAGTGAGGTCTGAAGAGAATTGTCAGGCTGGCTCAAGCTGACAGGAAGACAACAGTAACTCAAATAACTGTGTGTTACAACAGTGGTGTGCAGAAGAGCATCTTTGAGTGTACAATATATCGAGCCTTGAGGTGGATGGGTCACAGCAGCAGAAGATCATGAAGATACACTCAGTTGCCACTTTATTAGGAACAGGAAACTATTGTTTTCCATTGGGAATGGGAACATCTCTAGCCTGACCTGTCAGACATCTGCACCTTACAACTCCTATATTCTGTTGTCTGTGCACTATTGTTTAATTTCTCACTCTCTAACTGCTCCCATTCACTCCTTGACTAGATAAATTTACTTACAGATTACCCCTGCATTCACTCTATCAGAGACATTCACCTCTTCCCTCTCCCTGCATGCTTCTATTACCTCTTTTACAGTTCTGTTGAAGGGTCTTTCACCTGAGGCATTATCACTGTTTACTTCACCACAGATATGAGTGCACTGGCTGAGCATTTCCAGCATTTTATGTTTTTATTTTAGATTTCTAGTATCTGTAGGTTTTTTTTACCGTTCAAAATTTCACTTTGAATTCATAGTATATCCTTTCTAAAGCAGTTTAAGACATATGCAATTACATACTTTTTTATAAAAACTCCTTAAATTCTGAAGGGAGAGTTGAGTATGCAGGTTGATGTTCAAAGCTGTTATGACTTATAGGTCCCCAGGCCAAAACTCAAGTTTCTCAGTTTTCACCTTCTACAAGCTTTTGTGGAAGAGGCTGGCTATGGGCCAGGGTGAGCCTTACTGAGAGCTGACTTGGCTACTTGTAGCAGAGATGTCAGGACAATGAATTTTTTTCACATGTCCTCTTGAGAATCCTTTCATTAAACTGGGTTGGGGCTGCTCTGACATTTTGATGTGCTTTGGCACAGCCATTGCTTAATTTCCCTCAGCCATCATCACACTCTTGTGGGGTTTGAGTCCAATCTATACATGGACGCCAGGTTTTCTTATCTAAAGAAATTATTTGGCCACTTACTGCCACAATAATCCTGGTCAATTTTATTATGCTGATACCTGCTGTTTTAATTCTAAATTTGTTTTTGACCGAATTTGAAATTCCAAGCTATTAGTATGGATTAAAGCTCACTTCTTATGAATTATCTTTGACTTTATGAACTCCAGAAAACATACATCTTGGTTGTAATTTAAATATTAGAAACCAGGTAAATATATGCTATAATCCCTTCAAGGTCAGATAATTCCACAGGTGTGGTGCCCAATACTGCACATAATACTCAGTGTGACCCAGGAATTTCTTTAGCTGTAACATGACTTCTACCCCCAATACTCCATTTGTCAAGTTACGAAAGCTAGAGTTCCAGTGGGATGTGTCATTAACAGCCACACCTGCAATTTTAATGCCTTCGATTCAATACAGTATACAAAGACACCCAAGCCTTTAGACATTTTTTGCTTGCAGTTTTTCATTGTCTGAAACTAATCTGCTTCATGATTTTACTTCAGGTTTAGGCACCCCCACAATGCCTTTACTGTTAAATCTTCCCATGCCCTCTTCACACTGTTGCTGTCTGCAATAAGGTACAGAAAGACATACTCCGCAATTCAGAAACAGATTCTTCCCCTCTGCCATCCAATTTCTAAATGGATATTGAATCCATGAATGCTACCTTACTGCTTTTTCATTTCTGTTATTTAGTTCTACATACTTTAACTTAACTATTTAATTGACATATATGAATTCCTATAAAAAGTATTTACGCCTCCCCCCCACCCCAGAAGTTTTCACGTTTTATTGCTTAACAACAATGAATCACAGTGGAACTAATTTGGCTTTTTCCACACACATCAACAGAAAAAGATTCTTTTGTGTCAAAGTGAAAACAGTTCTCAACAAAGTGATCTAAATTGATTACTGATATGTAACACAAAATAATTGATTAAGTATTCATGCCCCCCTTTAATATGACACACAAAATCATCATTGGTGCAACCAATTGATTTTAGAAGTCACATAATTAGTTAAATGTAAATCACCTGTGTGCAATCAAGGTGTTTCAATTGAATGTAGTAAAAATACACCTGTATTTGGAATTTCCAACTACTGTTGAGTCACTACCCTGGCAGAAAGTACACCGCTTGTACATAATGAAGACAAAATAACACTCCAAGCAATCCTACAAAAGGGTTATTGAAGAGCACATGTCAGGAGATGGATACAAGAGTATTTCCAAGTCTCTGAATATTCTTTTGGAGTACAGTTAAGTCAATCATCAAGAAACAGAAAGAATATGCCACAGCTCTGAATTTGCCTAGACCAAACATCCTCAGAAATTGAGTGACTGTGCGAGAAGAGGATTAGCGGGGGAAGGCTTCAAGAGACCTATGACAACACTAGAGGAGTTACAAGCTTCAGTGCTGAGATGGGAGGGACTACCCGGGTACATCACCAGTTACAGGAGAGTGGCAAAGGGAAAGCCACTGTTGGAAAAAAAACTCACATGAAATCTTGGCTAGAGTTTTTCAGAAGGCACATGGGAAATGTAGAAGATAGATAGATGAAGGTTCTATGGTCTGATGAAAGCAAAATTGAGCTTTTTGGCCATCAGATTAAATGCTATGTTTGGCGTAAAACACTACACATCATCAAAAACACTCCAGCACTACTGTGAAGCACGGTGGTGGCTGCATCATGCCATGGGGATGCTTCATTGCAGCAGGCCCTGGAAGACTTGTGAAGGTAGAGAGTAAAATGAATGCAGCACAATCCTGGAGAAAAAACTGATAGTCTGTAAGAGAACTGCAATTTGGGAGAAAATTTGAT
Organism: Hypanus sabinus; assembly: GCF_030144855.1. Classification (NCBI taxonomy): domain Eukaryota; kingdom Metazoa; phylum Chordata; class Chondrichthyes; order Myliobatiformes; family Dasyatidae; genus Hypanus; species Hypanus sabinus. Next base: position 123,549,885 of record NC_082710.1, read on the forward strand.
TCCCAAGCTTAAAGCCAAAGCTACACAGGAATGGCTGAAAACAACAAAGTTAATGTCCTGGAGAGGCCAAGTCAGAGTCCAGACCTCAATCCAATTGAGAATTTGTGGCTGGACTTGGAAAAAGTCTATTCACTCACAATCCCCATGCAATCTGATGAGGCTTGAGCAATTTTATAATGAAGAATGGGGAAAAATTGCAGAGTCCAGATGTACAAAGCTGTTCACACGGACTCAAGGCTGTAATTGCTGTAAAATGTGTATCTACTAAATTCTGACTTGAAGGGATGAATACTTAAGCAATTAATTATTTTGTGTTTTATATTTGTAATTAATTTAGATCACTTCATAGAGATTTGTTTTCACTTTGGCATGGAAGAGTCTTTTTCTGTTGATCAGTGTCAAAAAAATCCAAATGTAATCCGCTGTGATTCAAAGTTATAGAATAATAAAACATGAACATTTCCAAGGGGAAGGGGTTGAATACTTTTATAGACACTGTACACTCAGTGTAACTCAGTTAATTTTTCTCTCTATTTATTTATCCTGTACTTAATTGTACTGCTGCCATAAAGTTTACAAATTTTGCAATGTGTACACATGTGCCAGTGATATTAAATCAGATTCTGATTCTGAAATCTACTTACCTGGGATTTGTTTGATCAATAGATCTATTCCATTTGAAATTTAGTGCTTTATAATATAGTATTAAATTACTTTGGGTGATGGTGTGGTGATATGTTCCCCCCGCGTCATCTCCCTGCTCAGAGTCATGCGAGCAGGCGTATGAACAGCTGGTGTATATCACAAATCCTGGTTATGTGACTATTGATCCTAGGTAAACAAATTCTGAAGAATATTGATAATGGCTGTCCTGTAAAGACACTGTCCAGTAGAAGGCAATAGCAAACTTCGTCTGTAGAAAAGTTTGCCAAAAACAATTACAGTCATAGAAGGACCATAATTGCCCATGTCATATGACATGGCACATAATGAAAGAATGAACTTAAAACACTGACTTGCTTTGCATCATTGGCAAACTTGATATCTGTCTGTCCAGCCAATCATCTGATTCATTTATGAATGTGCTGAATCATAGTATCACGGAAAGCAAACATCAGGGAGTTTTTGTATTTTGTGTGCCTCATCATCAGATCTTTTCCTTAACAGGCCATATTTTTAAATTAAAGATTAGCTTTATTTGTCACATGTACATTGAAAAATTGAAAGACAGAGTGAAATGCGTCATTTGCATCACAAATACGCTGTGGGCAAGCTGTAAGTGTTGCTTAATTCTGGCACCAGCATAACATGCCCATAATTTAATAACCCTACTCTGTAAGTCTTTGGAATGTGGGAGGAAACTGTAGCACCTGGAGGAAACCCATGCGGTTACGGGGAGAATGTACAGTCAGTACCGTGAATTGACAGCCAATCACTGGCACTGTAATAGCTTTATGTTGTTTGTCCTTCAGAGTTGAAGACGACCACAACTTCTGTCAGGTGGAGGGTTTGAGACTGTGGGTCTGGAGATGACTGGTGAGGCCAATCCGGGCCCTGAAAGCCCTCCCACATGTAGGGCACATGAGGGTAGGTGCTGCAGTGGAATTGGAGGTAGCTCGAGCCTTGTGCGCAGTGTGTTTCCCCTGAGCCTCTGCGGTGCGTCTGATTTCTGCTGCATACGCTCCTCTAGTGGTTCTGCTCCACCAGGTTGGGCGGTCCAGAGCAAGTGATACCCAGCTACTGGGATTGATGTTGAGGTCTTTGAGGGACACTTTGAGGCAGTCTTTGAAACGTTTCTTCTGCCCTCCAACTGAGAGCTTGCCCTGGCTCAGCTCTCCATACAGCAGCTGTTTTAGTAGTCGACTTTCAGACATCCTGACGACATGGCCAGCCCATCTGGCTTGGGCTTTCTGTAGGAGGGTGTAGATGCTGTGGGTGCTAGCCCGCTCCAGGACCTCTGTGTCTGGGACTTTGTCCTGCCATCATAGATGGAGAAGTCAATGGAGGCAGCTCAAGTGGAAGTGGTTGAGCTGTTTAGCGTGTCTGCTGTAGACAGTCCAGGTCTCGCTGGCATAGAGGAGGGTGGTGAGAACCACTGCTCGGTAGACCTTCAGCTTGGTGGTAAGGCTGAGTCCTCTCCGCTCCCATACATTCTCACGGAGTCTCCCAAAGGTGGCACTGGCTTTGGCAATTCTGTTGCTGATCTCTGCATCTATGTTCACCGCTCGTGATAGAGTACTGCCCAGATAAGTAAAGCTGTCAACTGCCAGTAGCTTCTGCCCCTTTACTGTGATGTGTGGTTCCTGGTAGGGCTTTCCGGGTGCGGGCTGGTACATAACTTTGGTCTTTTTGGTGCTGATTATAAGTCCAAAATTGTCACAGGCTCGTGAGAAGCAGTCCGTTTCTCGTTGCATCTTCTGTTCTGTGCTGGCATTGAGGGCGCAATCATCAGCAACTAAGAGGTCTCTGATGACGGTCTCCTTTACCTGTGTAACAGCCTGTAGACACCGGAGGTTGAATAACCCACCGCCAGTCCTGTATCTGACGTGTATACCATCCTGACAATTGCGGAAGGCATCATTCAGCATTGCAGAGAAGACCGTGCTAAAGAGTGTGGGGGTGAGAACACATCCTTGCTTCACACCATTCATCACTGGGAAGGCTTCTGACTTGTCACCATCATCCAAAACTTTCACCATCATGCTATCGTGGAACTGCCGAACAATCGTGATGAACCTGCTAGGGCAGCCAAACTTCTCCATTATCTTCCATAAGCCATCTCTGCTGACCGTATCAAATGCCTTGGTCAGATCGATGAAGGTCATAAAGGGGTCGCTGTGCTGCTCTTGACATTTTTCCTGGAGTTGGCATGCAGCAAATATCATGTCGACAGTTCCATGCTCCGCACGGAAGCCACACTGGCTTTCTGGGAGGAGACCTTGCTCAAGGTGTTGGTGAAGGCTATTAAGCAGGATGTGAGCCAAGATCTTCCCAGCTATGGACAGGAGGGAGATGGCTCAGTGATTGTCACAAGACTTGCGGTTGCCTTTCCTCTTGTAGATGTGGACTATGCTGGCATCTTTCAACTGTTGCGGGACCTTTCCTTCGTTCCACATAGACTGGAAGAGCTCGGTCAGCTTCTGCATCATGAATGGGCCTCCTGCTTTGTAGACTTCAGCAGGGATTGTATCTGATCCTGGGGCTTTGCTACAAGAAAGCTGCCTGATGGCTTTTCTGACTTCTTCTTCTGTGGGGAGGTTGTCAAGGTCCAGGTTGATCTCCACCTGAGGTAGGCGAGCAGTGGCCTCATCATTGATTTTGGCAGGGTGGTTGAGGACCTGGTTGAAGTGTTCAGTCCATCTCTCCAAAATCCGCTTTTTCTCTGTCAGCAGCAGAGTCCCATCTGCACTGAGGAGGGGGGGAGGAGCCAGAGGACTGAGGTCCATACAGCCTTCAAAGCGTCGTAGAAACACTTGGTGTTGTGACTGTCTGTGTAGCCCTGGATCTCATCGGCCTTATTGCTGAACCAGACATCCTGCATCCCACGGAGTTTCTTCTGCACTTTCCGTCTTGCACTGGCGAAGGCATCTATCTTTGCTTGTGATGTGAGACTGTTCTAGTGCACTCTGAACAGTTGGTGTTTCTCTGACAACAGTGCCTATATCTCCTCGTCATTCTCATTGAACCAGTCTTGATGTCTACGGATTGCTGCTCCAAGGTGTTCGAGAGTGGTAGAGTAGACTGCATTTCTGAAAGTTGTCCACTGCTCTTCAATGCTGGTGTGGTCATCCTGGGGTGTGTCAAGCAGCCTGCTATCTAGGTCTTCACGAAATTCTTCTGCAACTACGCTGCTCTTCAGCTTGGAGACATTGAGCATCTTTGCAGTCTTCTGACCTTGGGGTCTTCTCACAGGCAGGATGCGGTTTAAACTTAGACATTATGAGTCGATGATCCGTCCAGCAGTCAGAACCACACACGGCCTTTGTCACTCTCACGTCTTGCCAGTCCCTCTTTCTGGTGTTGACATAGTCGATCAGATGCCAGTGCCTAGAGCGTGGATGCATCCAAGATGTCTTGTTAGGGGTAGGGAGGTGGAATAGGGTGTTGGTGATGACAAGGTCATGCGTAGCGCATGTCTTGAGGAGCAGCAGGCCATTGCTGTTACACTTGCCAATACCATGTCTTCCAAGAATCCCTCCCCAGGTCTGGTAATCTGTCCCCACTCTGGTGTTAACGTTCCCGAGGGCAATAAGCTTCTCTGACTGTGGGACTGCTGCTATGAGAGCATCAAGTTCTTCACAGAATTTATCTTTGATGTCATCTGGGTTGGTCATTGTTGCGGCATATGCACTGATCAGCGTTGCACTCCTTTTATTGCCAAGTGGGAGCTGAAGCATCATCAGGCAATCGTTGATGCCCTCTGGAAGCTTGGCAAGTTTACGAGCGAGGTGGGATCGGATGGCAAATCCAACGCCAGCCTCTCATCATTCAGAACTGCTGTGACCACTCCAGAAGAAGGTGTACCCACCACCACATTCTGTAAGCTGGCCCTTGTCTGCTAGGCGTGTTTCTCTGAGTGCTGCAATGTTCACATTATAGCGGGCTAGTTCTTTGGCGACCAGTGTTGTTCTTCTTTCTGGTCTGACAGCCTTGGTGATGTCAAGCAGAGTTCGCACATTCCACATGCTAAGGTTGAGCACCTTCACTTTCATCTTCTTTGTAGTTCGACCGCTGAGTGGGATCCCTGCCAGCTGCGGTGTGCTGGCCAGGGTAAGATGAAGCAGGCTATGTTTGAGGCACCGTTTCTAGCCCCTTCCTCCATGGAGGTGAGCAGAGCGATTCCTAAAGAGGACCGCTCAGACACCCAGGGGGCTGTGATAGAATTCTTCAAGGAAGTGGCATAACAAATTGATGGTAATGCAGCAGATGATGTGGTCTATATGGATTTTAGTAAGGTGTTCACCAGGTTCCCCATGTAGGCTCATTCAGAAGGCATGGTATCCAAGAAATCTTGGCTGGACAGATTCATAATTAGTTTCCCACAATGCAAAGTGGTAGTAGGTGGAGTGTATTCTGCCAGTGACCAGTAGTGAACTGCAGGTTCTGTCCTTTCTTTATGATTTTTATCAATGACTTTGATCAGGAAGTGGAGGTGTGAGTTAGTATGTTTGCAGGTGACACAAAGAGTGTTGGTGTTGAGGATAGTGCAGGAGTTGACATATTGTAGATTAAAAGATAACTGATATTATGCAGCTTTAGGCTAAAAATTGGACGATGAAGCTCAATCCAGAAAAGTGTAGATTTGTAGCTTATGAAGATCAGACTTGAAGGTAGATTACATGGATAATTGCAGGACTCTTAGCTGTGTGGGGGGGGGGGGGAAAGAGCCCACAGCCATACATCCTCAATGTTACTGTACACGTTGATAGGTTGGTTAAGAAGGCATATAGTGTGTGGCCTTCATTACTCAGAGCATTGAGAAAAATGGAGGGCTATGTGGAAGGTACACATTAAATTGATGTTAGATTAGGTTAAATGTTTGACACAATATCATGGTGTACTGTGTTGTACTGTTTTATGTTCTATGTTTTATATACTATTCTACTGTACTTTTATCACAGGATGAATTTTTACCAATGGATGGGGCGTAGAGTGAAACTCATTGTTCTATTTCAAGTCAGGAACCTGACTAGCCAAGATGGCGCTGGAAAGCGGGAACTCTTTGCCTGCAACTCCAAAAGGAATCATCAAATATTCCCATTTTGGACTGCTACAGCTGAAATCCACCATCAATACCATGGGTACTTCAGTAAGCAAAATATTTTTAAGAACATTAAAACAATGTGTTAGGGGTCACCCTAGTTTAGGAAAGGGATCCAGAAGAGACCCTATGAAATGTGCTGCTATTAAGAGAGAGAGAGGGAGGCATCCAGCGCAATGAGAGAGCGCGAGAGAGAGAGAGAGAGAGAGAGAGAGAGAGAGAAAGAGAAACTGCTCAAAAGAATTATGTTATTGTTCCTCTGATGATAGTTTACCTTCCTCCGAGGTCACTTGCCTGCTTGCAGAGAGTCTGTAGAAAGCGGTGAGCGGAGCAGGTTGATGGACAGCTGGTGTCCAGCATGTGGAGATAAAAAGCAGATCCACTGGGCCACAGACGGACACACCATGAGATACATAGTGTCGGACACTGAACGAGCTTTGTGCGCTCACATGAGGGTGGTTTTTTGGAAGATCAATTTCGGGGAAATCAGTCAGTGGCTCACACAGTGAAAAGGTGCGACTGGTGGGGAATTATTTGTGTGTCCACCCTTGCCTGGGTGATAATTCCATCACTGAAGAACGGTTGTATGTTCTATGGTCATAGTCGGTGACTACAACAAGATTTCAGAAGACAACGGGAAGATCGATGGCAACAGCTCCCCTCTCACCTCTCTCTCTCTCTCTCTCTCTCTCTCTCTCCAACGTTACGCAACTAAATACCTGGAATTGAACTGAACTCTCTTCATCATCGTAAGACTGTACCCATTTACCCCTGGGTTTGAAAAAGCCTAGTTTTGTTCCTATTTCTATATATATCATTGCTAACCTGTTCAATATATTTGCATTTATATTACTGTATTGCTTAGTTACTAATAAACACTATTAGCTTATATTAATTCCAGACTCCAAAGTGTTTTCCATTTCTGCTGGTTCTGTAACCTAGTCACGGGATACTTTACAAATGTATCAATCTTCAAAATCAGCAGACCCTGAACAATAGGCTCAGTTTGTGAATGCACTTCCCCTTAAAGAAAAAGGAAATGCAGAAACTGTGCTAGGCTGCCAAGAAGATTGAAATATAGAGCTCTTAGACCCCACTTTCTACTACCCTGCTAGCAAATACAGGCTGTGGATAATAGCATCTCCTCTTTGCTGATAATCAGCATTGGTGCACTTCAACGAGAGCATGCTTAGCCCACTGCTCTACTCTTTCTGCACCCACCCGTGACTGTGTGACTAGACATAGTTGAGTCACCATCTATAAATTTGCTGGTGAAACAACTGTTGTTGGCAGCATCTCAGATGGTAAAGAGGAGGTATACAGGAGTGAGATGGATTAGCTAGTTGAGTGGTGTCGCAACACACCTCACACTCAACATCAGTATACCAATAAATTGATAGTGCATTTCAGAAAAGAGTAAGTCGAACGAATGCACGCCAGGTCTCATGGGATTAGTAGTGCAAAGGGTAAGCAGTTTCAAGTTCCTGGGTGTCAACATCTATGAAGACCTATCCTGGGTCCAACGTATTGGTGCAATTACAAAGAAGGCGCAATGGCAACTATATTTCATTAGGAGTTTGAAGAGATGTGTTATGTCACCAAATACTCTCGCAGATTTCTACAAACATACTGCGGAGAGCATTCTGACCAGTTGCATTGCAATCTTGTATGGAGCTTCCGCTGTACAGGATCAGAAAGAGCTCCAGAAAGTTGCAAACTCAACCAGCCTCTTTATGGGCACCAGCTTCCCCAGCAATCATCTCATCATTAAAGAAAAAGCCTCAAAAAGAAGGCAGCCGTCTTTAAGGATAACCCCCCCCCCCCACCACTTTCATTGTTACCATTGAAGAGAAGGTACAGGGGCCTGAAGACAGGCGCACAACATTTCAGGAATAGCTTCTTTACATCTGCCATCAAAGTTCTGAATGGACAATGAATTTACGTACACTACCTCACCGTTTTTGCTTCTTTTTGCACTATTTATTTCATTTAATTATATATATTTTTCATATAGTAATTTGTAATTTATCATGTATTTCACTGTACTACTGCCTCAAAACAACAGATTTCACAACATGCTGTATGCCAGTGAATTAAACCTGATTCTGATTTTGAGGAATACTAACATTATTGAAAATATTAATTTCTCCCAACCACATAAAAGCATATGTATGTTACACTCATGTCTTTTTAGATGAATTCTCAAGAGCACTAATGCAATTAGAACTATAAATAGCTGATCTGGTTTTACATACTGAGAGATATGTTACTGACAATGCTGTATTTTGAGGAATTTCCTAAGACCCTCTGCCATAATTTTGCTGTTTTGGGAAACCAGTTGCCAGGAATCGGACATTCCCCAGACCATACTGCTGCACTGTGAACTCCTGAGACCCAGATCACTGCTCTGGGATGCTGGATGCCAGGAATTATCATGAATCCTGACTTATCCATTATTGTGTGCTATTCAGACAGGAGGATGACATGATCTCCTACCCTCCACGGTGCTGTGCACTGTTGTGTTTGATCCTAGTACTTACCCAGCAATAAATTTCCCTATTCCTTAGTAGGGTGAGGCTGCGGTGAATACTGTTGTTTTAAGGGCTACTGCAGTTGGTGTGGGGACTCATCGCTGGATTCAGACTCAGGCAAGCAGGAGGAGAGGAACTCAATCTTGGGGACCTACTCCATGTGTTGGCAGATGACGTGAATCAGCCTGTCTTATTGCCATCTGTTTGAATCCTACCAAACCCCTCATTGTCTGACTGCATTGCTCTCCCTAATGCACAATGGCATCAGGCACAGCAGAGTGCAATGTGAGTGTATATCTTCTTTAATATACAGAATGTTCCATAGAATATAGAATAGTTCAAAGTTCAATGTAAATTTATTATCAAAGCGCATATATGTCAACATAGACAACACTGAAATTATTTTTCTTGTGGGCATTCTCCTTCACTTCAATGAGTAAAGTGCTGGCTTATAGAACCTTTCCTCACTGGACATGTTCTCTAATCCATGGAGCATCCTGGTAAGTCTCCTCTGCACAATCTTTAAAGCTTCATCATCTTTTCTTTTCCAAATGTGGTCTAAACAGACTTTTATAGAGCTGCACCATTACTTCGTGACTCTTGCACTTTACACATCGTCCGCCTTCTTACTCACCCTTTCACATTCCGTGGGAACTTCCAGGGATTTGTAGACTTCAATCCCAAGCTCCCTCTGTTCCTGCACACTGCTAAGAATCTTGTTATTAACCCCTTACACTCCTATCAAGTTGATCACTTTGCACTTTACTAAATTGAACTCTATCTGCCACTTCTCAGCCCAGCTCTGCAACCTGTCAATGTGCTATTATAACCTGCAGTAGCATTCCATACTATCTAATGCCACTATCTTACCTATGGGGATTTAATCAGCTTGAAAGAGGGCTAGGAAATCAGCATTCTATGGGCTTACACTGGGTAGCGTACCATTGTTTTCACAATTTTCCTACATCAGTACACTTACAGTTGCAAACTTATTACGTAAAGCAGGCAAATGTCAGTATTTTGAAGTAGCTTGGGTTGTGAAAGTGCATGATGGTGGCTGCACAAAACAAAATTGAATTGGCAATCTGACTTCATGGAACTGGCCCAGTCTGTTTCCTAGAGGTAGCCTCTCTTAAGTCAGTTTTACTCTGCATCAAATGTAGCCGCATAAAAGTGCTTCGGGAATCCCTGAACCTTTGGGAAAAGAATGGAGGAAACTGAGCATACATCCTAAGCACCTTTAACTTTAAATACTGTTAATAGAAGCTGATTTGTTGTGAATTTCAGTGTAACATCAGTAACACAAACTGATGAAATAGCATGAAACTGATTCACTGAAACTCTCATCTACAAATAACTCACTACATATATCTCTGTACTATTTTTGAAGTATTCCTCAGGTGACTAACCTTTGAAATTGTGTTAGCAATATGTCTCTTTTATCTGTCTGTAACAGGGAACTGCAGCTGTAATAGTTTTCAGCAAGAAACTAACTTTTCCAAACTATTCATGTCTTTTTATTTCGAACACATTTTCTGCTCCAAAAAAATGAGGACAAATGTATAGTTATTCATTTGCAAGAATATCCCAATAACATGTAATATTTTCCCTTCATTGTTTTAAAATAACAATTTGTCTATCTTCTCTAATGTTCTCAATCTACTGTCTTTCAATAAAATCCCCGTTTCTGCAACAGAGCTCTACCACAGCATCACAGTTAGTGTGATGCTATGAGAGCTCAGGGTTCTCTGGAATTCAGAGTTCAATTCTGGCGTCATCTGCAAGGTGTTCGCACATTCTTCCAGTAGGTGCACGAGTTTCCTTTGGATGCTTCAGTTTCCACTCACTGCCAAAAAATGCACTGGTTAATAGGTTCATTGATCACTGTAAATTGTCCTGTGTTTGGCTCATGTTAAATAGATGGGTTGTTGGGCAGTGCAGGTTATTGGACTGGAAAAGTCTGTTTTGGGCTCTATCTCTAAATAAATAATAAATTAAAATAAAGACACAATGGACTGAAATTTATCTGAGAAGTTCCAACCCGTCTACATTATTACATAGATAATACTGAAATATTGCTGATGTCTATGGTCAAGTTAAGTCAAGTCACTTTTTACTGTCATTTCGACTATAACTGCTGGTACAGTACACAGCAAAAACAAGACAACGTTTTTCAGGACTATGGTATTACATGAAACAGCACTGAACTATGTAAAAACAACACAGAAAAAAACCCACACTAGACTACAGATCTACCCAGGACAGCATAAAGTGCAGACAACAGTACAGGCATTACAGTAAATAATGTACAAGACAATAGGCACAGTAGAGGGCAGTAAGTTGGTGTCAGTCCAGGCTCTGGGTATTGAGGAGTCTGATGGCTTGGAGGAAGAAACTGTTACATAGTCTGGTCGTGAGAGCCCAAATGGTTCCGTACCTTTTCCCAGATGGCAGGAGGGAGAAGAGTTTGTATGAGAGGTGCATGGGGCCCTTCATAATGCTGTTTGCTTTGTGGATGCAGCATGAACTGTAAATGCCTGTAATGGTGGGAAGAGAGACCCCGATGATCTTCTCAGCTGACCTCTCTATCCGCTGCAGGGTCTTGCATTCTGAGGTGGTGCAATTTCCAAACCACTGAGCAGTGATGCAGCTGCTCAGGATGCTCTCAATACAACCCCTGTAGAATGTGATGAGGATGGGGTGGGAGATGGACTTTCCTCAGCCTTCACAGAAAGTAGAGAGGCTGCAGTGCTTTCTTTGCTATGGAGCTGGTGTTGAGGGACCAGGTGAGATTCTCCATCAGGTGAACACCAAGAAATTTGATGCTTTTAACGATCTCTACCGAGGAGCTGTCAATCTTCTGTAGAGAGTGGTCGCTCTGTGCCCTCCTGAAGTCAACAACCATATCTTTTCTTTTGTTCATGTTCAGAGACAGGTTGTTGGCTCTGCACCAGTCTGTTGGCCACTGCACCTCCTCTCTGTATGCTGACCCGTCGTTCTTGCTGATGAGACCAACCACGGTGGTGTCATCGGTGAACTTCGTGATGTGGTTCGAGTTGTGTGTTGCAGAAAAGTCGTGGGTCAGCAGAGTGAACAGCAGTGGACTGAGCACACTGACCTGGGAGGCACCCGTGCTCAGTGTGATGGTGTTGGAGATGCTGCTCCTGACCCGGACCGACTGAGTTCTCCCAGTCAGGAAATCTAGTATCCAGTTGCAGAGGGAGGTGTTCAGGTCCAGTTGGCTCAACTTTCCAATCAGATTCTGAGGGATGATTGTGTTGAATGCTGAACTGAAGTCTATGAACAACATCCAAAAGTATGTGTCTTTTTTGTCTATGTGTGTTAGGGCCAGTTAGAGGGTGATGGCAATGGTGTCATCTGTTGAACAGTTGTGACGGTACACAAACTGCAAGGGGTGCAGTGAGGGGGGCAGCAAGGTCTTGATGTGCCTCATGACGAACCTCTCAAAACACTTCATGATGATGAATGTGAGTGCAATGGGACAGTAGTCATCGAGGCAGGACACTGAAGACTTCTTCGGTATGGAGACAATGGTGGCAGCCTTGAAGCATGTTAGAACAATGGTGCTGCTCGGAGATGTTGAAGATGTCAGTGATACCATCTGCTAGCTGGTCTGTGCATCCTCTAACTACTCTGCCAGGAATATTGTCTGGTCCAGCAGCCTTCCGTGGGTTGACCCTGCATAGGGTTCTCCTCACATCAGCCACGGTGAGACACAGCACCTGGTCATTTGGAGGAGGGGTGGACTTCCTTGTCGCCACATCATTTTCTGCCTGAAAATGAGCGTAGAAGTTGTTCAGTGCGTCTGGGAGGGAGGCATCACCCGCACAGTCAGGTGATGTTGTCCTGTAGTTGCTAGTTTGTCCTGTACAATCTATTTCAGGGAAGTGTTAAGGCAAGTTAGAAAATTGAGCCTCAAGAATTAAAGCAGGTCTGTGGATTTTGCTGACAGAAAAAGAAATTTGCAAAAACAAACACACCTACTGTTTTGTTTATAAATGCAGAGACATTTCCTTTTAATATTTCACTGCTGGGAACTAATTTAAGTGCCATAACTTAACTGATATTTGTCTATGCAAGTTATGAAGTGTTATTTCTGAGCTCTTAGAATTCTGATGTGACACAAAACAGATGGCAGTAATGAAATGAACATAAACAGTGCACAAGGTCTGAGGGCAAAGAGTAATTGGATCCAGAATCATCTCTTTGAGTCAGGAACTTGGAAATTTATTCCCTTTTCCCCGTGTTATAGTAGATCAATAAAGTTTAATTTCTATCATCCTATTTTTGAAGTTGAAGACAGATCAATTTACTGCTCAAGGTTGGGGACTAAGTTCACTGTCAATACTGAAAACTGATAGGTTGCATAGTGGCGTTGTGGTTAGCATAATGCTTTACAGTACGGGTGATCAGGGTTCAATTCCTGCCACTGCCTGTAAGGAGTTTGCACGTTCCCACTGAGACTGTGTTGGTTTCCTTTGAGTGCTCTGCTATTTATAATTGGTCATTGAAAATTGTCCTGTTATTAGGCCGAGATTGAATTAGGCCACTTGGCTCAAAGGGCCAGAAGATTGTATCTCAATAAATAAATACAAGTAAATATTTTTCATAGAGTCAAACAATTATTTGAGTCAAAAGATAATTTGACTGGGATGTAGCAGAAATTTGAATGTTAACAGTTCAAAGCTGTATCGAGATGCAGATGGCTTGAAGTATTCCTCTACACAAATACTGGCATCGTGATTGAAATAGAGACACAAGAGACTGCAATCTGGAGCAACAATAAAAATATGCTGCTGGAGCAACTCAGTGAATCATGCGTTATCTGTGGGTACAAAGCGGTGGTTAAACTTTCAAGGCAAGATGTCATATCGGGACTGAGCAGGTGGAAGAACAATAGCCAGTACAAATTGATGAGAGGTAGAGGTAAGGCATGGACTTGTAAGTGATTGGTGAAACCAGACAGGTGGAAGCAAATGATGGGCAGATGGAGCTGGGTAGGGGAGGAGATAGGATTAGGAACAAGGACGTCATACACAATTAGTAAAACAGCACCTCATATTCCACTTGAGTGGTTCAGAATCAAATGGTATAAACACTGAATTTTTCAATTTCAGCTAATCCACATCCCAGTTTTCCTTTCCAACTCCTATTTGACTTCATAGGGGCCATATCTTATTCCTTTTCTATTTGTCCATTACCAGCTTATCCAACCACTAGTGTTTGTTCTTAACCATATAACCATATAACAATCACAGCACGGAAACAGGCCATCTTGGCCCTCCTAGTTCATGCCAAACCCTTAATCTCACCTAGTCCCACCTACCCGCACTCAGCCCATAACCCTCCACTCCTTTCCTGTCCATATACCTATCCAATTTTACCTTAAATGACACAACTGAACTGGCCTCTACTACTTCTACAGGAAGCTCATTCCACACAGCTATCACTCTCTGAGTAAAGAAATACCCCCTTGTGTTTCCCTTAAACTTCTGCCCCCTAACTCTCAAATCATGTCCTCTAGTTTGAATCTCCCCTACTCTCAATGGAAACAGCCTGTTCACGTCAACTCTATCTATCCCTCTCAAAATTTTAAATACCTCGATCAAATCCCCCCTCAACCTTCTACGCTCTAATGAATAGAGACCTAACTTGTTCAACCTTTCTCTGTAACTTAATTGCTGAAACCCAGGTAACGTCCTAGTAAATCGTCTCTGCACTCTCTCTAATTTAATTTTTCTTCTTTGTCTTATTCTTTTTATTTCCTTCCCTCACCTGCCTATTCCACATAATACCTTTCCAGCCTTTGTCTCTACCTTACTCCTTCACTCCTGACAACTTGCTTCATTTTCCCTTTATTCTCCTCATTTTGTTTCCATCTATCAAGCAGTAGGCTCTATCTCTACACTCTCCCCCACCATCTCTACCTCTACCTGGCTCCATCAGCCAGTACTTCCCACCACACGTGGTTCTATCACTTATCAGTGACTATCTCAATCCTCCTCCTCATCTCTATATTTCCACTACCTTTCCTCTGAACTCTCAGTACTGATGAACGTTGGCTTGAAATCCCTTTCCCTCCACAGATACTGATTGACCAGTTGGGTTCCTCCTGAAATTTGCTTTTCGCTGTCATTATGAGATTTCAAAGATTCGAGATTGAAAATACACTTATTGTCAAAGTATGTAAGCAGTATACAACTCTGAGATTTGTTTTCCTGTGGATAGACACCGGACAAAGAAATCCATTAATTCTGTTCAAAGAAAAGCATTGAATGTGCACCGAAAAGAACAAATCATGCGAACAACAAAAGAAAAACAAGTGAAAAACTCCAAATATAAAACATCAAACTGTAAAGTCATTGCAAGAGTCTAGGAATATTCAGTTTATATCAGTTCAGTTCATTTTAGCAGAGTGTCACTCATTGACCGGTCCATTCCAATCTAATTTGCACAACATAGCAATAAAAAGGATTAACCAGAAACCACAAAGACATCATAACATGAATTATAGAGTTCAATCCAAAACTGCATCAATTAAACCTTGGCCAAGACACAAGACTTCTGGGCCAAACACAGGCACCATTCTCTAGGATCAGGGAGGAAGAGCGAGAGAGACATTGAGGAATTCTCTTCAGACAGCAGCAAGCAAGAGCGAGATAGAGACTGACCACACTCAGATACCTTCCTCCAGCAGCAGCGAGCAAGTGCGAGAGAGAGAGACCAGTCAAATACAGAAGGCATCATACGCACAACTTCCACTTCTATCATTGTTGATTTCAATCTTCTTTGATGCTTAAAAAAATTATCACAATATATGTTCTGGTCTGAACAATTAAACAATATGTTTTATTTAGGGTCGTGGAAAAATAAACAAATACTTGCAGATGTTTGATCCAAAGATTGAAAGAAAATCTTGGAGAATCTAACCTGCACATAGTGGCAACAATAAAGAAGATATGCCAGCATCTCTATTTTCAGAGAAGTTTAACAAGATTTGGCATGCCATTGAAGACTCTGAAAATGTTTACAGATGTATAGTGTCAAGCCATCTGACTGGTTACATCACAGCTTAGAATGGGAAGAGTAATGCCCAGAAATGCAAGAGGCTACTGTTGACTTATCATGAACTGCCCTAGGTTATGCAATTCACTAAGAAACTCACAATTAATTCAAAGCTTGCACTTTATTGTCTCTACACGAATATAATTATCTTAGCTGCAGACCAACAACTTAAGTCATGAAAGTGATTGTTCCCTTTGAACCAATAGTCACTCAGACACCTCCCCAAATTAAAACACTGAAATAATTGGCCACATGATTGATCTTTCTCCTTCCTAATTCTGGCTTGTATGTTCTGCCTTGTGAGTACTCACTGCTTTGCTTTTGAAGCCCATCAATTTGTTTCTCTTTCCTTAACCATACAAAATGTTAAGTTTTAACTTTGTTGGCTCAGGCCAATCTGGCTAATGCGTTTCAGATTTTCATTGGTTCTGGTGAAAGGCGGCATCATTGCCTGACCTTTATGTAACAACTTATAATTAATGCTTCTTTCTTTGTTCTCCTTGAATCAAAACACTTCATACAGATCAGCCAGTTGCTAGATTTGGATGACCTCAGGACACAAATACAGGCTGTACTATTCATAAATCTGTTTATAATATCTTACCAAATAACATATGAAAAACAACTTCTTATTTGGAAATAGTCTCTACCATAGCAGATTGTGGGCAGGAACCTGACTGTTAAGTGCATTGACTTCGCTATTCCTCAACAAATAGCTATTCCAGTTCACAGGAGTTCATAAAATGGAGGTTACAGAAGAATCTTGCAATATGGTGACCTCCATTCTCTCTACCACATTTTATTTGTATAGACAAATAGACAAATTTTATTTGTCTGCTCCCCTTGTCCTTGACTCTTCCTAGTTTGAATTTTATTTCAGTATTTTAATTCATCTATGGCCAGCACTAGAGAGTGGTCAATTCAGTCAGTTCCCCATCATTGAGGGCATCTACATATGGCGACAGCTCAGAAAGTTGACACCCATTATTAAGGACCTCCACCCTCTGGGCCATGTCCTCTTCATTGTTGGAAGGAGGTCCAGGAGCCTGAAAATCCAAACCAAAATTTGCAGCAATCTCACTATGCTCAGGCTCTTGAATCAACCTAAAAACCCTAATTCTACCCAGGAATATACTTCCTTCAAATTGCACTAATGTCATTGTGTTATTTTTGTTTGTTGTGCTGTGCAAGTTATGTACTATAAATATTAATTTATGTTTATATAAACTATGTTTATCATGTTTGTAATGTACTATTTCCTGACATTTATACCCTGGGTATGTCTGCCTATGATAACATCCTTGAGCTTGAACTTGAAATTTCTAGGGAAGTAACTGCTATAAGCTCACTAAAGATATCCCTTGGTACATTTTCTTCTTCTTTGTCCCTTTAGATTGAATTTGACTTGGTTTTGTGCAGTTCTGAGGAGTAGAAGTTTCAGTGTATGAGTTATTTTAATACAGGGTGATTGTTGCACACAAGCTAACATGCAGACTTCACAGATATAATATTTTTCTCACTCCATTTTCCATAGGTCCCCACATTATCATGCAATTTAATCCCTTTCATCAATCACACTACCTTGATCCATCTCTGTCCCCATTCCCTTAATGTATTTTCTTCGTCCTCTTTCCCTTTAGCTCCCTACTACATGACCACATCCTTCCATGTTTCCTCCTTCTGTCTTCCTTTCCCTCTCAAACCCCTGTTCTCCTACTCCCCCCTTCCACACCCACTTCTAATTGCTTATTCTGTCCCAGAGTGAGGCCCTGCCTGATGTCTGCCACCCTCCCTCTTTAGGGACACCAGCTCCCAGAAAGTGGATTGCCCTTCTATGCACCAGTGACAGCTACAGGAATTCTGTGGCTTTGTCCAGAATATACAGATTTCTTCCAGAAAACCTCAGGAGAATCAACTGCCATCAACCCTGCATTGCCAGAAGTTAGTGGAGAGCAATTTCCTGGATTTCTAAGAGTCTCAGTGTGCAGGTTCCCTGCCATTGGAAGCAGATTCATCCTGTGGGACACAAAGCATCCCACTCAATTATCATGAACATATGCAATCACCCTAAAATCTGTTTCCTGTGCTTATCTTAAACTCAAGGGGGTCTGTCATCTCTCACTGTGGATTTAAATCAAGGTATGTTTGGTTTCTGCACTCGGGGACCCTTGTATGTGTCCTATGTACACACTGACTTTCAACTCTATATCACCTGTACTTTTTTGGCATGATGATGTGTTACTGGGACAAAGAATACTAAAAACAAAATTGTCTATTAACAAAGTGCTTCTTATTTATATTGTCAGGTAGTTCTCAAATTAAGTGACCAGTGTATTTTCTGAAAGTAGCAGAGGTCTAATAAATGGTTATAATCAATTTCTATAAACTTTCCTTGCCATTTTTCTGCCAGCACTACTATTGAAGCTGTCTTAATTCAGCTACAAGTCATGAGAAAGCCATTGACTATAAAACTCAAAGAACTTAAAAAAAAACTTTTAATGAAGGGTGCATGGACTGCTAAATTAAATGTCCATAAACAAATAAATATTTCATATCCTTTCCCTGCTGTATAACTATACACCAGATTTTCTTGAGGAATATCAGCAGCACCACCCCAGGAATGCAGAAGTTCAAACTTCCCGAGACATCTTTCTGACTGTGATCTTTCATTGGAATTCATTAATGAAGTGCCAACTTCCTGCAATTCCCAGCAGTTATTCTGGGAAATGTGCCCACAGGACCAGTATGTTTTCATTTGACTGGAGAAAAATGACTGATTACGAGAGAGGTTTCAGATAATATAATTTGAAATCATTGAGCTAACAGGAATGCTTTAATTGATTTAAAATTAGATTCTTGTGTCTGTAATTCTTTTTTTGCAATATTTTGAAAAAAAAACTATGTCATACATTTTTATTAAATAGCATCTTTAACTTTTAATGTTATTTGAGTTCTTGTGATCACAATTAATATGGATAGGCAGCATCACCCCCATCATGATTACCTTCCATACAGGTAACCTACAAGACTGCATCCTCAGTAATATACTTCCTGTATACCCTCAAATATGTGAACATACTGTGCTCTAATTCCTATGTATGTAGTTGGCCAGATATCAAACAACAATGAGATGGAGAACAGAAAGGAAAGCTGTTATCCATATACTTTGGTGCAATAGTATCAAGGATAACACCCTCTCTCTCAACATTATCAAGATAGCAAAACTGGTCATCGACCATTGTAGGGGTATGGAGGGCTATGGTCCTGGTGTAGTTTAAATGGTTCAGCATGGACTAGATGAGCTGAAAGGCCTGTTTCTGTGTTGTACTTTTCTATAACTCTATGACTATAAATTATTTGATTTTTCCATGGTAACATTTGTTATAATGGAAAAAAAATGCTAATAGGTTAGATAGTAAGCATTCTCGTTTTCATGCATTTTTCGTGAAAGAAGTGTGTTCTGATTGGTGAGGTGTGAGAATTTGCAAACCCTAAGTGAAAGCTCTTGACTTATTACCAGGAATGTCAAATTGGATAAAGGAATGATGAGTTAGTGGTAAGACACTTCATGTCTGGAGCTAATATATGAAGTGCAAGACAAAGTAAATTGCATCAATAGGGATAAGGTTACAAAGGAAAGAGTAGAGAAATATTTAGAATATGCAGCAAAGGAGCCAATGTCCCAGCTCAGATGGACCACACTGATATTCATGCACCACTTAAACCCCTCTTGTCTTTCTCTATTTAACCATTTTCTGCACAACCCTCTACTTATTTCATTCCTATATGCTTTTCTAACCTACTCTTCAACCGCATTGGTATTCTTCATCTCAGAAACTCATTTTACAGGTTGAGTACCCCTTATTCCAAATTCCAAATCCAAAAACCGCCGAAATCTGAAATGTTTTGAATGCTGACATGACTTCACAAATGGAAAATTGTACGAGGCATTGGAAAGGTTCCAGGCAATGCATGGATCTCTGTGCATCACAGATATTTCTGAGAAGTGATCTCACATACGCAATGAACAGAAGTTAATGAAAAATAAAAAAATACATCACATAAAGCAAAAAAATTAAGATTTCAATAATCTATTGAAGTAATGGATTTGTCAGCTTTGGAGTGAAAATATATTGCTTCACGGTATGCTGCTCATGAAACAAGCAAAGATCCATCATGATGAACTAAAAATTGAAGGTAATTATGAATATTCAGCAGGCTGGTTGCAGAAAATTAAGAAAAGATACAACATTATTTTTTTTTTAAGTTTAAAAATTTTAAAGATAAGTGTGGTCATTGATGAGTTTACGAAGGTCGTCACTGATGAAGATGTAACACCAGAACAAGTCTGCAAAGCTGCTTGTTTTTGTACCTTACGTAAAATGTAAAAAGAAATAAAATACAAATACAGTGTACTGTAACTTCTTAATCAAAACACGGTATTGTAGATGGAGATTGAAAGCCTGCAGTTGTTTATTGTTATTGAACAGCTTATTCTGGTGTTCTCCTCATGCTAATGAACTTCTTTTGTTGCTCAGCCTACATTATATTGTCATTATATTAATGGTATATAATAATTTTTACTGTAATAAATGAAGTAAGTTTTACTGTTAAATACACATGTGATGAACAAGAGTAAGACAAAGAGTCCTTAATGGTAGCACCTAATTTCAGAATTGATCCCAAGTTACCTCATGATATATTCCAAAATACAAACCACTTCTAGCTCCAAGCATTTCAGATAAGGGGTATTCAGCCAATAGTGGCAAGTCCATTAATCCTGCCTTTCACCACATACCCTGCTAATGTCTTTGTGACCATATTTTCACTTTTCTTCACAAGGGAAAATACTTATGCTGTGCCCATTTCAGTAAAACATGAGCAGATGAACTTTTGTATCGATGTAAGAGAAAGACAAATCTGTTAGGTTATGTGTTTGCTCTCTATCATCATCATTTATCCTTTACTTACACTCATTCAGACAGACCAGCTAAGATGAACATCCGTTCATCAAACATTTGTCCCCTTTCTTAAATGACACCATCAACGTCCTAAGTTCCATCAACACGTACACGTTGACTGCTCATTTCAACGGATGCTGCCCGACCTGCTGAGTTCATCCAGCTTGTTTGTATGTGTTGATTTGACCACAGCATCTGCAGTGCACTTTGTGTTTACTATCCTAAGTTCTACTCTATCACAGAAAGTCCCTTTGTTTCATCATCGGCCCACAGCAACTGAAAAGTGCCTTCTCCTTCACCATTCAAGTCCTGATGAAAAATCATTGACCTATAACGGTAAAGCTGTTTCAATATCTGCAGACAGTACCTGACCTGCTGAATATCTCCAACATTTTATGTTTGTATTTAAGGTAAGGGCAATGATGGCTTTTTATAACAAAATAGAAAAGCAAAGGATCCAAAAGTATGTTTTGGTTGCCTGAGTCCTGGTCAGGCACCATCTTGGGTAGACCTTTCTGTTTGACACTCTTGTGTATTTATACTGGCACTTACTAATTTTCTCTGTGGAGATGCTGATGGAAAGAGTGTTCTGCTTTGCTGTTGGTGTTGCAGGTTGACCTTATGCTGCATTGATAGTGTTTCCACAAAGTCCAGTACAATACTGTGAATGTTTGCCTTCTTCGCAAGTTAACTAGCATGATCCAATTCACTTCAAATTGAATTAAAAGATTAATTACTGAGAGACAATATGCAGCACATTTTTAAAATTCTAGTTTAAATATTTCTGTTTTTAAGTTAGGGCTTTTAGTTTTCTACCTTAATTTTTCTCAAGGATTTTTTTTAATCCTTTGTCAGGTCCCGAGCGAACTTGAGTGTTTGTGAATGTCAAAAGCATTCCTGTATGTTTGACAACAGGAACAGCCTGAGAGTCCTGGGATAGAGCTACAGCAATCTGTCTGCACAGTCACTTCCTATGTGGCACTACACCAGGCTGAAGTGCAGGAGGTGATTGTTGGGGTTGGTGGATGAGTATTTTGGGAGCTAATGTAACACTTGTACCAGTTTTGCTGAGTTACTGAGTGTTCTGTTTCAAGCTGGCAAGAAAATTATCGATGAGGACACTCCTTGATTAAGGCAGAAGTTAATTCCCCACCTTAAGCTATTTGCAATTACTTGATTGATATTTAAAGTTTTATAGACTAATTTAATTTGTACAATATTTAGATGCACTTTTGATATAGTAACTATCATTAACAACTTGTTGTCCTGGCTGAAATTTCAATGCAAGATCACCAACTCGTTCACCTAAACTGAGGATCTCAAAATTTGGACTCCAGTAAGGTGATATGAATGTCAGGAGGAAATCTGGTGGCATAGAGAGCCACTCCCACTGAATATATTGACTCCTGGCAAAGTCTTTGAGATCTCAGACTTTAGGTATTTAATAATGTTAAAATTCATGTAAACTATTTACAAATAATTAAAAACATCAAAAAATTAATAAATTATTTCAACAGTAAGAATAAATAAAACAAAATTTTATTTTAAAAGAGGAAACTTGCATCCCCCTGGATTTCTAAACTGCTGCAGAAATGGAAAAACATTTTCCGCAGGGTAATGCTAAGGAATTCCAGAAAGACCTAGTCCCACTGCTGTACTTCATGAAGTATTTTGAATCTGTCAATAAGTCAGCAGTTTAAATCACTGAATGGAGTGATTTAATTCTGAGCAGCTTAGATTAGCTGGCATCATCCAGCAAATTATAAACTACCATATGATTAAATCTATTCAAATATAAGGTGGTAAACTCAAAGGAGAATCTAGTTACATGAAGATGAATGGATTGTAGACAATGTGCCTCACAGCTTAGCAGGCAAAGTGCCTCATTCATCATATCAGTCAATGGTCTTGAATTTCTTTTTGCCTTAATTGATAAACACAATGTGACAGAAGTCTCCCATACTTCTGTAAGCAAGTATTTTGCTGAATTTAATGTAATACTATGACAGCACTGCGTTATCTCCAGTCACTATCAGGATACAATCAGATTAGCTATGATTTTAGTCAGCAGGGAAAACAGATTAGGCAGATGAATGATCCAGAGCAACAGACAGAGAATACTGAATGAACTCAATAGGTCAGGCAGCGTCTATGGAAATGAATAAGCAGTCAATGTTTTGGGATGAGACCCTTCTTTGGGACTGATATAGTAGGGAGAAGATGCCTAAATAAAAAGGTGGAGGGATGGGAAGGAGGCAAGCTGGAGCATGATAGATCACGAAGTAACCCAATGGGGTGCAGATAATAACTGCAGCTTAGCAGCCAAGTAGAGTGCATTTATGTGGAATTTGCTTTGCTTATGTCACCAGTGAACATACTGTATGAACTAGAAGCAGCAAAAGCGGGTCTTCCAGGTTCTCATGTAGGTGGGAAAGGTAAAGTGCTGGAGAAGAGGGAATCTAATAGGAGAGGAGAGTGGACCATAGGAGAAAGAGAAGGAGGGAAGGGCCAAGGGGGAAGTAATAGGCAGGTAGGGAGAGGTCAAAGGCCAGAATGTGGAATAGAAGAAGAGGGAAGGGAGAAGAAAAAACTTTTTACTGGAAGGAGAAATCGATATTTATGCCATCAGGTTGGAGGTTACCCAAACAGAATATAAGGTGATGCTCCTCCACACTGAAGGTGGCCTCATCTTGCCACCAGGAAGATCCACTTTTGGCAGATGAATAGAGGTGCTCGAATAATCTACTCTTGCTCCTAGTTTATACAATATGTTCACTGGTGACATAAGCAAAGAAAATTCCTCATAATTGCACTCTACTTGGCTGCTAAGCTGCAGTTATTACCTGTACCCCTTGGGTTACCTTGTGATCTTAGTTATAAGGTTCTCAAACTTATTGGGATACATATTGGCTTGTGCTTTGACTTAATTAAGCATGATTGGGCTATTGTGTAAACCCCGAGGAGGCCTAGCTCTTGAATACCATCATCACTCCAAAGTGAAATCAAATTGGTCTTGTGACTCAGAGGCTAAATGCAGGCTGTAATATTCATTGGCTGTGACCAGAACTATATATATTATATCTGCTAGGGTGAGGAGATTCAGAATTGTGATTAAGAGTCCATAATGGGATGCCATTGCCAGTGGTCTTATTGGGTGCAGTGTGTTCTACTGTCAGCTTGGAATATCCATCTGGCTCCTCAGTATACTTTGGTGATTCAATTCATTCACTATGCTTCAGATAATTCTCAGTACACCTGACTTCATGTGGTGCCGATTAAAGGGGTTCAACTATTGCCCTTCTATTTTAAATGAGTCGGTTTTAAGCTGTCCATAATCTGCTTGTGTCCACTTTATTATGCTTGTTGGTCCATAGAACTTCTCCCTTCCTGGAGTCTATGATGGCAGCTGTGTCTCTAACTATATCTCTTCCTGGGAGGATCTTCATAATGGTGATTGATTATAGTTTATTGTTGTCAAATGTACAGTACCAAAATAGCTTTGTTTGCATGTACTTCAAAGAGATCATTCCAAAGTCAATGTAAGTACATTGAGATACAGAATGAAGTCAAAATAGAATGTAGAATATAGTGTTATAGTTACAGAAAAAATGAAGTGCTGGTAGACAAGTAAAATGCAAGGGCCTTGATGGGATAGGCTGCAAGACCAAGTCCTCAGTTTTTATAGGTACATTCATGAGACTTCATGCAGGGGCAAGTAATTGCCCTTGGGCCCAGTGAGAAGTTTGTTCAAGCATTTGAGACATCTGTCCTATGGGAGTGAGGAAAAGTAAGAACACACAGAAAGGGAGGGTTCCTTGACCACGTTGGCTGCTTTCATTTGGATAAACCCAAAAATCAACTTGAATATATACACCTCAATCTCCAGAATTTCAATTTCAATCTTCTTTGCACTCAGTGTTTCCCTCTAGACTTGTAATATAAAATACCCTTAACAGTTGGTGGTAAAATCCATCAATTATCAATGCTGATGGCCCTGTATCCATTGACATATCACATTACTGGTCTTCTAACCATGCTGTTGTGTAGAGCTTACAATGAGGGTCCCATCAGCTGTTGGTGCAACATCATTTCAGTCTTTACTGGTTCTATAACCTGGTTAGCGGTCAATATGGTGTACGTGACTTGGAAGATTGAAGTTCTCTTTGCCATCTGCTTGTTTCAGTGGGTGATTCTCACTCCTTCTCTTGTTATGACCTGAGCTACAACTTTGGTTTGGGAAGCCATAGCTGTTATATATCACCTCTTCTGTTCTTCTGTGTCTAATGCAACATACCCTCCTCAAGTCCTTGGTTGGTGGCACCTAAAGCAAAATCTCTGCATCCTCTGTTACAACCACCTTGTAACCTCTTCTCCCTCTCCTCTGCCCAGGAGATGACTGTACGTAAGTGAATCTCACTGCTGTCCCCAAGTCCAAGACCACTTATGGACTGAACTTATAAAGACTGCATGACCAGAATAGGTTGCTTTTCGGACAGGTCCAGAAATAAACTGGAATATGTACTCCCCCTCCCTCTGTCAAGCATTTCAGTTTCACTCAACTTGGTCCTCAATGTTCTCCCCTTAGACATGTGAAATAAATATTCCTCCCAGTTCCACTCTGAACTGGCTGCCCTCGAATATTCGTCATGGGCTTGATATTTACCGTTTACACAATCCCTTGTGGTTTCATTGGCTTTCTGAGCAGCTGATATTATCATCCCCTAATTACACTCACCTCTCTCTAGCTGCTGTTTCACTTCCCTCTGAAAATTTTGATAACTCTCCTCATTACTGGAATATACACAACTTTATTTGTCCTTGTGCCATCCCTTGCAGCTTGAACCATACTGTACCATGTATTTCTTGGGCACTTAATTTATTCGAAACAGAGACTTCTTTGGGGAGTATCTGGTGAATTTCCATCATTCTCTCTAATTTATTCCATATTTCTGAATTCCCAGTTCTATGTGAGGGCCATTCCAATAGAATGCTCTGGTCTCCTCTGGGATGAAGGATTTATAGATGGTTGAAATCAGAGTGAGTGTTTGACCTGGGTTATCAGCTTTCTGAGCCTGTCATTGCATGGTCTTAATCTGAGCCATCACAACATCTGTGCTGGGTTATACAAGAGATTCTGATGTTTCTGGAAATATTGAACTGGAGGAATTCAGCAGGTCAGGCAGCATCTATGGAAGGAAATGAACAGTCAACATTTTGAGTCAAGACCATTCATTAGGACTGTATTGAGTATAACCTCTCCTGCTTGTGGACACTTTCCCAATTTCCTGCTTCCTAGTCCAGCACTTTCTAATCTGCTTCATCATCTTCCTCTTCTCCCATTCCCATGCCTGCTATCCAGCGAGCCACACCTGCTGGCATTTTCCTATTTACCTTTCATCTTGCCCATTTTTACATTGTTCAAAATCTTCTACCTGGTTCTCATCAGAGTCTCTCTCTCATCTCTCTGTATGTGTTCCAGCTGTTCACTCAATCTGTTTAGCTCTGCTTACACATTGTCTCACTGTTCTTTGCATTCAGCTGTTTCCTTCTGTAGCTCCACTTTTGTACAATGAATGATTTTTGACAATTAATTTTCTCCCAGAAATACACATGATATAAAATGACTGCGGCTTCATCTCCCTTCTTCCTTAATTCTCATTTCCACAACTGACAAAGTTCCTCTGGGCTCCAGGTTTTAACTCACTTGACTTTGTCCATTCCCTGTTCAACCTTCTTTAGTTTATGATTGTTGTATGCTGTAAGTTCTCTGCTTTGTACAGCTGAACCCTGACAATGCTGTATTGTTCTTCAGCTTTGATTCTAAGATTTTTCAAACATATTTTGAGAGTCTCCTTTGCAAACAAATACTTAAATATAAAGTGACTTGAGCAAGTATACATATCCCCCTCCCCTTTTCTCTCTCTCTCTCTCTCTCTTTGCCCATCACTCTGCCTGTACTCCATCTCCCTCTGGTGCTCCCCTCCCCCTTCCTTTCTCCTAGGCCTCCCGACCCATGACCCTTTCCCTTCTCCAGCTCTGTATCCCTTTTGCCAATCGCCTTTTCAGCTCTTAGCTTCACCCCACCCTCTCCGATCTTCTCCTATGATTTCACATTTCCCCCTCCCCCTCCTACTTTCAAATCTCTTACTATCTTTCTTTTCAGTCAATCCTGACAAAGGGTCTAGGCCCCAAACATCGACAGTGCTTCTTCCTAAAGATGCTGCCTGGCCTGCTGTGTTCCACCAGCATTTTGTGTGTGTTGCTTGAATTTCCTTGTGTTTGCTTTTAAAGAATTTATCTTTTTGTCTCCTGGCAGTCAAAAGTACAGTGACGTTTTTGACTTTTGAAACAGAAAGATAATAATAAGGAATAAAATACAGCTTTCATGGTTTTAATTAACTTAATTCTACTGTTTTGAGTGTAGACAACTAACTTTATAAAATTAAATACTTACAAAGAAATACATCCCAACTGGCAGAACTTCTTGAAATATTTAAATCAGTAGCTAGTCCGAGGGTTCTAAATATAAAGTACAGATCACCGTAAACACACATCCATTTGTTACAGTGTTGTAGGATGATTTGCTAGCTTTGCAAACAGTCAGAATACTAAGTGACAAACCAAGCATTTCTTGAGCTATTTATTATGTAATGGGAATGTGTGTTTAATAATGTGTTAATTGACAGAGTCTATGGGGTGTCCTCTGGTGGAACAGCTTGTTGTACCCATTTTGGGACAGTTCACTCACCTTTGATAGGCAGGCTAAACCAGGTGAGGGTAGCTGGCAGCCTTAAACCCCTTTGACACAGGGACGTGCCTGCCCCAACATGCGAAGTCAGATCTGGCAGACCGGGCAGATGAAGTCTAGAGTGAGATCCAATGGCAGAGAGGGCGGTACTGCAATGTTCCATGGAGAGCGAAGGGCATGACAAGGCATAGAAGATGTCATGGTTATCTATTGCAACCGAGGAGTACCCCAGTTTGTGATGCTTATTTGCACTTCTGGAACTGGATTTCTGAGGTCAAGAAAGTGGAACTGCCCCAGTGCAATGGCTTATCCACTTTAAAAACTCTCCAGCACAGGTTTCCTCATTGGACACGATAGACAACCTCCAGAATTTGAAGGAGATGTTCACTTAATACCTTTACTGATTTTATCACGGTGATTTCAATAAGAGTCAATTAACATCACCACATTTAAAATGTTGGAGGAACTCAGCAAGTCAGGCAGCATCTCTGAAGAAGAATAAATAGTTGACATTTTAGGTAGAGACCCTTCATCAGAACTAGAAAGGAAAGTGGGAAAAGCCAGAATTAGAAAGTGGGAGGGTGGGGTGGGGGACTGGTCACAACATGAGTAGCTGGGAGGTGATAGGTGGAAAAGGTATAGGACTGAAGAAGGAACTTTATAGGAGAGGAGAGTGGACAATGGAACAAAGGTAAGGAGCAGGAGCACAAGAGGTAGGAGATAAGTGAGAAGAGACAGATTAATAGGGGACCAGAATGGTGAACAGAAAAAGACAGAAGGGGGAGGGGGAGAAATTACCAAAAGAAAATTAAATATGAGGTGTAACTCCTCTACCCTGAGAGTAGCCTCATTGTGGCAGTTGAGGAGGCCATGGACTGACATGTGGGAATGGGATTGGGAATGGGGAATGGAATTACATTGGTTGACCATGAGGATATGCTACAAGTTGCGAATGAAGTGAAGCATTCCCCAATCAATATTGGGTCTCACCAATGTAGAGGAAACCACACTGGGAACACCAGATGCAAGAGATGACCTAAAACTCTTTCTTATCTTCTTTGAACTTCCTTGCAGTGCCTCACTCTTTTCCTGTCCATGTTTTGTTAGTATCATTATGAACCTTAACCATTGGCTGTTGACCCTTCCTCCTTCAGAATGTTCTGCAGCTGTTCACTTAAATCCATGATATTGGCACAGCAAACCATCCAAGAAAGATATATACAATAAATAAACCACTGTCACCTTCCTGAACTATAAAATTACTTCTAAGTATTTTTTTTACATTTTTTTCTCCCCACCAGTAGAACTGTGTTACCCATGATACTACAGTCCTGCATCTAGCCACACCACCCAGGGTAATCCACTCCTCCAGCAGAATCAAAAGCCATCAAAGATCTCCTGGGAAAAAAAATACTAATTCCTTTCTAGTGGCCATCCACTGCCAATGCAATTGCATTTTCCTGAACTATGGAGTGTTCACTTTCAGAAAGATGTGTTCCAAGAAACACTCTGGTGAATGGACTACAGTGAGTTTGGCTGTTACTTAACCAGAATCATGTTTAATACCACCAACATATGTCACAAAAATAGTTGACTTTGTGGCAGCAGCACAGTAATAGGGAAAAACATGAATCATAGTAAGTATATATATATAAAACAGTTACATGAAAAAGTAGTGCGGAAATTGAAATTAGAAAGTGGTGAGGTGGTGTTTATGGGTTCAATATCCATTCAGAAATTGGATTATAGAGGGGAAGAAACTGTTCCTGAATCATTGAGAGTGTGCATTCAAGCTTGTGTATCTCCTTCCTGATGGTACAAATGAGGACAACGCCTGATCTAGGTGATAGGGGTCCTTAGTGATGAATGCTGCCTTTTTGAGGCATCGCTCTTTGAAAATCTGAAGCTCGAATTTTGAACTATTCCACTTGATGACAATCCTTATATCAATGCTTCTTCCAGACATACAAAATATGCTAGTTATCACATGAGACCATTTGTAATTTCTATAGGTCTAAGGTGCTCTAGCATTTATTATTTTATTCAACTTAACCAAAATGAATAAAGAATAAAACACCTAGTGATCATCCGTCAACTACCCAATTGACAACCATCTACATCCCCAGTCAAAAACCACCTCTCCTACTTTGTAAACCACCCAGTCCTTAAATTCAAACTCTTAGTTTTCAATCAGTATGCTTGGTCTCTTTTGTTCCAAATTTGTAACTCCTTGTGCTATTAACTCTTTTAATATTTGACAGAACTTTAATGCTTCACAATCATCTGAGTTGAAATAGTCTTAGAAAGCTGGGTTCTTTACGCTGCTGCTGGAAATTCATTTCTGATGAAGCCTCCTTTTCAGCTCAAGAAGGGCATTTAATCAGAGATGAGAATAACTAGAACTGTTAAAATTAACTGAGCTAATAATGTGGTTGTGACTCCTTTCAAATGTTAGTGTCCAATGACCTCATTTAGAAACATTACTGTTTTAAAGCTAGAGAGGAGTAGTCACAGAGGGTCAATATCTATGAGGTGCCAAGATAAATCCATTTCTTTGAGCTTTGTACCTTGATCATCTGGGGAATTGCCACCAAAACAAAAATCAAAATAGTACACTCAGCAAATAAAACAAATATCAAAGTTCAAAGTAGATATGTATGAGTAACAACAGAATCAAAGAATAACTGCTCAGCTTGGGCATTCAGCCAGAATGCAGAAGACAACAAGATGTGCAAGCACAAACAGAAGAAATAATTATAATAAGTAAACAAATGAACAATAATATGAAGATCATGAAATGAAGAGTCCTTGAAAGTGAGTCCATTGGCTCTGGAAACATTTCAATGATGAGGCCCGTGAATTTGAGTGAAGTACTCCCCTTTCCTCACAAGCCTAATGGTTGATTGGTAGTATCTGTTACTGAACCTGGTGGTCTGAATCCTGAGGCACCTGCATCTTCTTCCTGATTACAGCAGTGAGAAGAGTGCACATCCTAGATGGTGGAGGTCCCTGATGATGAATGCTGTTTTCCTGTGACATCATTTCATGTAGATGTGCTCAATGGTTGGGAAGAATTTACCCATGATAGATTGGGCCATATCCATGACTTTTTGCAGGATTTTCTGTTTAAGGGTATGCATTTATTATAGCTGTTTCTGTAACTTGAGTTGTTATTTTTGCTGGGCAAATAAAGCAAAGCATTAATAATAATGATTCCAACAGAGAAGACAAGTAGACCAAACATTTTTCCTTATCACAATTATTTTCTCCTTTAATTTTGTTTGGAACCATTTGCAAGACCCATTGGCAAGAAGTATTTGGATCACATCAATGCCAGTTTATGACCATCTCCAACAAGAGGGAATCTGATTTCCTACCCTTGGCATTCAATATCATTGTCTTCCAGCATGGACATTCCTGGTGGTTGCCATGGACCATTGTCCAGAACTTAACTGAGCCAACATGTAATGCCATGACTACAAGAGCATTTGAGTGGTGAGTAATTCACCTCTGACACCTCAAAGCCTTTTGCACCATTGACAGCATTTGCCAAAAATGCAATTAAATTGAAACATAAGACAACACATCTCCAAGCATGAGCAGCTCTTCCTATAGTAGGGCTAGAATCACATAAAGTTTCTTCCCATTTGGATACTTTAGGCTTTAAGTGGTGGATAAATACAAGAGAGTATATGACTGAGAAAGTGTTCTCAAAACTGTCCACAATGTTAAAAAAAAACACATTCCCTTTGAGAGGTATAAGTTCAAGAGGAGAAGATAAAATTCTGGTGAATTGAATTGGAGCACCTTTGTGGAAAGAAAGTTTCAGGCAATTACATAGGAAAAAACATTCAGAACCAGACTTATTTTTGGAATTGTTTCAATAAACTGAACTAACCTTAAAGAAATCAGATTTTTCATGTAGCAGAGAGCATACAAGTTTAATTTAAAATGACTGGAGAGTCAGCAGGGCAAAATATGAATACATAAACCAAGGAAATCTCAGGGGAGGGGTGTGGCAGGAAGGAAAGCATTAAGTAAAGGCAAGAGAAATCCCAAAGATACAACATTGTTAGAATAATGTTCTCCACAAAAGAGAAATCTGAATTTTTACAGGTAAAACATGTAACGTGCAAAAAGAGCAAGTAATATGCAAAGTAATAAAAGTTCAAAAAATTTATTATGGAAGTACATATATGTTACCACATATAACTCTGAGATTCATAGTCAAGAAAAATGTCTGCATTTTCAAGACAGTGACCAAAGATGTCAAACTATTGTAGCCAGGCGGAACAGAGAATAGTGCCTGTTGTTTCCAACTGGAGAGAAAATAGCGTGGAAACTTCTTCCCCAGCTGGCCTTAAAAGCATGTAGTCCACACATGCTTAGACAATTGTCTAGTCCAGAAGGAGAGAAAGTACTAACATTGCCGATACTTTTGGCTGATTTATTTTAGTGACCATGTGTATTGTGTGAGGTGTGTAGCTCCTTTTGTACATTGCAGGACAGTGTACATCTGTGTGTGAGTCACTGCTTTAGCCTTTTACTTAACTCATTTTGCTGAACTTGGACGTGGTATTTGTATGGTTCATATTAAACTTCCATGTGAACCTGAGGCACTCATCTGCCTTATTATACTGGTGTGGCTACTTTACTTACAAACTTTATTGCACTAGATTTGATCAAATGGTAACGCAGAAGCTGTATTTTGTTTTGAAATCAGGATTGTTGCTCTATGTGCAACATTTTTAACAAAACGTATATTTGTTAATAAAATTTGTTATAACTTTAAACTACATTGTTGAACTGCCTGCCTTAAAGAGGTCCAGAACCTGCCTGCACTACTGACTCAGTATTTACACTATCAAAGCTGAGTCATTTAAATCTGTTAATATAACTTATGGTGGAGCTTCTCTTCCTGTTAGAGGGCAGGTACCACACTTGAAGCTGCATAGTAGCTCTAAATGTTGTTGATTTGCAAAATTAGAAGACCTCTGGCATATAATGTTGGAGCAAAGTCGATGCATATTCAAGGTGGAGTTGCAGTCAGAGTGAGCAGAGCAGAAGAGTTTTGGAGCCTGTTCACCTAAACTGAGAGTAAGTTCGGTTTTATCTAGGTGCTGAAATGGTTTGCAAAGATTGGGTACGGGCCAGAACATGACAGCAAGGTCCAGGCCCTAAGTGTATCAGTGCGCTGGGTCCCGGGTCCTAGCAACCCAGTGTTTGGACAATTCAAGTGCCAGGCCAGACAGATTGGAAAGGCAGAGCATTGTAACTGGAGGTGAGGGTTGAGCCAGTTTTGGTAGCTGCTTTGCGACATTTACTCTGCGCCACGTGGCACTGAGGCTGAGGTCGTATTGTGCTCTGAGCTTCGCGTCTATGGGATCACTTTTGTTCTAAATGCTCTTACTTGCTTTTGTTGTTTGTATGATTTGAACTTTTTTTTTTGCTCTCTGCGCATTGGGTGTTGGTCTTTTTAAAATTGGGTTTTTCCAGGTTTCTTGTTTTGTGGCTGCCTGTATCTCAACGTTGGATAATTTATACATGGTAATAAATGTACTTTGAACTTTGATTATACAAAGCAATATTTGACATGTGTGTGTGTGTGTGTGTGTGTGTGTGTCCATTACAGCAGCACAGAACAAAAGACAAGAAATGGTATTGGTATACGGATGAAGCAGATCAGATGACCAGAGATTACTGTTTGCTATTTTGTACATGAGCTGGATGTAAGTGATGTGTCAACAGTGTCTGCAGTAAAGAAAAGTGTAATAATGGGCTGCAAATAATCCAGTTCAGACCAACTGTGTGTTGTTAATTAGTAAGTGTGTTCTCTGGTCAAATCAGAGTGCCAGCATGATTTTTGAGTATAACTAATTGTACAAGGAAGTCTAATATTCAGGGGACAACCACATTGCAGTTGCTCATTCAACACACTTCTGTATAGAGAGTTGTATTCATAGAGTTCAAGCTTGTCTCCGATGGTTGAGAGTGATATTACATTACAATATGTGATGTTTGCCTGGCATATTTAAATTTTACGATTAAGGACAGCATTGTAATTAAAATGCTTGCAAATGCAGGTAATGGACTTTTGAGTTTTGTGATTGTATTTATGTGATGATTGCAGTAATTTTATTGAACTAGCTAGATGTATTTCAAATCTGAACAGCAGTGTTTTGAGTCATAGTCATTAAAAAGTGAAAGAGGCCCCTTGGCCCATCTAGTCCACGCCGAACCCTTTAAATTGTGAAAGTACATGAAATGTCAGATGTTCTACTTATCAAAAATAGATGATAAATTACACCTGTGCAAGCTGGAGCACTTTCCAAGACATGTATCACTCAATACACAAGGTTATTCATAACTGAGCAGCAACATTTGAGAATACTTTCAAAGCCTTACTACAGAATATCAATAGTTGGAAATTTTGAACTTTGACCTTTTCTAGTTTGGTGCATTACACTGTGAGGCAATAATAAGTACTCCTGCATGGAGGTTAATAGGCCAAATGGGCAGGACAAAATTGCAATTGCACTGCTATAGGCTCCATATTCTATGAAAAAATATACTTGTACACTATTGGAAAAAAATTCAAAATCACCTAGCCAGAGGACTATTCTTCTTTCTTTCTTTTTCCAATATTTTTACTAAATTTTATATTTACAGATACAGAATTCATAAGGATACTTATTATAAATCACAATAAGATAGCACAAAATGCGCTATATATAAATCACAGTGATACAACCACGGTATCCCATATTGATGATCTATCAAATAAAATAAATTGAATGATGAAATACGCTAGTATGGTTAATTATATTATATAAACAATTATATTATATAAACAAATCTATACTCCTTACCAAGACAAAGCTGGTTGGAGAAAGAAAAACAAGAGAAAAAGAAAAGAGTACTTTACCATATAGTATTTTATAATGATAGCCCAGATCTATATTATAACAACAATTCAAAGATTTTTAAAATAGTTCAGAAAGGGTCCCCATAATGTTTGAAAATCTTGGTTAGAATCGGAAATCAAACAACAAATCTTCTGTAGATTTAACCATAACATCACATAGCCCTTGAGCATGTGTTGGGGGGGGGGGGGGGGGCAATCTCCTTCCATTTAAGCAAGGACTACTCTTCAATGCACTTTCTCAGTGGTTCCATGAACTGACTACAAATTCTAAAGATATAGGTATGAGTTCACCAGGTTCAGATCCAGTGAATCAAATGCCAGGGACTGGTTGTAAATTAAGAATTAATTGTCAGCTTGTATGCTTCTGTAATGGCTGTTGTGAGAACATGCTTGTTTTGGATGTAGTGAGGTTTGTTTTGAGGAGATGGTAATGGTGTTGTGGTAGCCAGTGAGGACACAGCATACAGCTTTTGTTTATGCACATGGCTCTAGAATATTGTTGAAAAAGGTCTCTGTCGCTGAGAAAATAGCAAAGAATAAAACTTGTAAAACGTGTTGCTCTGAGATAATTGTGGTTATTATATTTCACTTGAATTAAATTTAATTTCTCTTTTTAATAAAACTCAAACATTGAACACTACTTAAGGCACAGGTTTCTGCTGTCTCTTAATACCACCTATTCTTTTTGTAAATGAAGGCAGTTTGCCAAAGTCTCCCATTTCCATCTGACTTGAGGCAACGGTTTCCAGTTTTCCCATGGTTCCAACCCATTCGTATGACTGAGGATGAAACCCTCAGCTTTCCAACCTTCTTCTATTTTACAGTGCCAGTCCTCAGAGTCCCTGCCTGTTCATGATGCAGTACAGGTTTTCATGCATTTTACATGCACAAACCTATCACCAACACAGTGACAAAGCAATGCTTCTCCAAATGCACCAAGTTGCCTCTATCCCCTGGCCACAGATTCCATTTGGATCTTTACCCATCGCCAGTCCCAATCTCCAAACCAAGTCTCTAGCTTAATGACTGAAACCCATGTTTCCAATTGAAAGGATATAGAACTGAAGTCTGGATTGTGGGGACAATTGACTTCCTGCTGCAATACTCATCTTGCCGATATTTTTGGGTGCACTTGAACTCCCGGGCCTATATTGTCACTGATAAGTCTCCCACTATGACATGTCTAGGGGTTCCGCAATGTTCACCCCACTATGTGTCGCTCTGAGGCCGAGGTGGAGGCCTGCTCTGGGTTTCATGTCTGCAAGTCCCATGATATTTACTCTGCTATGTGCTGCTGAGGCGGAGGCCTGCTCTGGGTTTCATGTCTGCAAGTCCCGTGATATTTACTCTGCTCTGTGCTGCTGAGACAGTGGCCTGCTCTGGGTTTCATGTCTGCAAGTCCCGTGATATTTACTCTGCTCTGTGCTGCTGAGGCGGAGGCCTGCTCTGGGTTTCATGTCTGCAAGTCCCGTGATATTTACTCTGCTCTGTGCTGCTGAGGCGGAGGCCTGCTCTGGGTTTCATGTCTGCAAGTCCCGTGATATTTACTCTGCTCTGTGCTGCTGAGGCAGTGGCCTGCTCTGGGTTTCATGTCTGCAAGTCCCGTGATATTTACTCTGCTCTGTGCTGCTGAGGCGGAGGCCTGCTCTGGGTTTCATGTCTGCAAGTCCCGTGATATTTACTCTGCTCTGTGCTGCTGAGGCAGTGGCCTGCTCTGGGT
This sequence comes from Hypanus sabinus, assembly GCF_030144855.1. NCBI lineage: Eukaryota > Metazoa > Chordata > Chondrichthyes > Myliobatiformes > Dasyatidae > Hypanus > Hypanus sabinus. Next base: position 123,585,617 of record NC_082710.1, read on the forward strand.
TTCATGTCTGCAAGTCCCGTGATATTTACTCTGCTCTGTGCTGCTGAGGCAGTGGCCTGCTCTGGGTTTCGTGTCTGCAAGTCCTGTGATATTTACTCTGCTCTGTGCTGCTGAGGCAGTGGCCTGCTCTGGGTTTCATGTCTGCAAGTCCCGTGATATTTACTCTGCTCTGTGCTGCTGAGGCAGTGGCCTGCTCTGGGTTTCATGTCTGCAAGTCCCGTGATATTTACTCTGCTCTGTGCTGCTGAGGCAGTGGCCTGCTCTGATCGCTCTGGGCTTTGTGTCAGAGGACTCACTTTCCAAAGGTTTGAAAAATACAATTTAATGTCAGAGAAATGTATACAATATTCATCCTGCTGCTTCTTCTAAATGCTTTTGTTCTAAACGCTATTCGCTTACTTTTATCACATGCACATTTTTTTTTTCTTTGGGTGTTTTTCAAGTTTTGTTTCTGTGGGTTCTTTTGGGTTTCTTGTTTGTAGTTGTGTTAAGGAGATGAATCTCAAGGTTCTATAATGTACACATACTTTAGTAGTAAATATACTTTGAACTTCAAAGTTTGGATCAGAACCATGTTTAAAATCACTGGCATGTGTCAGGAAATTGCTTTGCAGCAGCAGCACATTGCAATTCATAATAATAAAGAACTATTGATTGCAATAAGAAATACACATCAAAAATAAATTAAATAAGTAGTGCAAACTAAAAGAATAAAATAGGTAGAGCACATTGGTTCATTGTCCATTCAGAAATCTGATGGCGGATGGGAACAAGTTGTAATTAAACCATTCAGTGTGTGTCTTCAGGCTCCTGTACTTCCTCCTTGATGGTAGCAATGCGAAGTGGGCAGGCCCAGGGTGATAAGGGTCGTTAATGTTGGAGGCTCCCTTCTTGGTGGATAACCTTTAGAAGAGGTTCTTGGTATTTGGGAGGAAAGTGCACATGAAGCTGACTGAGTTTGCCACCATTTCAGCCCTGCAGAAAAGCCTCTGACTATCCACACAATTAATGCCTCTCATCATCTTGTACACCTCTATCAGGTCACCTCTCATCTCTTTTGCTCTAAGGAGAAAAGGTTGAGTTCACTCAACCTATTCTCATAAGGCATGCTCCCCAATCCAGGCAGCATACTTGTAAATCTCCTCTGCACCTTTTCTATGGCTTCCACATCCTTCCTGTAGTGAGGTGACCAGAACTGAGCACAGTACTCTAAATAGGATCTGACCAGTGTCCTATATGGCAGCAACATTACCTCCCAGCTCCTAAATTCAATTCCACAATTGATGAAGGCCAATGCACTATACGTCTTCTTAACCACAGAGTTAACCTACGCAACTGCTTTGAGGATCCCATGGACTTGGACCCCAAGATCCTCCACACTGCCAAGAGTCTTACTATTAATACTATATTCTGCCATCATATTTGACCTACCAGAATGAACCACTTCACACTTATCTGGGTTGAACTCCATCTGCCACTTCTCAGCCCTGTTTTGCATCCTCTCAAAGTCCCACTGTAACCTTTGACAGCCCTCCGCACTATCCACAACACCTCCAACCTTTGTGTCATCAGCAAATTACTATCCCATCCCTCCACTTCATCATCCAGGTCATTTATAAAAATCACAAAGAGTAAGGATCCCAGAATAGATCCCTGAGGCACTCCACTGGTGACCAACCTCCATGCAGAGTATGACCTGTCCACAACCACAATTTGATTTCTGTGGGCAAGCCAGTTCTGGATACACAAAGCAATGTCCACTTGGATCCCATGCCTCCTTACTTTCCCAATAAGCTTTGCTAAAATTCATGTGCACTACATCTACTGCTTTTCCTTCATCAAAATGCTTAGCCACATCCTCAAAAAATTCAATCAGGCTTGCAAGGCATGACTTGCCCTTGACAAGGCCATACTGACAACTCTTAATCATATTATACCTCTCCAAATGTTCATAAATCCTGCTTCTCAGGATCTTCATCAATTTACCAACCACTGTGGTAAGACTCACTAGTCTATAATTTCCTGGGCTATCTCTACTCCCTTTCTTGAATAAAGGAACAACATACGCAACTCTGCAATCCTCCAGAACCTCTGCCATCCCCATTGATGATGTAAAGATAATTGCCAGAGGCTCAGCACAGTAGACTGGGGTACATTTCGTCCAGTCCCTGCGACTTATCCAACTTGATGCTTTCCAAAAGCACCAGCACATCTTATTCTTAATATCTACATGCTCAAGCTTCTCAGTCTGCTGCAAGTCATCACTACAATGACTAAGATCCTTTTCCATAGTGAAGACTGAAATAAAGTATTCATTAAGTACCTCTGCTATTTCCTCTGGTTCCATACACACTTACCCACTGTCACATTTGATTGGTCCTATTCTTTCACATCTTATCCTCTTGCTCTTCACATACTTGTAGAATGCCTTGGGGTTTTCCTTACTTCTGCCCGTCAAGGCCTTCTCATGGCCCATTCTGGCTCTCCTAATTTCCTTCTTAAGCTCCTTCCTAGTAGCCTTATAATCTTCTACATCTCTAACATTACCTACCTCTCTGAAACTTTTGTAAGCTTTTCTTTTCTTCTTGACTAGATTTAGCATAGCCGTGGTGTACAAAACACTATGGTTTCTGTACCCTACCATAACTTCACTGTCTCATTGGAACGTACCTATAAAGGACTCTACACAAATATCCCCTGAATATTTGCCACTTTTTTCTGTACTTTTCCCTGAGAACATCTCTTTCCAATTTAAGCCTCCAATGTCCTACCTGATAGTGTCATAATTCCCCTTACTCCAATTAAACACTTTTCTAACTTGTCTGTTCCTATCTCTCTCCAATGCTATTGTAAAGGAGATAGAATTATGATCACTATCTCCAAAATGCTCTCCCACTGAGAGATCTGACACCTGACCAACTTCATTTTCCAATACCAAGTTAAGTATGGCCTCTCCTCTAGTAAGCTTATCTATATATTGTGTCAAGAAGCATTCCTGAACACAACTAACAAACTCGACTCCATCTAAACCCCTTTGTTCTATGGCGATGCCAATTGATATTTTGGAAATTAAAATCTCTCATCACGCCAACTCTGTTGTTATTACACCTTTCCAAGATCTGCTTCCCTATCTGTTCCTCGATATCCCTGTTACTATTGGGTAGCCTATAAAAAACACCCAGTAAAGTTATTGACCCCTTCCTGTTCCTAAAGTCCACCCACAAAGTCTCCATAGACAATCTCTCCATGGCATCCACCTTTTCTGCAGCCATGACACTGTCTCTGATCAACAGTGCCACACCCCCACCTCTTTTGCCTCCCTCCCTTTCTTTCCTGAAACAACTAAAACCCGGCACTTGAAGTAACCATTCCTGTCCCTGAACCATCAAAGTCTCTGTAATGGCCATCACATCATATCTTCAAGTACTGATCCACGCTCTAAGCTCAATCGCTTTGTTCACAACACTCCTTGTATTAAAATAGACACACCTCCAGCCTTCAGTCTGAGTGCATCCCTTCTCTATCACCTGCCTATCCTCCCTCTCGCACTGTCTACAAGCTTTCTCTATTTGTGAGCTAACCTTCTCTTCCCCAGTCTCTTCAGTTCGGTTCCCACCCCCCAACAATTCTAGTTTAAACTCTCCCCAGTAGCCTAAGCATACCTCCCCATCAGGATATTGGTTCCCTGGGATTCAAGTGCAACTTGTCCTTTTTGTACAGGTCACACCTGCCTCAAAAGTGATCCCAATGATCCAGAAAGCTGAATCCCTGCCCCTCAGCCACGCATTTATCCTCCACCTCATCCTATTCCTATTCTCACTGTCACATGGCACAAGCAGTCATCACGAGATTACTACCTTTGCAGTCTTTCTTCTCATCTTCCTTCCTAACTGCCTGTAGTCTTTTTTCAGGAACTCTTCCCTTTTCCAACCTATGTCATTGGTACCAATATGCACCACAACCAATATGTATCCTACTTCCCCAATCTACATATTAAAATCCCCCATGTATTTTTCAATCTCATTGCATTTTTGCAGTCCTTACCCTGGTTATTGTTTGTAGGCTTGGATACAAGTCTTGTCAGGGACATATTATCGTTGCAGTTCCTTTGCTCAATCCACAATGACTCAACATCTTCCAATCCCATTTCACCTCTTTCTAAGCATTTGATTTACCAACAGAGCCATGCCACCCCCCTGCCCAACTGCTTGCACTTCTGATACAATAGGTATCCTTGGATGTTAAGCTCCCAAGTATAATCTCCTTTCAGCCGCACGAAGACCGCGTGTGTATGTGTGAGCCATATGTCCAGAGATGGTGTGCTCCGGGGGGAGGGGGGGTTGGTTAAACATTTACCTGCATGCAATTTGTTAACCAAGTCTGCTTCGGAAGACCCGATGCGGGTCGGATTTGCCCAGAGATGCCCACGATATCATAACTGCCGATCTCTAACTGCACTGCAGGATTGCCTACCTTATTCCATATATTGTGTGCATTCAAATATACCACTTTCAGTACTGTATACATCCCCCTTTTTGATTTTGTTCTCCTGTTACACTGTAACTAACTTCACTGACTGCAATTTTGCCCTATCAGTTGCCTGTCTTTTTTGACACCACACACTGCTTCAGCTTGCAAATCAACAGCCTTGTCCTCTGGAACGTGTACCTGCTCACACTTTTCACCAAAAATTCCTCCATGGGGACTGGCAAGTATTTCCTCAACTTACTCTTCGTGAAGTTCACAACCAATGTCTTGTTCTTACAGATGTTTAGTGGAAGGTGTTGTATAACCACCCAACCAGCTCATCCATCTCACTCTTGTACGCCTCCTTGGCACCAACTGAAATTTTGCCAACAATGATTGTGTCATTGGCAAATTTATAGATGCTGTTTAAGCTGTTCTTAGCCACACATTCATGGGTGTAGAGAGTACTGAGGGAACGATGGTGTTGAAAACTGAGCTGTAATCAATAAACAGCAGCCCGATCTAGGTATTGCTATTATCCAGGTGTTCCAAGGCACAGTGGAGAGCCAGTAAAAGATCGCATCCACTGTAGTCCTATTGTGGTGAAAGACAGATTGCAGTGGGTCCAGGTGCTTGCTTAGACAGGAGCTGATTCTGGCCATGATCAACCTACAAAGCACTTCATCACAGTGGATGTGAGTGCAAGTGGGCGATAGTTGTTGAGGCAGCTCACCCTGCTGTTCTTGGGCACAGGTATGATGGTCAACCTTGTGAAGCAGGGTGGGAACCTCCGAATGCAGCGATAAGAGATTGGAAATATCCTTGAACACTCCTGCCAGTTGGTTGGCACAGGTTTTCAGTGCTCTTCCAACTGTACCAGCAGGGCCTGATGTCTTGCGAGTATTCCTCCTCTTAAGTCCTCTGAGACAGAAATCACAGAGTCACTGGACACTGCAGGGATTTGCACAGGTGTAGTTTTATTCTCTCTTTTAAAGCATGCATGAAAAACATTTGACCAATTTTGGAGTGAAGCATCAAAGCCATTCATACTTGCTTTCACCTTGTAGGAAATAAAGGTCTGCAAATCCTGCTGGCATTCACTTGCATCTGATTCATTGCTAACTTCAATCAGAATTTTTTTCCACTCTTAAAATACTGTAGACTTCTGTAGGTTGTATCTAAACTTGTATAGTTCTGAATCACCGGTCTTGAATTGCACAGATTTAGCCTTCAGCAAATAATGAATCTCTTGGTTTATCCTCAGCTTTCTGTTTGGGTTTTTATGCATGATTTTTGTTTGCATTTTTATAATGTACTAAGCTGTTGCAGCTTGAGAGAAGTGACCTACTATCAAATAAATAAAAGGAAATGCTCCAGAAAGAAGAAATTATATTTGTGCTTTATGAGAAAATTCTACTTGAAACATCTACACATTATTCTTGCCTTTTCACTGGACTTTTCATCCTACTTTTCATCCTCTTTTGGAAGAGGACAACGAGGCTTCAGAGGGAGTGCGGCGGCGGCCATTTTCAAATTGTCCAATTGCTTCTCAGAACGGAGTTCTGAGAGGCGGGACTGCGCAGGCACGTGAAGGAGGCCTGGGAAGGAGGGAAGATATATAAAGGAGATACTGAGTGAGGTAGTTCTCTTTTGGAAGAGGACAGCGAGGCCTGAGAGGGAGTGCGGCGGTGGCCATTTTCAAATTGTCCAATTGCTTCTCATATCGGAGTTCTGAGAGGTGGGACTGTGCAGGCGCGTGAAGGAGGCCCGGGAAGGAGGGAAGATATATAAAGAACGCTGCCTTAAGAAGCGGGCAGCTTCGTTTGCGGGCAGCGGAGTGAGCCGGGTGCAGAGTGTAGGGCTTGGGCTCAGAGGGCTTAGGCAGAAGAGGGCACAGTAGGCTTATCTTTTAGTTCTTGTATTTTCAGTTATTTGGGAGGTATGAGTGTGAGGGCAGCTTGTTGTTCTCGGTGTCGGATGTGGAAGATCCTGGAGTCTCCGAGCCTCCCAGACGTCCACATCTGCGCCAGGTGCGCCGAACTGCAGCTCCTGAGGGACCGAGTTAGGGAACTGGAGCTGCAGATCGATGACCTTCGCCTGGTCAGGGAGAGTGAGGAGGTGATAGAGAGGAGTTACAGGCAGGTGGTCACTCTGGGACCACGGGAGGCAGATAGGTGGGTTACAGTCAGGAAGGGGAAGAGGCAGGTACTAGAGAGTACCCAGTGGCTGTACCCCTTGACAATAAGTACTCATGTTTGAGTACTGTTGGGGGGGACAGCCTACCTGGTGGGAGTGACAGTGGCCGAGCCTCCGGCACAGAGGACGGCCCTGTAGCTCAGAAGGGTAGGGTTAGAAGAAAGAGGTCCATAGTAATAGGGGACTCAATAGTCAGGGGCTCAGACAGGCGTTTCTGTGGAGGTGACCGGGAGTCCCGGATGGTAATTTGCCTCCCTGGTGCCAGGGTTCGGAACGTTTCTGATCGTGTCCAAGATATCCTGAAGTGGGAGGGTGAGGAGCCAGAGGTCGTGGTACATGTAGGTACCAATGACATAGGAAGGAAAGGGGAAGAGGTCCTGAAACAAGAGTATAGGGAGTTAGGAAGGCAGTTAAGAAGAAGGACCGCAAAGGTAGTAATCTCGGGATTACTGCCTGTGCCGCGCGACAGTGAGAGTAGGAATAGAATTAGGTGGAGGATGAATGCGTGGCTGTGGGATTGGAGCAGGGGGCAGGGATTCAAGTTTCTAGATCATTGGGACCTCTTCTGGGGCAGGAGTGACCTGTTCAAGAAGGACGGGTTACACTTGAATCATGGGGGGACCAATATCCTAGCGGGGAGGTTTGCTAGGGCTACAGGGCGGACTTTAAACTAGTAAGATGGGGGGGGGCGGGAGACTATTTGAGGAGACTATGGGAGAGGAGGTTAGTTCACCAGTAGAGCAAGTAAATAGACAGTGTGTGAGTGAGGAAAGGCAGGTGATGGAGAAGGGATGCGCTCAGCCCAAAGATGTAGGGGAGAAGAAAGAAAAGGATAATAAATTTGAATGCATTGTTAGGGATGGAAAGAGAGGAGGAGATGGAGAGTATCTTAAATGTATCTATTTTAATGCTAGGAGCATTGTAAGAAAGGTGAATGAGCTTAAAGCGTGGATTGATACCTGGAATTATGATGTTGTAGCTATTAGTGAAACATGGTTGCAGGAAGGGTGTGATTGGCAACTAAATATTCCTGGATTTAGTTGCTTCAGGTGTGATAGAGTAGGAGGGGCCAGAGGAGGAGGTGCTGCATTGCTTGTCCGAGAAAATCTTATGGCGGTACTTTGGAAGGATAGATTAGAGAGCTCCTCTAGGGAGGCCATTTGGGTGGAATTGAAGAATGGGAAAGGTGCAGTAACACTGATAGGAGTGTATTATAGGCCACCTAATGGGGCGCGTGAGTTGGAAGAGCAAGTGTGTAAGGAGATAGCAGATATTTGTAGTAAACACAAGGTGGTGATTGTGGGAGATTTTAATTTTCCACACGTAGACTGGAAAGCTCATTCTGTAAAAGGGCTGGATGGTTTAGAGTTTGTGAAATGTGTGCAGGATAGTTTTTTGCAACAATACATAGAAGTACCGACTAGAGATGGGACAGTGTTGGATCTCCTGTTAGGGAATGCGATAGGTCAGCTGACAGATGTATGTGCTGGGGAGCACTTCGGGTCCAGTGATCACAATAGCATTAGCTTCAATATAATTATGGAGAAGGACAGGACTGGACCTAGAGTTGAGATTTTTGATTGGAGAAAGGCTAACTTTGAGGGGATGCGAAGGGATTTAGAGAGAGTGGATTGGGTCAAGTTGTTTTATGGGGAGGATGTAAGAGAGAAATGGAGGTTATTTAAGGGTGAAATTATGAGGGTACAGAATCTTTATGATCCTGTTAGGGTGAAAGGAAAGGTTAAAGGTTTGAGAGCATCATGGTTTTCAAGGGATATTAGCAATTTGGTTCAGAAAAAGAGGGATGTCTACAATAGATATAGGCAGCATGGAGTAAAGGAATTGCTCGAGGAATATAAAGAATGTAAAAGGAATCTTAAGAAAGAGATTAGAAAAGCTAAAAGAAGATACGAGGTTGGTTTGGCAAATAAGGTGAAAGTAAATCCAAAAGGTTTCTACAGTTATATTAAAAGCAAGAGAATAGTGAGGGATAAAATTGGCCCCTTAGAGAATCAGAGTGGTCAGCTATGTGTGGAACCGAAGGAGATGGGAGAGATTTTGAATGATTTCTTCTCTTCGGTATTCACTAAGGAGAAGGATATTGAATTGTCTAAGGTGTGGGAAACAAGTAAGGAAGTTATGGAACTTATGACAATTAAAGAGGTGGAGGTACTGGCGCTTTTAAGAAATTTAAAAGTGGATAAATCTCCGGGTCCTGACAGGATATTCCCCAGGACCTTGAGGGAAGTTTGTGTAGAAATAGCAGGAGCTCTGACGGAGATCTTCAATATGTCATTAGAAACGGGGATTGTGCCGGAGGATTGGCGTATTGCTCATGTGGTTCCATTGTTTAAAAAGGGTTCTAGAAGGAAGCCTAGCAATTATAGACCTGTCAGTTTGACATCAGTGGTGGGTAAATTAATGGAAAGTATTCTTAGAGATAGTATTTATAATTATCTGGATAGACGGGATCTGATTAGAAGTAGCCAGCATGGATTTGTGCGTGGAAGGTCATGTTTGACAAACCTTATTGAATTTTTTGAAGAAGTTACGAGGAATGTTGATGAGGGTAAGGCAGTGGATGTAGTCTATATGTACTTCAGCAAAGCCTTTGACAAAGTTCCACATGGAAGGTTAGTTAAGAAGGTTCAGTCGTTAGGTATTAATGCTGGAGTAATAAAATGGATTCAACAGTGGCTAGATGGGAAATGCCAGAGAGTAGTGGTGGATAATTGTTTATCGGGATGGAGGCCGGTGACTAGCGGGGTGCCTCAGGGATCTGTTTTGGGCCCAATGTTGTTTGTAATATACATAAATGATCTGGATGATGTGGTGGTAAATTGGATTAGTAAGTATGCCGATGATACTAAGGTAGGAGGTGTTGTGGATAATGAGGTGGATTTTCAAAGCTTGCAGGGAGATTTATGCCGGTTAGAAGAATGGGCTGAATGTTGGCAGATGGAGTTTAATGCTGAGAAGTGTGAGGTTCTACATTTTGGCAGGAATAATCCAAATAGAACATACAGAGTAAATGGTAGGGCATTGAGGAATGCAGAGGAACAGAGAGGTCTAGGAATAACTGTGCATAGTTCCCTGAAAGTGGAGTCTCATGTAGATAGGGTGGTGAAGAGGGCTTTTGGAACACTGGCCTTTATAAATCAAAGCATTGAGTACAGAAGTTGGGATGTAATGCTAAAGTTGTACAAGGCATTGGTAAGGCCAAATTTGGAATATTGTGTGCAGTTCTGGTCACCGAATTATAGGAAAGATATCAATAAATTAGAGAGAGTGCAGAGACGATTTACTAGGATGTTACCTGGGTTTCAGCAATTAAGTTACAGAGAAAGGTTGAACAAGTTAGGTCTCTATTCATTGGAGCGTAGAAGGTTGAGGGGGGATTTGATCGAGGTATTTAAAATTTTGAGAGGGATAGATAGAGTTGACGTGAACAGGATGTTTCCATTGAGAGTAGGGGAGATTCAAACTAGAGGACATGATTTGAGAGTTAGGGGGCAGAAGTTTAAGGGAAACACGAGGGGGTATTTCTTTACTCAAAGAGTGATAGCTGTGTGGAATGAGCTTCCTGTAGAAGTAGTAGAGGCCAGTTCAGTTGTGTCATTTAAGGTAAAATTGGATAGGTATATGGACAGGAAAGGAGTGGAGGGTTATGGGCTGAGTGCGGGTAGGTGGGACTAGGTGAGATTAAGGGTTCGGCACGGACTAGGAGGGCCAAGATGGCCTGTTTCCGTGCTGTGATTGTTATATGGTTATATACTGAATTTGATATTTATTCCTGATGAAGAAAATTTAGTTCCTTCCCCCATTTTTGAGCAAAATTTGCTTCTGAGGAAAGATGGCTTCTTGGACTATAAGAAAATATAACATGTGGGTCTAATTTGTGAGAACTAATCCAGACAATTTTGGTGGTCATATTGAGATTTGTCCCTGCACTAAGAAGGTTTCTGCATTCTGAAGCACTCATTCATTGGCTTTTCTTGTTCTAAAGCATTTAATAAATCTCTGCTCTTTCTGCATTTAGAAACCAAGGAAGGGCCATTTACCATGAATGAAGTAATATGACTAGTTTTCAGTCAATAGCCTTGAAACATACAGTAATGTCAACTTTCCAAAGCAAGTATGATTGATAATATATGAAAGAATAGATTAAGTTAACAAACATGCATTAAGTGTTTTGACATTATGTGAAAACTAAGTAATGGGAATGTGTGCATTCTCCTTTGAAATCATTCATGTGCCATACGGGACTTTCAAACCTGACTGTAAGTAACTGGCTTCCATTATATAAAAGTTGATTTGCCTGTATCTTTGTTTAGTATATCTGCTAAATAAATAAAATGTAAAATTTACATGAATAGATTATTTTTAACAATATTGTTTGTTAAAGATGCAAATAATTGGTCACAGATTGAATAACAAATATTGAAGAGGAAACAACACATTGTGCAAAATTTAGTGCAGACGACTGCAAAATTGAACATTCCTACAAAACCAATAGATTTTTTACTTGCCAATCCCCATCACTCCTGAGGACTCTTCTTCCCTCCTGATCTTTGGAAGCGAAGAACTCACCATCACGTTACTATTCTACAGTTTAAGGGACAGATAGAGCAATGGCAAGCTGATTCTACACCCATCCCCAGCCCCTCCAAAAACGGTAATTTATCCAGAACAATGCAATGGGATATATCACTTGTCACTAGGCCAAAACTATGTGAAAATATTTAGAATGGAATAATAATAAATCACTACCAGATCAACGTACTAGCTCTCTCTTCCTTTGTAACTATTCCAGGTAGAGGTTTTATAATGGTGAACTTATTCTATATATTTATACAAACAGCTTTGACTTTAAATCTTAGTATCATGTCTTGAAAAACCTTGACTTTTTCAATCTGTAGAACATGGAATATAGAATATTACAGCACAGTACAGGCCCTTTGGAATGTAGTCCAACATAGTTTATTGTGCTGACCTTTTAACTTGTTCTAAGATCAATCTAACCCTTCTCTCCTACATGGCTGATTTTTCTATCATCCATGCTCCTATTTAAGAGTTTCTTCTATGCCCATAATGTATCTGCCAATTTCCCTCAAAGCCTGTTCCAAAGTGCAGAGATCTGGGGTATTTCCACTCTTTATCCTTTTTTGCAGTAAAGAGAAACAGTGAAGCCAAAAGGGTTTTTAAATTCATTATTATAGAAAAGGAGGACAGTAAACATGTCTGCTAGATTATCTACAGAAGTGATAATTTGACGTCCACACCACAGTACGGCCTCAGGAACACTTACCCATTAAGAGGGATTCAGACTGTGCAGCACCTACTTATTTTTCCAGAGCATCTTGCACTTAATCAGGAACATTAATTCAGAGCGCAGAAGTGGATAACAAACATCAGAACTCAGCTACACCTCAGATCTCATTTCCATCTGATTTTCATGTCAAATCATGAAATAAATGCAGACACAGTTAATCTGAAGTTGTACAGTAAACACTGCAAATATTCAGAATTTCAGGCAGTACTTACTGAGAATGAAGCCAAGCTAACAAAGTGAAACCATTAAGTGGCTGAGCTCCTTCTCTATATATTCAAGGGATATGGCAAGCATGGATCTCTTTTTGAAATGAAAGAAATAGAATTTTTTTTGAAGAATAACGTTGTTATTTTCATTGGAGACAATGAGTCTAATTTGAACCATGCACATTCCACAATATCAATCTATGTTGTATTTTAGTGGTATGTTCTTCTTGATCATTAAACACTTCTAATCCCATTTAAATTAGTATAAGTAGATCAAAATAAATCATTTTACTTATTCCATTTGACTGATGGTTAATTAAATAAATAGACTAAAAACCTATAATATGCTATATAGTGCATTATAATAATAGATGCATTATAAAATGTTACTTGATTACATTTTAATGGCTCTGCCTGACTTACCTGAAAATTTAGAGCATCTCACCAACAATAAAATTGAGCGAACTAGAAGTACTGGTGAGATATCTTATGTTTAGGAAAAACTGTAACACATTTTAATGAACTCGAAAACTTGAACACAAAAGCATGTTAAAAAACCCTTTATGTAATTATATCATCATGTCAGAGTAGCCTCTAAAAGTGAAACTCAGACCCCATTTTAGCGGTTGTGAATTACGTACATTTCCACCAATTATGTTACCCTACGCAGGCAACTGAACTCTAGTTGCAATGGAACCATTTGGAGCAAACCTACAGGAACTTCTGCAGTTCAACCCTATTACCACTCTGTTATTCCCTGTTAGTGCCAAATCCAGACTGATTCAGACAAACTCAAGATGACAGGATGACATTTGGCTTATTATTTTGCACTTGTTCATTGGCAGGTCCGTCCAAAATAATGAGCTCTGCATTCTTCTCTGCAACTTGTCTATTGACCAGCTTAGAGATTAAATCTCATTGGTGCTAATCTTGGCAGAAGTTGGCTTGACAGAGTAAATTAAACATGCAAACATCATGAAGTGGCATTAGAGCCATTTATGTACAATTGATATTAACATGACTGAACATGCCTTGTATTCAAAACGAACTTTGTAATGCTATTATTCACATGATGCCTATTTATATCCATTCCAAAATAAACTTTAGCAAGTCACCTCCATAGGACAATTGTTATTTAAGACTTAGTAGAAGTACAAGCAAGTTGTACTAATTGGTTAATTAAGGGGACATCTGTCAGATGTCCTGGAAGCAGGCTATATGACAGCGTAACATGGTCAAGCTCTTCGCAAGTTCTTCAGGCTGGGTTCAATAGAAGAGGATGGCTGTTTTCTCCACCATTTAGGTACTGATACTCAATGGATGTCCTAATGTGTTTGCATTATGACAGCCACAATGCCCATATCCAACCATTGAGAAAAGGTCATGAAGCTTCGAGGCTTCCTGATGCTCATTTGTGAAGGCCCTATTGTTCTTTAGAAATACATTTCATCAAGACCTCTGTGATAATCAATATGTTCCAAGGCTCAGGCTATTGAAGACAATCATCACTGAGTCAGCTGGTACTGGGTTAGGTGAAGCTTTAAAAAGAAAATGAATTTTGACCAGGAAGAGGAAGGCAGGTGTCTATATTGCTTGATTTGCACAACAGAACATCAGCCATTTAAGTTTCTGGGTATTAATGTTGGATATCCTGTTCTGGGTCCAACATATAAATACAATTTCTGAAAGACATGCCAACAACTTTACTTACTTGGAAGCTTGAGGAGTTTCACAATGTCACTAACCACTCTAACAAATTCTACAGATGTACTGTTGGAAGTATCCAGATTGGTACCTTCATAATCTAAACAGCAGCCCAATACATCACTCGCTCATCTCTCTCACTACTCGCAATGTTAATCTGCATGAAGCACTGGCTCATGAAGACAACATCTAGAATCAAAGATTTCCGCTTGGGCCATGCCATCTTCTTGTAGCTATCACCAAGTAGCAGGTGGAGAAGCTTGAAGTACCACACTACAAATTTCAATAACAGTTACTTCTCTTTTACAGTTTGGTTCTTAAACCAACCTACACAATTTAATCACGGCCTCAGTAGAGCAACGTCATGACCACTTTGATCATGTTGCAGTACAATGAACTTCAAATGACTTTTGTTTTAATTGTGTTCTTGAATTATTTTGTACAATTTATGTTTAATTCATGTTCATCTTGTGAATTTTGAGTCTCTGGTGTGCCAGTGATGCTGCATCAAGTAAGTTTTCCATTTCGTCTGAGTGTACGTGTGCTTGTACATACATATGACAATAAACTGACTTTGACAATGACTTTGAATAAGAGTTCACGAGGCACTTTACTTCCACAATGCACAGCTTATTGCTGATTATAAGAAGGAATTCTCACGAGGGCCAAGTTTTCAGAAACTTCACAATTTATCCATCCTCAGCGAAACTGTTGGATATATTTAACAGCCTGAACTTCCCAAAGGAATAACTCTCAAGGAATAAGGACTTATTCCTTGAAATACTGACGTCTGTAGTTGACATCTCCAGCTACAGATGTCAGGAGAGTAATTTATCGAGTTGAGGGGCATGAGACAGAGCTTGCTAAGCCAAAGTCGGTATGAATGGATCCCTACTTCAATTGTTCCAATAAATTTCAGCTTCTTGATATTTCTCGATGAGTGATACCTTGTTTAAGGAACAATTCTCTATTTGGAATATATTTCCCTACGACAATCACCTTCTTGCAAGTCTAAGCAGTAGTATGTCACTCATGAGGTACTGTGAGAGGATATGAAATTTCATTCCATTTTGTCAGGGATTGTCATTCTTAGAGGAAGCAAGTTAAATAAGCTCCAGTCCGCCTCTTCCCGCAGGTGAGGGAGGGTGCGGGGGGTTGGTATTCAGAAATGTCCTACCTCCCTGCTGTTCCTTATTAACCAGAACTTACATGACTCATTGAGTAACTGAGTGAATTTCTCTCTTTTCTGCTTCTTCCATCTCCTCTATAGCAGGCAGAGGTTCTGTTCTTTCTCTCCGATTACCATGAAAAATATGCCTTTAAGGTCTGAAGCCCTTCATTGGTTATTGCACAAGAAGGTGATGGGAAGATGAAGGGGCTTCTTTACCTAACAAAAGCAATAGTGTTGATTTAAGTGTCAGTTTTACCTAACTTTCTATGCCCCCCCCCCAAGTGATATACAGTTATGTTAAGTTCCGATAATCATCAGTAGATATTAGTTGGATAATGAATTTCATCATCTGATTTTCACCTGGCTGACTGGTCTGTCAAGGATAATAGTGCAGAAAAGGTCAGCTGACTAAATAGTACTGGTAGGGGGAGAAAGGAAGTTAACATTGCAAGTTGTCATTCCATTCATTCTTCCGCTTTAATATTGAAGTCTGAGGTTTTTAACCCTTTTACTAATGGGACTAATTATCTTAATTCTCAAAACCTAGACCCTTGATGATTTTAAAGTATATTAAATCATTTATCAATCTCCTCAAGATATTCCCAAACTTATCAAACTTAAATATGATGGATATTGCATTAAAACACTTAAAGTTCAAATGTAGAGTGAAAGCAATAATTCTTGGAGGGAAAGTTACTCTCTTCCAAGCTCAAGACATCATACAATCTTATTCCTGCTTGCAATAACACACTCATAGAGATAGATTCATACTTCCCTTCTTACATGAATGATCTGCAATGTGGTTTGGCCATCAGGTATAATTTCTGGCACTTCTCTGCAATTTCTTGTTCTCTCTGTCTCCATCTCGGGTGACAACCAGTCTACTGGTATCTTTCATAAACCTGCCAACTCCCAACTCTACCTTGTGTACATTTCTTCCCATACTGTCTCTTTTCTCAGTTCCTTTGTCTCCACCACATCTGTTCCCAGGATGAGGCATTCCCTTCCAGAACATCAGACATGTCCTCTTTCATCAAATAACAGGGGTTCTCTTTTTTCACCTTCCTACTGCCCTCACCTGCATCTTCTCCATTCTCCAGACATCCTCCCTCATCTATCTTCCTACTGCTTTAACTGGGTTAGAGTTCCTCTTGTCCTCATCTACCACCACATGAGCCTTTGCATACAACACATCATCCCCCACAACTTCCACTATTTTCAACAGGATCCTATCAGCAATCACAACTTTATTGCCTCCCCCACTTACTACTTTCCATTGGGATCACTCTCTCCATGGTTGTTTCGTCTATTTGTTACTCTCAACTAATTTCCTTCTAGCCACTTATCCCTGCAAGTGGAAGGAGTGTTTTATCTACCAATTCACCTCCTCCCTTCCCTCCCTTCTGTGCTTCGAACGGTCCTTCCAGGTAATGAAACATGTCATCTGTGTATCTTTTGGAATCATCTACTGCATCCAGTGAGACCCAATGTAGATCAGGGGACGCTTTGTAAAGCACCTTCACTCCATCTGTAAAAATCAGGATTTTCCGGTGACCAACCATTTCGATTCCAATCCCAATTTACTTTCCAACATGTTGGTCCGTGACCTCCTCTACTGCCTTAGCAAGAAGCAAGACTACTCTCAGGTTTGAGGAGCAACATTTCATATTCTGTCTGCGTGGCCTCCAACCTGATTGCATGAAGGTTGATTTCTCCAACTTCCAGTAACTTTCCCCCTCCACCTTCCCTCTTTTGCAATTCCCCACTCTAGTTACCCTCTAAATTCTTTTCTTCTCACCTGGCTATCACCTACCTCTACTGCCTCCTCTTTCTGTTTCTCTCATGGTCAACTTTTCTTCCCTATCAAATTCATTCTTCTCCAGCACTTTACTTTTTTTACTGCCTCTTAGCTTCTTGCTAATCTCCCTCACCCATCCACCTAGCTTTACCTATCACCTGCCAGTTTGTACCCTTTCCCCTCCCCCACTTTCTTATACTGACCTCTTTCCCCTTCCTTTTCAGTCCTGATGATAGGTCTCAGCCCCAAACATCAACTGTTTACTCATTTTAACGGATGCTGCCTGACCTGCTGAGATCCTCCAGTATTTTGTTTGTATGTTGCCTTGGATTTCAAGCATCTGCAGAATCTCTTGTGTTTGGACAAAAAACACTGTTGCTTTTCATTCCTATTGCTTTCCTCAGGGAGATATATCAGTTCAGAAGAAAATACTTGGTTTGCATCACCTCTCAAATATTCCAAATTTCATATTAAGTTAACATTTTCATTGGTAGAAGGAGTATGTTTCCTGGACTGAAGCCTGATGAAAAAATTGTATAGTAAGATCCTCAAGCTATATAATGACGCATTCATTCATTGTGCAATTTGTTTCTATGATTCCTCTTTGTAAGGCAAAGCTGTAGTCAAACAGACATAAAATCAGCTTCTCTGATATACCTACAGAATACATTAGAACTCAGCTTAAGATTATGCCTCTCACAATGAGTATTCAAAATATAAAATTAACAAAGCTATTTGCCCTCCAATATCTTTTTGCAGATTTTCCATGAAACCTCAGTTAAAGTAATGCTTTAACTGTATAGCTGGTAATCCACTCCCCCTACCTGTTTATTCTGGCTTCTATCATCTTTTTCTGTCCCGATGAAAGGCCTCATCCCAACATTTTGCCTGATCATTTCCTTCCCTAGAGGATATGTGACCTGCTGAACTCCTCCAGCATTTTGTATGTTTTGTTCAAGATCCCCAGCATCTACAGAATCTCTTGGGTCTCCTATCTGTAAGAACATTTTTGCAGAAAGATCTGTGGAATTTCTAAGAAGGATATTAGGAATTCTTGCTAGAACTGGAAACCAAAATCATCAAAGTTCATAAGAGAGCAGAATATTTCCAGAATTTTAAAATTATTTTTATGTTATTCAAAAAATGGCAAGTCTGTGGTCATGAATAAATCAGGATACTGTATTTTGAAAAGGAAAGCAGTAGAGAAGGAAATCAAGAGAACTAGTAAGAAGTTTTTCTACAGCATCTAATTATACAAGTGTGACTGCTCAACAGACCAGTATAAATTGAATTGCTGCAATCTTTTGAACTGCTTTAAAAACAGCACACAAGAAAATGGTGTCACATAATCGTTAAGCATGTCTTTCCTTCTGGTCTGAGAATGGTACAAATGACAGGAATGAAAGTTAGCAAGTGTAACAGGATTGAAACCAAGCAAATACAACCCTTTAATATGTCCATTTCAGAAACACAAAAAATTCAACACATCCACCACAAAGTGTGACTGAAATTAAGCCGGTCAGCTAGACCAAAGGCTAACGTAAAATGTTAACACTGGTTGCTTTGATAATCAACGACAGAACCAGAGAGAAGGATTTGAATGAAAACAAAAATTACAGCCTCCACTCTATGTATTTTTCTATTACTGTTAGTGGGCAAGAGTGACAACACTTGATTTGTTACAAATTACAAGGTAACTTAAAATGTCAAGGAGGTAAAAGTTAGTACCTGCTGATGGTTTGGTTCAGAGATTAATTTCTGGAATGTTTTTAGTATAATCTGATTATTTTAAATTAAAAGACAATGATATCCTTTTCACCATTTCATTAGGAATGAGAGGATATTTGGTATGTCACCAAAGACACTTGTAAAGTTCCACAGATATTTTGTGGACGGCATTCTAACTGTCTGGTATGGGGGAAGGGGGTGGTTAATGGCGACTGCATAGGATTGAAATAAGCTGCAGAAACCAAACTCAGTTGGCTTCATTGTCAGCACTAGCCTCCTCAGAACTCAGAAAATTTTCAAGGAATAATGCCTCTAAAAGACGGCATCCAACATTACAGATTCCCCAACACCCAGGGCATGTCTTGTTCTCATTGTATTAGGAAGGAGGTACAGGAGCCTAAAGGCAAACACTATTCAGGAACAGCTTCTTCCCCTGTGCCATCTAATTTCCAAATGGACATTTAACTCATGAACAGTGCCTCACTACTTTTTTTATTTTTATTTTTTGTGCTACTTATTTAACTATTTAATTTATATGTATATACTTAGTGTAATTCACGTGTTTATTTCCCCTATTATTATGTATTGCATTGTACTGCTGCTGCAAGGGCAACAGACTTTAGAATCCAAATCGAGTTTAATATCACAAGTATATGCCGTGAAATTTGTTAACAGTGACAGCAATACAATGCAATACATGATAATATAGAAAAATATAAATAAGTAAATCAATTACAGAAAGTATATGTATATTAAATATTGAAATTAGAAATAGTACAAAACAAATAATTTTAAAAATGTGGTAGTATTCAGGGGTTTGATGCCCATTTAGGAATTCGATAGCAGAGTGGAAGAAGCAGTTTCTGAATCGGTGTAGTTTTTGGTTTCTGTATCTCCTTCCTGATGGTAACAATGAAAAGAGGGCATGTTCTGGGTGATGAGAGTCCTTAAAAATGGTTGCTGCCTTTGTGAGGTGTATTTTACAACTTATGTCAGTGATATTAAACCTGGTTCTGCTTTTGATTCTGATTTCAAAATGCACACAATGCCTTATTTGTAGACTCACATAAAAAAACAGAAGTTCCCAGGAGACATAATATGTTATAAAGCAGTTCACATCTTCAAAGGAATGGATAAAAATATTATTTTCCCCAATGGCTTGGACTATCTTTTGGAAGGGAGATCGTTGGTGCAGATATAAAGACTGATTTCAATGTGCTATGACCTGCAGCCATAACAAAGTGGAGAAAAAAAATTTCTGGGACATGTGTCATTTGTAAGGATAGGCAAAATTGATAATGAGTGGATGCTGTCCTGATATCAAGGATGTGATCAGGACAGTGCTAATGAATGAAATTTTCTCAGAGCAGTATCATCTAAAATCAGTGTAGGTGGAATAATGGGTTAGAAGTACAAAGCACACCATTGGATGTAGTTTTGCAGACCTTTAATGATATCAACACAATTGGAGACAAAATTAGTCAAGAAAAGCAAAACACTTGATGATTTAATTGCGATGAAGTAGGTTAATCTTGATGCTGTTTCAGTGGATCAGATTGCTATAGGTAGATTGGAAAATGAATTTGTAGAACATGTGACTGTTTTTTGCAACAGAATGCCAATGGGAAACTAGCTATCTTGATCCTTATCTTGTAGAAAAAGACAAAGTTAATTTGTAATCTTACTGTAACAGATCATCAAGTGAAAATAAATAATGTTTATTTTTCCCTCCAGGTATAGAATCACAGCTGCAGAAAGAGTATGATTCCTCCAGGATGTTCTGCCTTTTTTGCAGCTGTACACTATCCCTGATTAGGAATAGCATTCCCCAAACTCTTTTACCTCCTTCCTATTTTTTTGAAACATTTAAACCAAGAGTATCCAGCAGCCGTTCCTGCCATTGTGATGGCCAAGTCTTTGTAATGGTCACAGTGTCATAGATTCATGCACTGACCCATGCTTTATGCTCACCACCCTTGTTCCTGATACTACTCACAATAAAAGACATGAATCAACTGATCCATCTGATTGTAATTATTGCTTTTCCATTGTCTGTCCTTCCTCACATTCCCTCTACAGATTACATCTACCTATACTCAAACTGCCCCCTCCTCTGACCTATTACAGTTCCCATCCCCCCACCAACTCATTTAAATTCACCCCAACAGCTGTAGCAAACTTGCCCACGAGGATAATGGTCACCCTCAAGTTCAGGTATAACATGTCTTTTTGCATACATCATATCTTTCCCAGAAGTGTTCCCAATGATACATATGTCTGAAACCTGGCCTCCTACAACAACTCTTCACTCACATATTCATCTGCTAAATCATCCTATTCTTACTCTCACTGGCGCGTGGCACATTCAGCATTTCAGAGATTACCATCCTTGAGATACTGCTTTTGAGCTTCCTATTTAGCTCCCTATATTCTCTCTTACAGGACCTCATATCATTTCCTGGCTATGCTGTTGGTACTCAAATTCAGACGGATCACTTTCCCTTTTATGAAAGTTATGGACCTGATTAAGATTTTCTTGACCCTGGAACCTGGAAGGCTTCATACCTTTGTCACTCCACAAAATTGTCTCCAGGGAGGTAGTGATACCTAGCTTGCAAGAGGCAGGTACCTGGTAGACTGTCAGGAAATTGACGGGAATAGGCAGATAGTGCAGGTTACCCCTGTGGCCATCCTAAACAATAGCAAGTATAGGTCCTCCAATGGTTGAGGTTGACCATGGAAATTGCGTCCTAGTTGTCTACACCATGAACGGGGGGGGGGGGGGGGAAGAGGGGTAGTGTGCGTAAGCGGAGAGAAGCTCCCATTACCTATTAGATCTCCCAATTCCATGCAGCTCAACTAGGCAAGTCCAGCTGCTTAGTTAGTCAGTTACTAAGCGACTTATTTACTAAACCTGGCAGAACCACTTCTACTGAGAGGAAAAGGAGCAAAGGTAAGTTACTGACACCTTAGTAACAGTCACTATAGGGCACATGGGGCTTGTCAGACATGGTTGGTAAGCCATCAAGGGGAAGGAAAACTTTGATCTCTAACTTCTGCTGCCTAGTGGCTATATCCACTCATGGGGAAGCTTTTAGGAGTAACCCCTGAAGAAAAAATCTGGAGTTGGAGTCTCTAAGTCCCTATGTTGAATTCAACATTAACTGGCAGCTCCTGTGATGCCACTGGTGCCAGTCTATATCAACATCTGCCATTCCTTTAGATATAGCATCTTTGTGAAGAGAGGAAAGCCTACTTTATGGGAACAGCTTGCTCTCCATATCATACAGCTATTGCTTGTGTACTCGCTTGCATGTCATCGTCCATACAGACAGCTGGGACACAACATCCATGGTTGACCTTGGCCAATGCAGAGCCTATACTCGTTCTTGTGGGGAATGGCCCCAGGGGTATTCTGCACTATCTACCCATTCCCTTTCATCTCCTGACAATTACCCAGGTACCTGCCTCCTTACATATAAGGTGTGACTACATCTATAAGGCTCTGATCCATCATCTCCTTATTCTCCCATATGAGTCAATGGTCATCCAGCTGCAACTCCAGTTCCTAACACAGTCTGTAAGGAGCTGCATCCCAGTGCACTTCTCACAGTTGTGGAAATCAGGATTACGGGAGGTCTAACGAAATTCTCATATCTTGCACAAGGATCATACCAGAGACCTGGGAGTCATTTTTACAACTCTAGCTAGGCACTAACTGACAACGAAAGAGGTTCCTGACAGAAACATCGGCCTCGTCTCCATCTCTCTTCACTGAAGCTTCTTGAGCAAAAGTCTCAAGCACACTACTCTAACACTCTGCTTAAGACTGACCCTTGCCAATTGCCAATTAAACCAAACTGTCATGGATATGATAGGGTTTTTTTAAGAGACTCCTGGATAGGTACATTGTGCTTAAGAAAATAGAGGGCTATGGTAACCCTAGGTAATTTCTGAAGTAAGTACGTGTTCAACAAAGCATTGTGGGCCAAAGTGCCTGTATTGTGCTTTAGGTTTTCTGTGTTTCTATGTCTCAATCCTGCTGTAAAGCCCTAACAGGCCCCACTTGCTTTTTAAATCTTGCACTCTTCCAGTATGATAAATGGTGCACACAATTCTCAAGCCCAATGAAACAATACTAAAGCATAAATAATGAGAAGATTCTTAAGAACAAGACTTACGAGGATTTCAAGAAATATAAGGACAATCACCATGGCTTAGTGAGAGGCAGGTGGTGCATTGCAAACCTGAATGAGTTCTTAGAGGAAGTGAAGGTAGACCAGTGAACTTGGGGTATATCAATTTTAGTAAGGAACTTGACATAGCTCTCACATATTCAGAAGTCAGGAGGCGTGGGATGCATGAAACTAAGCTGCATGAATTCAGAGTTGATTTTCCCATGGCAGACAGAGTGGGACATTCGATGGAGTGCATTCTGCCTGGAGGTTGGTGGCAGTAGTGTTACGCAGGGATCTGTTCTGGGATCCCCATCCTTGGTGATTTTTTAAAATGACTTAGATGTGTGAGTGGAATGGTGGATTAGTCAGTTTGCAAATGACACAAAGGTTGGTGGTGTTAGGATGTCGTAGATCACAATGGAATTTTGACATGTTACAGATTTGGGCTGAAAAGTGACAGGTGGATTTCAATCTGGAAAGGTGTGAAGTGATTTACTTTGAAAGTTCAAACTTGAAGGCAGAAGCAGGGTTAAAGGCAGGATTCTTAACCATGTGGAGAAAAAGAGGGATTATTGTGTTTACGTCCTTAGATCCATCAAAGTTTCCATGCAAGTTGATTGTGAGGTTTATTAGGAATATGGTGTGTTGGCCATCATTCATCAGGGGATTGAGTTTAAGTACCATAAGGTAATGTTGCAGCTTTATAAAACACTGGGTAGACCACATTTGGAATATTGTGTTTAGTTATGGTTACCTTATTATAGGAATGATGTGGGTGCAGAGGTGATTTACCAGGATGCTGTCCAGATTAGCAAGTATGCCTCATGAGGAGTGGTTGAGTCTTGACTGAGGTTACAAAATGATATAAAGCGTACACATAGTGGATAACCAGAGACTTTTTTCTCAGGGTGGAAAGGTGCTGTGAGGAAAGTATAGTGGGAATATCAGAGGTAGATTTTAACATAGAGAGTGGTAAACATGTGGAATCTACTCCCAGGGGTGGTGATAGAGGCAAGTACATTAGGGACATTTAAAACACTCTTAGATAAGCTCATGGATGAAAGGAAAATGGAAGATTATGTGGGAGAGAAGGGTTAGAAAGATCTTTGAGTAGGTTAAAGAGTCAGGATAACATTTTGGGTCAAAGAGCTGTAGATGCTGTACTGCTTTGTTTTGTGTTCTAAGTATAATAAAATCTGTACATATTTTAAAAGAGACAGGCATGTAGAGAAGCTAGAGTTGTGAATCTAGATAAATTGAGTAATATAGGTGCAAAATCTGCATTATTTCCTTTTGGGAAAATCCTGCCTGATGAACCTGTTGGAATTTTTTTAAGGAGATTACAAGTAGGATAGATAAAGAGGATGCAGTAGGTGTAGTATTTTTGGACTTTCAGAAGGCCATACATGATTCTGCTTACCAAGTTAACAGCCCTGGTATTATGGGAAAGTTACTAACATGGTTAGTGCATTAGCTGATTGGTAGGAGGCAGAAGGTGGGGATAAAAGGCTGTTTTTCTGGTTGACTGCCAGTGACTAGTGGTATTCCACAGGAGTTTGTGTTGGGACCACTTATTTTTATATAAATGATTTTGATGATGGAATGGGTGGCTTTGTTGCCAAGTTTGCAGATGATACAAAAATAGGTGGAGGAGCTGATAGTGTTGAGGAAACAGGTGGAATGCAAAATGCCTTAGGCAGACTAGGAAAATGGATAAGAAAGTGGCAAATGAAAGACAATGCTGGAAAAAGCATGGTCTTGCACTTTGGTAGTAGAAATAAATATGCAGACAGTGCTCTAAGCAGGAGAAAATCCAGGAATCTGAGATGCAGTGGGACTTGGGAGTCCTTGTGCAGAACACCCTGAAGGTTAACTTGCAGGTTGGGTTGTAGGTGAGGAAGGAAATTGCCATGTTAGCATTCATTTCAATAGCTCTAGAATACATGAGCAAGGAGATAATGCTGAGTTGTTATAAGGTACTGGTGAGGCCTCACCTTGAGTATTATGAACAGTTTTGAGCCGCTCATCTTAGAAGAGATATGCTGGTATTGTAAAGGGTCCAGAGGAGGTCCACAAGGATGATTCCAGGAATGAAAGAGTTAACATACAAGAAACATTTGACAGCTCTGGGATTGTACTCGCTGGAATTCAGGAGGACAAGGGGGGGGATCTCATTGAAATATTTCGACTGTTGAAAGGCCTAGAAAGAGAAGGTGTGGAAAGGATGTTTTCTATGGTGTGAGAGTCTAGGACAAGAGGGCACAGCCTCAAGATAGAGGGGCACTTTTTCAAAACAGAAATACAGAGAAATTTCTTTTGCCAAAGGATGGCGAATTTGTGGAATTTGTTGCCACATGCAGGTGTGGAAGCCAGGTCATTGGGTGCATTTCAGGCAGAGGTTAAGAGGTCCTTGATTGGATCAAATGCTATGATGTGAGAGCCAGGAACTGAGGTTGAGGAGGAGAAAAAAAAGATCAGACATGATTGAATAGCAGAGCAGACTCGATGGGCCAGATGGCCTAATTCTGATCCTATGTCTTATGGTCTTATAGCCTTATTCTAAAATTAAGTCTTTCTATTTAATAAACAACAGAAAAAAAAATAAATAGTATGCAATTCTTGTTGAACTAAAGGAAGTAAAACTCCAAGTAACCTTATCTATTAATACCAGTGAGGATTATGTGTTCCCTAAACATTCATCAGGAATTGTAAAGCTTGCTTTTCATTTTCTCACTCGGTGCAGTGCAGGGTTCTCAAGTTAATCACATTGCTTTCTCATTTCCCTGCTCTAGAATATCATTAGCTGCAAAACATAAATGGCCTTTGACTCAATAATGTCACTGAGTGAAAGAGTTGGTGACTAGATGCTGAATTGGTTGGGATTATTCCTTTACGCCAGTGCTTCACAACCTTTTTTTTGTCCAGTGCCCCTCTTAGGCACAATATACTTCCGGACGCCCCTACAGTATAAAAACATATCTACCATATGCTAACATGAGAAAGCTGATTCTGCTTTAATTTTTTTATCTGTTTTTACATCAAGCTTTCTTCTTGCTCGCTCTCTCCCTGTTCCTTCACCATGGGTTGATTACCCAGTCCAGAATTTCCAGATTGTTCAAATCCTTGAATTGATTCTGAAAATTCTTCTTCATTGACTGCAGGTGTAAGCAGTACTCCTGTAAATCACTGTCTGTGAAAGTGAGTGCCATACTTTACATTCAGGGAAACTGAGAACATCCTTCACCCAATGTTTTGTTTATGTATTTCCAATTTTCTAATTAACATGGACACTGCACTTTTGGCCTGGAACAAATTGAAATTATCATCCTAAGGTTTCATATTTAGAATGTTCATTTTGTTATACACATCTCCACATACAAGTTCAATCTTTTTTCCCAAGCTCTCGTGAACTTTGAGCAAAAATTCAACCACAGTGTCAAAAAGATCAAAGAAACATTTTTAGCGTTACCCTTTTGACTGCCAATGCACTTCTGTGTGTAGAAGCAAGTGTTCAAACACTTCATCATTATCATGGCATAATTGGCAAAATATTCTGCTATTTACTGGATGAGCATTAATTTTGTTGATAGTAGATATGACAGGAGTCATTCTTGGGAAAAGTCATAGCTGAGGATTTTGGCTACAAAATATTGATGATGAATTACACAATGGATTGCAAACAGATTTGGAATTTATTTTTTCATAGATGCTACTAAACCAGCATAGTGACCTGTCAGATATTGAACTCCATCTGTTGTACAAGAAATCATGTTCCTGATCAGAATGATTTTGCCTTCAATATAAATTTTGAGCTTGTCATAGATTAATTCTCTGTTGATATTTGTTTTTAACTTTTTACAAAAGAGAATCTCTTCATAAACTTTTCCGATTTTGATGAACCATACATATGCCATTAACAATGCCTCATTTTTTTGCACAGTTGGCTCATCCAGTTGTATCCCAAATTCTGTTTTTTTTTTGTAGCTCTGTGCATAGTTAATACTCATGTCTTCACTCATTTCGTCAATCCGATGAGCTGCAGATTTATTGCTCAACAAAATTTATTTTAAGATATTTGTATCCGTTTTGAGGACAATGGAGAGCACTTTTGATAAAGCAAGCATTATTAATCTTTCACCAATTGTATGAGATTTTACACACTTTATCATTTTGAAAATGTTATAAGAAGCAGTGAGACTTCTATCGAGGTCATTTCCAGCTTTCCTAACACCATAAGTAGTTTTTTCAGGGTGCCTTTTACAGAAGTGTTCCTGAAATCTTGATGGTGTCATGGCTTCCTTAGACAGTACAATATTACAAATAAGTCACATGGGGCATTGCTGAATAAAACCACATTCCAGGTACAGTATGTAACATTGTATTGATGCACTTTTTGTAGTTTCTCTTTCTTGGTCGGATTAAAATTCAAGGTTTCATTGCTTTCAGGCTCGTAGAGATTGCACTGTACATATTTATCCATAATTAACAGTGCTAAATTAAAATTTAAAAAATTAACACAAACTTGGATTGCCTATCGGATGTTGATGATGGTAGTGAATTTGACACAGATGGCATGATGGCAGCCACATGCAAAGGAACAGCGAGGCAAAGATAAAGACAATCACAACTGTGAAAATTACATTGAGAAGGATTCAGGTGGTAATCTGAACATTAGTTGGGATAGAGCTGGTGTTCGGCAAGCTTACCTTTGTACTATTCCAATTAGCAGGATTAACCAATCATGTAAGGTCTCATAATAATCATGCCATAATTAGATTGCTGCTTTCCACACCCCGAAGAAACTTGAACCACCCCCCCCCCCCATGACTTCTATTTCCCTTAACACCACCTTAGGACATGTAACTGCCTCCACTGGAAATCACTGTGTTACAGCATAACAGCGAGGTAGCCCATTTGCAACATTGTCATAGGAACTCAATATGTTAAGGACCTTTTCCTGTACCAGCTAGAGAACCCTGGGGAAAGGCTGTGATCTCCTCACAATGATGCAACAGCTGACAGTGAAATATTAAGCACTTTCAAGATATTTGAGATGTTCAGAAAGGTACATACACCTGAATCTCATCTAACGATCCATAAAAGATCCAAAGATCCTCGCATTCTCCACTAGATCATTTGTTGATATCATACTGCCATTGTGTGACATTCACTGGAATTTATGAAAGGAAGAAAAGCCAAGGAAGAAGAGTATTCCCTTTATTCCCAAATTTCTGGCATTCTGTGGTGCACAAGAGCTGAAATACAATAGCCAATAATGGCTACATAACATCAAGAAATCCTGCAAATTGCTCAAATGATTTTTCTCATGGTTCCACTGGTATTTTGTATTCAGAGAGCTCCAAAACAAAGACTAAATCATCTCACAAATGTTGCCCATTTCCTCTAGACCTTTGCAAAACTGTCCTCAAACAACTGAATGTTTTTTTTTTGCCTAAGACTTCAAAAGAAAATACATTTTTTTCTGAGTTGGGATTGTCAGTGCCCGCCCTCACTAATGATATGTCAGCCATTATAACTTGGAATGATTTAGAGGCTGGAAAGTTCAGGATGAGGGTAACTCATTGCTTACCTAGAAGACTAATATAGCACAGATAAATGATTGCCTCTAAGCCTCCATATGCATTTCCCATAGAGATCTGAAAACTGGTGAATGTACTTGATTCTTCTCTTGAGAAATCAAGTTAGAAAAGGAATAGGATACAGAGAAGATCCATTATTTTCATTCACTTTCAGGTCCTTCCTCCTTCAACATTCCACTTATTCAGCACAGCCAGCAGGAACATAACCACCTATGTCAAACAGGGAATAACTAGAGAACTAGCAATGCATTATTATGTGTAAAGCTTACCAAGTCTTGTAAGAGCCTTGGGGACCAGCAGTGTGCAGTGTAAAATACTACTAAACAAGTACCTAGAGGCTGTATTGCCCTTTTCACAGTAAAAACAATGATGTCTGTGAATGGCCAAGGGTGTTTCTAAAGCTCAAAAGGTAGGCAGTCAGTTTCAGCTGCTAATGCATGAAATAAATAATCCCAAGCAATAAATAATTTGCTGATGGATCTCAGCAGACTGGGCAGCATCTGTAGGGAGAAAGGAATGGTTGCTATAATGTCATTCTGTGTGCATTCATTAAGCAAAACATCCTATGTACTTATTGTCATGGTTCCGGTTGGCCGTTCCCTTTAACATTTCTTTCTCCCTGATCATGCCCCAATTTCAGTCAATTGCTGCTAGTTACCCAATAATTGTACACCTGACTTTCATCAGAGACTGGGAAATAAATACGAGGACGACTCTTTCACAGGTAAGTTTGTTGGTCAATTCTTGTATGATACTTCATTCCCTGTTCTGATTAGAACCGTTAGTTCTAAGCTCCGCTCTAGTTTCTGTGAATACTGTCACCTTGTCAAGATCCTTCTGGTTTCCTGCTCCACGTTCAGGTCTACGCCAGCCTCCACAACTGAGTCAACATGCCAGTGTCCTGCATTTGGGTTTTCCTCCGTCACCCCTGTGGAACACCTATTGGATCTGGAGAGAGTGCATCAAATATTTTTATTGGATTAACTTCCTAAGGGGTAGATATGTTTCCATGAGTGATGCCCCAAAACTAGAAGTACATTTGTATCTCATGGTCCTGATCTCCTGGGATTTTCATGCACATTCCTGAGGGTTTACAGGAAATTGTGCATGAAACCAACAGTGAGCTGCAGTCCTGTTAACATAAATGACTTGTTAATGAGAGAGGTCAAAGGAGAACGACCAAACTGGTTCAAGCAGACAGGTAGGTGACTGTAACTCAAGTAACCACATATTAAAACAGTGGTGTGCAGAAGAGCATCTCTGAGTGCACATGGCCAACATTGAAGAGCCTGGGTTACAGCAGTAGAAGACCACAAACATACACACAGTGGATATGTTATTCGGTAAACGTTGCCACTGAGTGGAGGCTTAAATGATTCACATTAGGGAATTTCATCATTCTGGGAATGCCTTCAGTGTGTAAATTCATTCAAAATACTGGCATATACAGTACAATTGGGAAAGGAAATCCCAATTCATGAAATTATTCAAATTCAACTTCAAATAAAATTAAATTTGTCTTGACCCCATGCTTCCCACATTTCTGTTTTATTAACCTTTGGTGTTCTTTTTTCTAATGTTTACATTCTTCAATTTCATGTTGACAATATCTGCAAATTCAATTGAAGACCAATGGAAATCATAGTAAAATAAAATCCATTTGTCTCAGTCATGCAAAAAAATTAAAATACTGTTTATTTATGACAGCCTTTACATTTGATGGTATATAAGTTAGTCAAGCTCTGCACCTAGTGTGGAAACTCTACCGGAGACCCTTTCAACACTTGATATTGATTTCATAATTTGC
This sequence comes from Hypanus sabinus, assembly GCF_030144855.1. Lineage (NCBI taxonomy): Eukaryota > Metazoa > Chordata > Chondrichthyes > Myliobatiformes > Dasyatidae > Hypanus > Hypanus sabinus. Next base: position 123,615,804 of record NC_082710.1, read on the forward strand.
TATATTTTACTCAATGTTTTAAGCTCCCTTCTTGTGGCATGAATTCAGGTGAGGTCAATAGTGTTGGCTGTTCCTTAGCATCCTGCGGCAGTATCCATAGCTCATCTCCAAGACAGGCTTTTTGAACACTGCTATATTGCAACCTAATGATAACATGATGCATATGCTATTAATATTATAAATCATGACATTCCTTTAATGTGTAAATGTGTTGACAATTATTTTAATGTATGGGCACTATCCTAGATAAGATCAATTGAATTACAGATCCAGTATTAAATCTAGGATCTTCATGGTCCCTCTTTCTCTATATGCACTCAATGGCTATGTTATTAGGTACACCTGTACCTTTGCTCATTAATGTAAATATCTAAGCCAGGCATGGGCAAACTACGGCCCGGGGGCCATATGTGGCCCGTTAAGCTTTTTAATCCGGCCCGCAGAACTTGAAGAAATTATATTAATAAACCTTGTTAACGTTTTTTCCCCACAATTCTGGCGTTTTCCCAATAGATGATGCACTCTATATACATTGACCTTTGTTGAGGTGCAGCGTATTACTCCACATTTGCGCTTTACTCTTTGTTCGGTTCGACCTATTTGTGTGAACAGGCGTTCAGCGTCATGAACATCAACAAAACCAGCCACAGATCCAAGTTAACTGACCAACACCTCAGATCCATCCTGAAAATCGCCATAACAAAACTAAATCCAGACTTTGATGCGCTGGCTAAAAAGGGAGACCAGCAACACTGTTCCCACTGAAATTTAAAATAAGTTTCTTCATTGTGTTATGTGAAAAATGCATTTGAAAATATTTTTTTCAATAAGCCTTACATGTTACATGTCATTTCTGTTAAGTGATGGACATGAGTCGTGCGCAGGTGCACATACGTTCTCAAAATAAAAAATGCACTCCAGATCACATAACGCGCTCCGCATACTGGCGCGCTGTCACTGTTCTGTCCTTGTGCTGGTCGTTGGGGACAATTGAATAAGAAGGAGCAGGACAAGTAGACCCGCATCTCCTACCGTTTTTGAAATAAAGATGGTCAGGAGGAGAGTGATGATGATAATATCTTGAAGGATAACAGAATTTTCAGTGCTTTAAAATAATAACTGTTACTATTAAAAAAGCTGTATTTTATTCATTTAATTTTCAGTGTTTTAAAAGTCATTTCAATAAACAGCTAAATACCATGGGACTTCAAAGACAGATATTTTGTTGTAATGCATTTGTTCATTTTCAATTGAAATTAAAGCACATGTTTTCTACATATCCCATGATATTTTATTTTTTCTTATGAGGTGTATTACCAAAGCACTCCGTCCATCTGCTCCTGGTCCGGCCCCCCAGTCAAATTTTAGAACCCTTTGTGGCCCACAAGTTAAAAAGTTTGCCCACCCCTGATCTAAGCAATCAATCATGTGGCAGCAATGTAAAGCTTAAAAGCATATGGACTTGGTCATGAGGTTCAGTTGTTGTTCAAGCTGAACATCAGAATGGGAAGAAACCTGATTGTGGAGTGATTATTGGTGCCAGACGGGGTGCTTTGAGTATCTCAGAAACTACTGATCTCCTGGGATTTTCACACACAACAGTCCCTGGAGTCTACAAAGAATTGTGCAAGAAATAAAAAGTGAATGACAGTTCTGTGGATGTCAATGGTGTTAATTAGAGAGGTCAGATGAGAATGCACAAACTGGTTCAAGCAGACAGGAAGGCGACTGCAATTCAATTAACCACACTTTACAACAGTAGTGTGTAGAAGGGCATCTCTGATGCACAGCATGTCCAAACTTGAGTATCTGTGTTACTGCAGCAGAAGGTCACAAATGTCGTCTGTGGCCACCTTATTAGGTATTTAATAAAGTGGCCTCTGACTGTAGGCTTATAGAACCGTCTCTCTGGGGCTCATACACAAACTTGGTTCGTTAGCTAACTCTGCTAAGAGCCACATGACTCTGTGGTGAGAAGGCTACTTTTTATAAACAATATATGTCTAGGGTCTGTAAGATTTGGGATTTAACCAAACAGGAAAGGTAGGATGTTCCAATTAAGGAACATAGATTGTAGTGAATGTTGTGTAAATGCTACCCAGAAGTGACATATCGTACATCAGCATAAAATTATTAAGGAAGTATATTTATGAAATTTCACATCACATGCCATTGGTAATAAACCTGATTCTGATTTTCATTTTTAATGAACAGTTACAGAAAAAGAAAAGAAATATAAAAGGGCCCATTACAGTTAAACCAGTCCAATGTGCTCATAAATGTTGGAGCTCATTTCTGTAGACAGGAGTGTATTGTTTTACTCACATGCTAGACACAGGGTCCACCTCCCTCTGGGACCATCTCAAATGAACTGAAATATTGGCTCTTCATCCTTAGAGTCATTCATCTGCACAGAACACTTCTTGCAAAAGGGACTCATCTTCCAATGGCATTCTGCAGCATCTTCCCTTGTGCCTCGCTCCACAGCTCCCGCAAAAAGACCACAAAACAATCTACAGACCTTCAGAAATCTGTTCCCACCCTTTTCTCCTGAATCTTCCACTGGGCAAAAAGTAAGAATTGGCTGACACAGCATTCCTAAGTTGGATGACATGGCTCCTTATCTTTTGGTGAAGCCAAAATATTCTTACCAGCAGAACACACTGCTTTTCCAGAGAACTGGTAAAATAAAATACCTCACAGCATAGAGGTAGAAATCTTAACCAGGGAATTGCACTTAAGTGATTCACATTAGGAAATTTCATCATCATGGGAATTATTTCCGTCTGTGAATTCATTCAATGTACTTACATATTCAGTACAATTGGGAAATGAAATCCCAATTCATGAAATTATTCAAAATCAACTTCAAATGAATTTAAAAATTTTGTTTTGACACCATTCTTCACACATTTCAGTTTCACTAAAGTTTGATGTTCTTTTTTCTAATGTTTACATTCTTCAATTTCATGTTGGCAACATCTACAAATGCATTGCAGCGCATTTTAAATTTTACCTACACAGTGACTTATCTTAAACCAAGTTTAAATTTCAAAGGGTGAAAATATGGAAATACTTTTCAGTTCTCTAATCATCATCCTGACACAATGGATGTCTTTGAGTACAGGTTTCAATTTATTGGATTCATTTCCTAATTATTCTTGAAACATAAGCATATGATTGGAAACAATTCAGTATTCTTCTCCTTCATCTCCTATTTTTTAAGATGTCAATCAACCTCAACAAAGGAAATATTTGCAGTGAAGCATTACTTATAATTTACATCTGGTAGTTTTGCTCTGATATAATATAATCTGTCATTTAGTGTTCGTCTGAATCTACCTATTCTTCTTCAGGTAATTTTGAATATTTAATTTTACGATGTTGTTTTATATTGATAATTTCATACCTGGAAGTATGAAGTTAATCACATTCACAGTTTTATTAATTTTCAACTTTTATTATTATGTATTGCATTATACTATTGCCATATAACAACAAATTTCATGATATATGCTGCTGATATTAAATCTGATTCTGGTTAGTCTTCTTAACAGGTATCTTGCAGAATGCAATGGGCTGATTGTGCTGAACAAGTCTTATTTTTTACAGAGGCGCATTTGGCCTGCATTTTTCTCATCAAAAATCAGATTTTGATTTCTTACCTATATTTTATGGCAATAAAATACCACAAAGAGCAGAAATGCTGCCTCACAGCTTCACTGACCTCTGCTCAGTCCTGACCTGAGGTGCTCTCTCTATAGTGCCTGCCCATTCTCGCTGTAACTGGGTGGCAGAGAGGCCAATAGTCAAAGAAAACAGAAATTGGCCCATCCAATCCATGCTGACCAAGATTCCCATCTAGACTAGTCCTACCTGTTTACGTTTGTCCCATTCTCCTCTGAACATTCCCAATCCATGTACAGTACATGTCCAAGTCTTTTAAATGTTGTCAATGTCCCTGCCTTAACCACTTATGGCAACTTAATCCATATAAGAACCACTTCAAATTCTATACTCGAATGTCCTGAATAATGATGGTTAGCATGCTAAAAGCTTCCTTCAATATCCTGTTTCAGGAAAGTATGTACTTGTGCTCTCAAGTCTCTCCGTTCTAAACACGCCCTAGAGCCCTTCTGTTGACCATGAAAGAACAAACCAGATTTACCTTCCCAAAATGGAACACCTTGCACTTACCCAGGTTAAACTCCATTTGCCTTTCCAACCTACTTAATCCAGCTGATAAGAACCCCTTGTAGTTCCTGATAACCACCTTCACTGTTTATGACATCACCAGTTTTTAGTCCTGACGAAGGCTCTTGGCCCGAAATGTTGACTGCTCATTTCCACGGATGCTGCCCGACCTGCTGAGTTCCTCCAGCTTGTTGTACATGTTGCTTTGACCACAGCATCTGCAGAGTACTTTGCATTTATCAGTTTTTAGTGTCATCTGCAGACTTAATAGTGTGTGTGTGTGTGTGTGTGTGTGTGTGTGTGTGTGTGTGTGTGTGTGTGTGTGTGTGTGTGTGTGTGTGTGTATGTGTGTGTGTGTGTGTGTGTGTGTGTGTGTGTGTGTGTGTGTGTGATATAATTGAAGCCTGCTGGAAATAAGGTGGTTACCTCAGACTATCAAAGTGAGAAGTTAGAGTTTTTGGTGAACCCTTCAGCCAGTTGATCAGAACAGGTCTTTAGTACTTGACCAGAGACACTGTTTGGGCCAGATGGTTTCTGTCAGTTCACCTGAAAGGGTACTCTCACTTTAGCCTCAGAGCCTGACATTATTTGTCACTCTGAACTGTGGAAGTTTGTGAGGTTCCTCCATGTTTTGGCAGTCAAAGCAAGCAGAGAAGGCATTGAGCTCATTTCGAAGTGAGGCACTTTTATCACCTACACTGCTTGGTTTCACTTTGTAAGAGGTATTAGCATTCAAGCCTTCCACAGCTGTTGAGCATCCTTCAATGATTCAAGTTTGGTCCAGAATTGCTATTTCCGGAGATCATACCTGGATGTCTTACATCTTACATGCTCACCAGAGCACAACATCTCTGATCTGGTCCTCAACAGACTGCAGATTTCCAGGGCTTCTGGTTGGGGAAGACTCTGAATGATCTTCAGGGGACTCACTCATCTATGACTCTTTTTATAAAGTCTGTGGTTCAGATCCTCTGAGTCCTTGAACAGGGCACAGACTTACTCAAACAATCACACAGCCACCCTCAGTCTCCTGTGACCTCTTCGGCTGTCCATCAATTTTTGATGATGAGGCCTAGGCAAGGTTGTATGGAAGATCTGCAGTTGCCCATGCTGCAAGGCTCCCCTCTCCACGCCATTGATGACGTCCAAGGGAAGGGCACTATGCCGATACAGCCCGGCACCGGTGGCGCTGCAGAGCAATGTGTGGTTAAGTGCCTTGCTCAAGGACACTACACAATGCTTCAGCTAAGGCTCAAACTAACAACCTTCAGATTGCTAGACCGATGCCTTAACCACTTGGCCACGTGCCTGTGACCACTTCATTGTTGTCCTTACCTCTGGAGCCTTGCTCTTTCACCTCTGCCTGTGTGCAGGTAGGAGGAAGACAGGCAAATGCTCTAATTTCCCGAAATAATGTCTAGGCATGGAATGGTAGACGTTCCTTTCCTTTCTGGTCTACAATTCCCAGGATTTTAGTACCAGCCATATTTTGTCATTAACACTGATGCATATGTGTCAGCAATTTCCTCTCAAGCTTCCTTGGATCGCTTTCCCTCATCATCTAAGATTGCTTACTCCTACCGGTCTTGCCTCTACTCTAAAATAAATATACATTCCTCTCATTGCTTCAATTCTAAAAGCTTCTCACTTGCTAGATGTCCTGTTTTCTGAAACAACCTGCACCAATCAATTTCTGTAATTCATGTCTAATGCCTTCACAATTTGTTTGCCCCATTTTGGAACTTCACGTTGCGGACAGCATAGAAGCACAATCATTCCAATTTCTTTCCCACAATCCAGAGGCATACTGGCTGAGAGGTTAAATTCCCTGCTGTGTATAGTTGAGAGGTAGAATCTGGGAGAAATTTGCCCCAGGATTGAATACGGATAGAATAAAAATGGATCTAGTGCAGGATTAGTTTTAGAATAGAGGTTCTCAACCTGGGGTCCACTGACCCCTTGCTTGATAATGTTGGTCAATGACACAAAAAAATTGGGAACCCATGTGTTAGAATATGTTTGATGGTAGGCAGATCTTTCTCTAGGCTAGGCTGAAAGATCATTTTCCATACCGCGGCGCTGTCAAGCTTCATTGACAAAATAAAGAGCTATTCATGCAATTGGCTATATTCTTTTATAAGTTTGATCTGAAAGCAAAGAAGTGTATACAATGAGGCAAAGATGAATGTTGCGGACGTGATTGTGCAAGTTTGAATTAAAAATAATTGGAGAAGAAAAGATGTTTAGTGCTTTGATTCTTGTCAGTTCTGAATCACAACAACGATGTGATTGACAGTCTACTAGCTGTCCAGAAATTAAATCAAAACTAATCATATATCTAAAGATCAAGTGACAAAGGCTTATGGATGGATGATTAAGGATAACTATCAGATTTATAAAGAACCATTTTACGATAAATAAATGCAGCACCTTAAAAGTATCGGGACAATGAAGTTCATTATAAATAGAAGCCCAGAGTCACAGAAATTGTTTTTCATAGAAATATATAAGGACACATACAAACAAAGTTATCAAGATGAATATAATTTTCAATTGTATCATGTAATGCAACAGTATCATTGCAATTTCCTGAGCTGCATAATGAAGATAAAATTGTAAATGTATACCTCAGATTCTATGTCAATATTTGCCAATGAGCACCTGTACTATAATTTCCTGAAAATGGCTTGACTGTGCCTGGAACATGAATACTGACAAAAAGCAGAGAAGCTGCCAAGAAACGGAGAGAACATCTTCCTGCTTTAAGATCCTTTTTGCTTTGAAAGCTAATATTTATTGCTATTGAAACACCATTTATGATCATTCTACACTGTGGGTAAGAGCTTCAAATGCTTTGTGCACTGGTGCAATTCGGGTGGTTGGTGTGGCTGTAACAAAACCCAATTTCCCTCAGGATCAATAATGTCTGTCTATCAATTCAACCTGAAAACATTTTTAAAAATTAAGGAATTTCAAACTGCAAAGACATTCACTCAATGGTAGCATTTGCACATTTAAATAAAACATTCCACCGAAAGACAGGCCACTATGTCCATTCAGATATTGACTTAGTCATAGTAGAAAATCTCCACTCTGTTCAGGGAATCATTAGATTAACTATTTTTAGTAGCTATAGCACTGGAAGTCACCTTTCAAAATCATTCCTAAGAATAAATTTTAAAACATGTGTTATTATTGTATTCTTATATTTTCTGAGCTCAGCTCAGCTGAGGTATAGGCATAGTCAAGCACACTCATTTCTTAATTGCTAGAAAATTTTGGACTACTCTAGTGGTGTTTGGTATTGTACCTTTCTGGAAATTTACATAAATATTGTGTGTCAACATAATTGTTTAATGCTATTGTGTAGTGACTTCGAGATGATACAAGTTGTAGCTATAATTATTGGAGAAGGAAAAGTCTGATAGAAGAGGACTGAAGGTAATGGAAGAAAGAAAATGGGGGAGGAGCATCAGAGGGAGGTGATAGGCAGGCAAAGTGATAAGGTGAGAAAGGGAAAAGGAGATGTAGAATGGTGAAGGTGAGGGTGGGGCATTATTGGAAATTCGAGATATCGATGTTCATGCCATCAGGTTGGAGGCTACCCAGACAGAAGATAAAGTGTTGTTCCTCAAACCTAAATGTGGCCTCATCATGACAATGGAGGAGGCCATGGATAGACATATTGGAATAGGAGTGGGAAGTAGAATTAAAATGGGTGGCCACTGGGAGATCCCACTGTTTTTGGTAGGTGCTCGGTGAAGTCACCTTTGAATCTATGTTGGGTCTCACCGATATACAGAAGGCCACACTGGAAGCACTGGACACAATAAATTACCCCAACAGACTCGCAGGTGAAGTGTGGCCTCACCTAGAAGGACTGTTGGGGGCCCTGAATGGTAATGAGGAAGAAGGTGTAGGGGCAAGTGTAGCATTTGTTTCACTCACAAGAGTAAGTGCCAGGAGAGACATCAATGGGGAGTGATGAATAGACAAGGGGGTTGCTTAGGGAGTGATCCCTACAGAAAGCAGAAAGTAGAGGGGGAGGGAAAGACACATCACAAAATTTCTCATAACCCCCAGATTTGTATGAAGAGGAGAGAAAATTATCTTTGTTGGTTTGACAAGTGCCTTATGTGACAACTTTGCTACCGTAGAACCAATTGCTTAATGTAATGAGATTCTTTCACCCACTCACAAATGAACTGAATTGAATTGACTTTATTTCTTACATACTTCACATACATGACGAGTAAAAATCTTTACGTTATGTCTCCATCTAAATGTGCAATAATTGTAATTCATCATAATTTATAATAAATAGAACTATCAATGTAACATAGAAATACACCAGATCAGTGGGAGTTAATCAGTCTGATGGTCTGGTGGGAGAAGCTGTCCCAGAACCTGTTGGTCCTGGCTTTTATGCTATGGTACCATGTTCTGGATGGTAGCAGCTGGAGTAGATTGTGGCTGAGATGACTTGGGTCTCCAATGATCCTATGGGTCCTTTTTTCACTCCTATCTTTGTAAACGTCCTGAATCATGGGAAGTTCACAAGTACAGGTGTGCTGGGCTATCCGCACCACTCTCTGCAGAGTCCTGAGATTAAGGGAGGTACAGTAGAGTTCCCAACCCAGGCAGTGTTGCAGCCAGTCAGGATGCTCTCAATTGTGCCCCTGTAGAAAGTTCTTAGGATTTGGGGGCCTCAACCGTCTGAGGTGAAAGAGGTGCTGTGTGCCTTTTTCACCACACAGTACAGTACTTGATAGATCTGGGCTGCATTCCTAATAGCAGCACTACTATTTTCAGATTAGTATAGGTGCTCCAGTTGTTGCTGCTGTACTGTATGTGCTTCAGCAAGACTTCCAAATTGTGGTCATTTTCTTTCATATGTACTACATAGCCAATTGGTATTGAAGGGTGGGCATTGCCAATGTGCAGCAGCACAGCTTTCAAGCTTAAAAGCTGAGAGGTTAATTTTATTATCAAAGTATATATACAGAATAAAACTCTGAACTCTGTCTCTTCTCTGGATAATCACGGAATACAGAAAACCATATACTCTAAGTAGTTGAAAGAAAGGTATCAATCATCTCCCCACAGGGAAAGCAAAAGAAACAAAAACTGGCAAAACCCAAACACCCCCAGCCCCTCCCTCACACAAAAACTAATAGATCACCCAAACTCCCTGCTCGTCAGTACAAACAACATAGAACTGAGAGAGACCAATATGATCAATCCATAAACCTTAGTATTTCAATAACATCTCCAGCAACGACTTGAAACTGCAGCCCTCCTAGAACTGTTCGCTCTCCTCTGCATTTGCCTTGATGTTTCAATCTACCTTAGCACTTTAATCAGTGAGAAATGTAATCAATCATAGCCTCTCATCTTGTCTCTGAGTTTCTCTTTGTATAGCTCATGCTCACGTTTCCCTCCTGGAGTTTTCTCGGGGACAGCAGCGCGCTAGGTCACTGAACACTCAAATATCAATAAAAATACACCATTGTTATGGGTCATGCTGGCAGCCTAAATCAGTCAACAGTTCATTAATGTCAGTGCAGAAAC